>NC_056735.1:1890700026-1891060303 GCF_019279795.1 Protopterus annectens
GCCACTTGTTTCTGTTTTTTTATCTGCTTCATTTGCAGGTTCTGATAGGAATATATTGCATTTCACTTTTTTTCTGCTGATTTAACACTGCTATAGCTATAGTTGTGAAATTGCTGTTTTACCACAGATTACTTTATTTGCACTTCCTCTGGCTAGTGAAACAATCCCAAAAAGGCTTTGATTAAATGCAAGATGTACTCTGATCTTACAGCTCTCTTTGCTTCATTGTCAGCTGACCCAATTGCTATTTCTCTAGCTGCCCAGAGCCTTAACTTCTTCTAACTCTACTCTGCCAGATAAAATTGCCAAGTGGTTAGAATTTCTGGAAAAAAAATAGTTGGCTCAGTCTAGTAATTTAGTATCTGGGCTTCATGTGGAAATTTATTTTGCAGTGTGCTCAGTTTAGATGACTTTGCTGCATCTTTGCTTAGAACTTTGAACAGAAAGCTATATGAATCAGATTGTTTCTGATGTGACTCAGGTTTTAAAATGTGCTTTGAGAAGTATCTTGGAAGGTGTGGACACTACTTCTAGAAATGCAGCCGCTATTTTTGTATTAAGAAGGTACATTACATAATCAGAATTTTGCTGAGAATTTAAAAATGAGATTTTGAACGCTCCTTTAAGTTCGGAATTTGCATTTGGTCCTGTTTGCTACCCAGATTCTCAAACAATGGGATGATAGAGGTAAATTAATGCATGGAGTATTTAAAATATTTTATATTCCCAGCTCCACCCCTAATAAGGCGTCAAGAATCATAGGGCAGAACAAACAAAAATCCCACTATTACAGAGTCAGGGTACCAAGAGGAAATGGCAGGAGGATAATGCTTCCAAACCAAATAAAATGGTTTTCTTTCCCAAAGAAAGATTGTTCTCCTACTAAAGAATGACTGTGACAAAACTCTGGGCATCCAGTTCCTTCTTCCTCTCCCTTCTCCCCTTTCCCCTTCCTTCAGGCTTTTGCTCAACCCAGCAGCCTGGCCACAGATAATCTTAGACAAGTAGTGTTGAGAGTAATTCAGTGAGGATACACTTAGCAGTGGACAGAAAATCCCCCTCCCTTTAGGGAAATCCTCGTACCAGACCTGAGACATCTGTTCTTTCCAGTACTCCTTCACAAGTTGCAATCAGGGGTTTTACAACTAGTTTATGCACCCGAAAAAAAGATAAAAAAAAAAATTAAAAGGATTTTATACCAGAATACTTTGGGTACAGAAAAAGGAGCTAATGTGGACACCAGTGTTAGGTTTGTTGTACCTAAGCAGCTGTCTAAAAGTACCCAAATTCAGAATTCTCACCCTGCAGTCCTACCCCCTCTTCTATACCACTGTTCCATGGTGATTTACATCTAAAAATGCTTATCACATTCTAATTGCCCCCAACTTCAAGTTAAATCTACAAGTCTCACACCCTTATAAAGAATTGTCTTCCTGGGTTGTATGATAGACACAGAAATAAACATGGCTGCTCTACCATAAGACAAAGTCCTAATTGCTCAGAACATTTTCAGGATTTTTTTTTAATTCAAGAAACTGCCATCACAGGACAGTTTCTCAAAATTCTAGGCCTTATGCCATCAATGATCCTCATGACTGCACTGAGCAGACTTCACATGAGAAAGATTCATTGGTACTTAAAAAATTGTTGGATCAAGCACCTGCTTCAATTGAAGTTCCAGTTTATCAGTGCTGGATGTTGTAAAACTAGAATTACAGTGGTGGAGGGATCAGATGTCTCAATCTAGACCTGCCCTCCTCCTAGACATCAGTTCAGTCAGTCCAGATGGACTCATCAGATTTTGCATGGGAACAGTGTCCAGGGAAGATGTTCTTCATATTCAGTATTGCAGTACTGATTATTGTGTCTTGCTGTCATGCAGAAGCCCACGACTGGCCTGATTTTCAGTCTTTGCATCACCCCTAGCTGATGAACATCCAGAGTATAAGAAGAATATCCATTAATGCCATCTCTTGTTCTTTCTAGCTGTGCAGTCCGATGCAATTCACGTGTGTTTGATATGCACTCGGTTTTTCAGATGACTGTTGTTTCCAGAGATCCTCCCCTCCTGCCATTCAGATAAGTACCCCATTGGTTAAATTTCTGTACTAATTTAATGTTCAAAAAAGTAAACAATTACTTGAAATGTGGGAAGAAAATCCCAAATAAAGATTTTCACTCATTTTGTCAGTCCTGCTTGGGGCCTCAGTACAGCATATGTAACGTCTGACTGCAAAATTCATTGTAAAAACTCTTGTACGTATCACCAAGGTACTTACCACCCATATGGAGTAATCTTCTTTAGCTTACTCTTTGGCATTGCAGTCCACTGTTACTACAGGGCCTCTGCAGACTCTGGCATTATCTAACTTCATTCTGAAAAAATAGAAAGGCAAAAAGGCTAAGTACCCTGATATTTCCAAAAAAGTGCCGACTAACATTCTTAAGTCAGCTGATGACTTAAGTGAGGTGCCTTTGCAGCCCCCTGTTCTGGTGACTTCTAGGCCCAAATCCTCTGGCTTGATCCCTTGGGAGGCTGCAATGGCTTTCAGCCTGCCTTCAAATGCCAGCACTGTTCATACATCTGTCTGAAGTTGCTCTACAGGCCTCAACTTCCGATGTCCACAACATGTCTGCCGAAGGAAACTCCTCGTCTTACCTGACTACCAAAGTCACAACCGTGGTTGTGGTCAGACAGCCACATCCTTTGGTGACTGCTGTAAGACTGACACCAAACTGAAGTGAATTACCTCATTTGCTTCACCACGACCTCTACTTGAACTGAAGCCCAAGACCTCGTTAAAGTAGCAAAGGAGTTTATGGCTTTCATAAAATCTAGAGAGCCATCTCACTCATTCACCTCCAAGCCCTGTCCATCTTAAAGGAACAGGGAAGTAGCATTTCAGGAAGAAGATTCCTTCCTCTCTGAGGATGAGGAGAAATTGGGTTACTCTGGAAATTACCACATAAGCCTACCCAGAATAAGCTGAGACTATCTTCTGCAACCCCCCCTGAGGACCTTTCTTTTGGGGATACCCTATGTTGAATGAAGGAGGCTTTCAGTTGGGAATGAAGGCAGCTCCCCCAGGCACAGACCCATTGTATGAAACTCCTAAGTCTACCTTCACCCAGACCACTGGCTGTCCCCCTAATGCATGTTGTATTAGATGACATCTTCGAGGATATATCTCTACACCCTGATTTTCTACCCTCTGCTCCAAGGAAACCAGACAGATTTTACAGAGTGCTGGAAACTCATAAACATCACTGTGTCTCCTTCTTTTGTCTCCATCAAATCTATTAAAGATCTACCTAAAAGGCCAACAAGACATTCCCTGCCTAATGACAGGGAAAGCAGGTTACTAAACAGATTTCAGAAGAAAGCTTATGCCTCTGCTTTTCTGGCTATGAGAGCTTTGAATTGTCAGTTCTGTATGCTTGAATCTCACCAAGACAAAATGCTAGTTAAGGTAAACTGTACCTTAGCTAAGCAAATTCAAGAGATCACCAGAGAAGCTTTACAAGTCTCTAGACGGTCCTTAAAATGTGGCTGTGATGCCTTAGATGCTTCTTGTAGAGCAGCTGCCACAAGTTCTGTCATCTGCTGGCATGCATGGCACAAGACCCAGCCCCTGTCCTATCAGGTTAAGACTAAACTACTAGATGCCCTTTTGGACAAGGAATTCATTTTTGGTCCTCCAGCTGACCAAGTGTTTGAGAAACTGGGCAAAAAAAAAAAAGCAAATTAAAATTGTAAAAGAATTTTACAAGTCTCCAACTCCAAGGTACTGTGGGAACAGCCCTTTAAAACTTTGGCCTTTCCCACCTAGACAAGACAAGAGGAGGCCTCCTCACGGTAAAAAAAGGCAGTCTAGGAGATGGCAAACTGAACAGTCAATGGGGCAGGAGGCTCCAAGGAACCCACCCAGCACTGAGAGCAACTGTGACTGTGTTCTACCTCTCCCCCTTACAATTTCATGTCCCTTCCAGAGCTGTAGCAGGAAGATTCTCCTTCCTCCTAAACCAGTGGAAATCCATCACTAGGGACCAATGGGTCCTCAACATCACAGAGAAGGGGTACACTCTTCAATTCAGAGTATTTCCACTCTTCTTGGGCATTCCAAAACCACCAAAAGATCAAGAAAGCATCTTACCTCCTATCCTCAGGGAGCTAGTTCACCAAGGATCTATTCAACCAGTCCCTCCAGAAAAAGAAGGGAAAGGCTTCTCAAGGATTGTTCTAGTCCCAAGAAAATAAGTCACTTGGGGACCCATCCTGGACCCTCTCAAAGCTAAACAAGCTCCTCAATATCCCAAAATGTGAAATGCTTATGTTGCAGAAATTACCGCCCATATGTCTCCATGGTTACCATGGACATAAAAGATACTTGCCTCCATGTCCCCATAGCAGACAGTAAACTTTTTAAAGTTTGTACAAGAGACAGCATGCTTGGCCAAAGCATTTGAAAAGTCTTTCTTTTTAATGAGCAAACAATGCTCATAGATTCTTCTGAGTGCTCTAATAGTTTTGCCTGTATAAAAACTCTGACATGAATTATAGTTAGCAGTGAACACAACATAGTTAGAGTGACAGTCAAATCTTTGTTTGACCCAAAATAGCCACAAAATTTGAACTCTAAGGAAGATAAACTAACAATGTATATACATGGTTTACAATGCCCAATGTGTCTTGTACAAACTTTAAAAAGTTTACTTTTGCAGTACTGCATTCAGTTAACAGTACTGGGTTCATTGGTGACTTTAAAACTATGCATGAATGCAAAGAAAGAGCCTGTCAGATCAGACAGTGCTGATCAGAAGCCTGGCCTCAACAAATCTATTAATATGAAATGTTTTTTGCTACAGCACAAGTATACCTGAATATTTAATTAACATTTAAATCAAATTTTAATTTTATTTTTTTTATTTTATGTTTATTTGATCATCTTTGTATATTAATATTTAGTGTACGTTCCTTTAATATGGCTTAAGTGTGATGTAAGCCATTGCAAGTTTCTGTTTGTCTGATTGGATCATTTGACCTTTTCAGAGGGTTATTTAAATGGTATTGATTCAGTTTAGATTTTTTTCTAATGAAGTTCTAATGACATTAAAGAATGAAAGCACTTAAAATCTATTTTTTTGTCTGTGGATATTCATCGCTGTAGGTGGAGTTCATTTGAGTCTTCAGTTTTTAATTTTGAGTTGGTGGTGCAGTGTTTTATCAACATTTATTAAATTCAGACATTTTGAACAAAGGCATGGGTACGTAGACATTAATAGAAATGAAAACAAACCATTGTAAACATTTTTTTCATTATTTTCTTGCATTATACATGCTATCTTTTTTAAACTATTGGCATTCTCTCCAACATTACATAAATTGCTCGAGTCCTGTCTTACCTTAAATTTTATTCACCCTGACCATTATTCTGCAGATATTCCATTTATTTCTATATAACTTGCTGATTCGCTTTTCTGAAGATCCCGTTTCCAATTCTTTTGTCTTCTTTACAGTACAATTACTTCAATTGTGGTTGGTTTTGATTTTGATTTTAATTTTCTAGTAATTTGTTTCCAGCCAATAGCATTAAACTTGGTGAGGTCTTACTTTGTCTTGGAAATTCAGTTCCTATATCCCAGCTAAAAAATGTATTGTTTCCTTAGTTGCTTATTTGCTCTTCCAACATTTCTGACAAAGTGCTCTGAAGGAAATTTTAAAGTTTGCCAAGTTGTTTCAGTCTTAAAAAACACATTCCCATTTACCCTTCTTTTTCCCATATAACTTCCACTATTTGCTATCTACCCAAGGAAAAATTTGCTGAATTCTGCTTGGGATACAAAAATACCTATGCAGAGACTTTCATGCAAAAGTCTCCAAACCTTCTGGATTTTGTTGCTAAATTTGGAGCCATACAAATGTCCTTCCACTCTTCTTTTGTATATTGCCTCTCCATTCTTTTACCAATATTGTCTAACCTCTTCTGACTGAGGGTTGTAGTTATCATGCATTATTTTATATGCTCTACTAATTATCCCTTTTTAAAAGCAGCTTCTGTTCTAGACTGAGCTAAAAATTCAACCAGAGCTGGTCTTTCAAATGGCTGTTCCTTATCCCTTTCTCTTTGTCTATACTGTGTTACCAGTCCCTTTGTAGAGAGTACAGTCTCTAACTTGCTGTGTGAACTTTTGCTTGGCTTCATCCCAGTATGTTACCATTCCCTCCGTAGCTGCTTGCTCCCAGTTCCTTGGTTCCCTTTCTAATTGTCTTCAATATATTCCTGCCCCATTTTGTTTATTTTCTATGGTCCTACTTGCAGTTATCTCTTTTGGTAAAAATCTCCTTCCCAATTCTTGTGTTGGCTAATACTTTCTGCTGCTTTATAAATATAATATTCTGTATGGGGGTGGTGAGCTTCCTTAAGGGCCTACATCCAAAATAATATTCTCTCTTTATTTCGTACCCTTCTCCAATTTAATCATTGCTGTTTTTCATTTTGATTTATAACCTTCTGTTTCTGTTATTCATATGAGCCTTACCTGTGTAAATTTTCAAATCAGGTAATCCTAAACCACCTTGTTTTATGGAGAGAAACTACTTATCCCACTTAACTGTTGTCTTCTTTCCCTCCCTTCCTGATAAATTCCTTCAACTCTTTATTAATTATGGTCAACAACTTCCCCTCTGGTTGATAAAATTATGCCGGACTTGTAGTAAAAACTTTTAACAAGTCTAGGGAGAGGAAAACTATTACCAAATGCTGGTTTATTTGTTGATTTATTGTACTTTGAAAGTTATATAGAGCTTTGTCTGTGCTACTACCAGAACATAAGTCATGCTGAGTTGGCAACAGTAAATTTGTTTTGCATGCCCCAGGATTTATTTGTGAATAAATTTTTCAAGTATCTTTAAAGGAAATAAAATGCTATTAGCCAGACATTTGGAAGTGTAGTTCACTTCCATCTTTGTATACAAAGATTATATGTAACTGTTTCCATTATGTAGGTACACAATGTTCTTTCATAAGTCTGTTAACAAGATTTATTGTAGGATAGTCAAAAGTCTCCAAAATAGTGTCATTATCCTCCCAAATTCTCTTTTCCTTCAGCTGCTTTTCCAAAGACTTTTTTTTTTTTCCTGAGGGAATTTTTTTTTCTGAGGGAATTTAGAGGAGGAATCCACAGACAGTATGGTGGACAAGGACCCAGATGCATGTAATGTTGAGTGATAAGAATTCATTCAAATATTCCAGTCCACCCTGTCCTTTATAGAGTTTTGGCTAAACAAAATACAGTGGGGACATTCTGGCACCTCAGGCTTTGGACCCAAGCAAGAAAGACATAAACAATGACAATTATTGTCAGGTATCTGCTTCCTGTACTTAAGACATTTGTTTACCTTAATACCAAACATCTACAACTATCACTAGTAGAAGCCTAAAACAGCAACAGTAGCAACAAGGCTAAGGATTCCTTGCAGTTGGGTACTTCTGATAGACTGGTAATGCAACTGGCAACTTGAAGTACTCATGCAAATTGCAGCAAGAAAGTTCCAAAGGTAGCACCAGCTGCTAATCTTTTATATGACTGAATTACTATCATCAGTGTGGTAGGGAGTCTTTCAGGCCTAGGGGAGGAATGGAGTAGAGTTTTGAAAGTTGGGTTAGCCATAGGGCTACTGCAGGCAGGAATCCCAAGAGCCAGCACTGCAACAGTGAATACACTCAAGCATCTACAGTTAGCTCTCAACTGTGTTTTTATATTTATTTACCTGTGTTGAGGATTTCATTTTTTAAGGAGCTTTTCCCTCTGCTTAACAACTGTCAAGCCCTCCCCTACTAACTTCAAACCCATTCATTGTGTAGTGCTGAGAAGTCACCCAGATCCAACAGTGAGGGAGCCATCCAGAGGGCTGTGCCTTCAATGGCATCCCAGCTATGAGAGCATTTGTAGTGGATGGTCTGACTCCTCTCCTGGTGGTGACGTAAGCACTGTCACCATCAGGAGAGAATTGCCTATGACCTTCTGTCCTGACATGTGCTGTTTTACATGTACTGACAAGGGGTATTATCACAGGGAGATCATGCCAATGTCATCCCTACATGGACACTTCGCATCTTGATGTGCATTCACCTTCTAGCAGATACTGTGTAGTCAGAGCAAGTCAACCATCAGTCCTCCCCCCTCCAGAATGGACACTGCCATCCTCTCTGCCTGTACCATCAAGTACCCAATCAGCTAATTGAACTTGGTCACTTGGGCCTTAGGGTTTTTTTTCACCACGACTACAGGTTGAGGATATACGGTTTTGATGATTTGTTATTGAGGTTTCTGCTTGTTTAAAATAAGTACCTATTGTGTATGCCTCATTACAATCTGGTTCATTAGGTTGTGGACATGGGTGAGGTGGTGTAGCTGTTTTCAAAACACAGTTAACCTAAACAAAACATTTTAGGTTGTTTTTGCGGGATGATTGTTAAATTACGGAAGCAATTATTTTCTTTTTTTATTGTGATTTTACCTGATTCTTGAGACGTCTGCAGTCTAGTATTGATTTAGGTTCCACTTTTTCCAAATTTTGTCTCCAAGGATGAGGGTGGTTATTGTTACTGCTTTTGACCAAGAAATGGATGAGGCTTTTTACTTTCTTTTTGTGCAGAGCTGAAAATATTTAGAAGGGTTTGGGCAAAGTAATTTACTACTTTATCAAAATGTATGTATTCAAGTGGAGTCTAATTACATTCTTTTAGAGGGTGGTAATGTTTCTTTGGAAGAAATTTTTTGTATGGTATTTTGTATTTTTTGGGGTGACTCCAAATTAATATGTGGAATAATGATGACTAACAGAGTTTTCCTATACATTATAGTTGATATCCAGTCAGGTATCCTTATTTACCCAGTACTTTGGCTTGACAGTGCCAGGGAGATTTACATGTAGTTCAGTATTTGTGGTATATTTGGCTAAGTGTTGAGCATGCGATTCCTTCTATATAGGAAAAACCAATAGACCCCTTAGAAGAAGAATTTATGAGCATTATTATGGAATCAAAAAGAGAGACCATAATGCTTTATTCAAACATACTTTAGAATGTTCCATTTGTAAAATTTTTTGTTGTTCTCTGTAGTTGATCATGTTCCTCTTGACTTCAGTGGTGATAAAGAAGGGGAATTGGAATTTACAGAATTAAAATGGCAGATTCTGCTCAACACTTATAATAAACCTGGTTTGAATAATGGAGTCAATTATAAAGTTGTTTTGTATAGAAAGGCATATTATAATAAGTGTAAGTAATTTTAAAAGTTTTTAGGTGTTTTAATATAGCTTGCTGATTGGGTATTTTCTAATGAAGGAGGGGCATTTAAGAGTAGTTTGTCAATTGCAGGTAGCTCTGAAGAAGGCCATAATTGTTGTTAGAGGCCGAAAGCACTTAACTTATTTAATAAAGGAGTTTATAAGTCATCTTCGACAGTGGTTTGCAGTTCTTGTATGTCATCTTGCAAGTGTTTTTGGATTTTGACAGAGTATTCCTATAGATTATAGTTGATATCCAGTCAGGTATCCTTATTTACCCAGTACTTTGGCAGTTCTCATAAGTACAGAGACTAGCTGTACAAGTCTGGAAAAAGTTCATGTCAACAGTTCTTCATTTGGTGTTGTATAACTGGTTTTGGGCCAGTCAGTGTTGATGTTTCTATGTATTATTTTATCTGGTTTCATATTTGAAGATATCCATAATAATATATCTTCTAAGATGTTTTATATTTTGAGGAATTTGGAGGGGTGTGGATAGTAGCTAGCATTAGTAATTTTAAAGCTGTTTGTTTTGATGGTAGCTAGCAGATCTTCAGATTTTCAAAATGGTGGAATAGAGTGATGGTATTTGGATCATTTTTCGTTTATTTGGAGTTTGCTAGTGTATAGTGTAATTATACCTGAGGCCCTTTTTTGACAGACTGCCTATTCTAAATAGGCTGTAACCTGGCATGGGGTTTCCTCGTGCTGTGTTTGGGCTTAAGCCAAGTTTTTGTAATGCTTAATATATCAGGTTGTATATCCAGCTGTGTAGTTCAACATATTTTGTATCGTTATGAAAGTAAGAGTTGTAGTAAGCAGGTCCAGGATTTGGTTCAGTGTTGCCATAAAGGGGGAGATGTATGAATGAGGGTGTGTGATTTTGCAGAAGGTATTGTCATCTTGCCTTGTAGTTTTGGTTCTTAACTGTTTTTATGAAGACAAGTATTTCAGTTTAAAGTAATTATTTTGTTGTGGGAAGGTGAACATGAAGGCAGAACATGTGGGTGTTTAGCAGCATTATGTGTGGTATGTTTAAACAGGATTACCAATAAAGCTTGAAGTGTGTGTGTGTGTGTGTATGTGTGTGTGTGTGTGTGTGTGTGTGTGTGTGTGTGTGTGTGTGTGTGTGTGTGTGTGTGTGTGTGTGTGCTCTTTCTGTGACAGATATATAGGTTGAGTTATTTTGGATTAAACTGCTACTGCTGTACCTTAGATTGTTAGTGGCAAATACAAAACTTTCTTGTCTTTTGCTCATTTTGGTGATGGAAGGTTTTAGTATAGGTTTGTCTAACTGCATATTATTAAATAATTTTTGACTTTGCAAATATGTTTACAATGTAGGACTGATGCACCTTTTAAAATCTGAATTCTAGTTAAATGTATGAGTGTGGAGCTAAAGTTAAGTTATTTTTAATGTGTATACTTGGAGGAACTGAGAACATATAAATCTGTAAACATCTAGGGTGGGGCTAGGGATGGGTGAGGAAAAGGAGTAAACCAGTCCACCAATTAGATGAGTGATAGCCAGTCAGTGTGTATGCATGCACACTGCAGAAACATGTGGTGGCTCAGCAGAGAGCCTGTTGCATTTGATGTTACTTCTGTATTTCTATTACAGCAAACAAAAGTGAAATGTATTACTGCCATAATTCACAGTAAACTCAGAGGATATGTACTGCACTATTGCATAATGGTTTGAGGTTGTAGCAGTGTTGAAAACTGGCAGGATGAATGTTTTTGCCTGCAAGACTACACTCTGTAATAATGGCAGATCTCTTTCACAAATTTAAATTTAAAAACTTAAAAAAATAAGATAGGGGATAGACTTTATGTGTAAACAGTGCCAGAAAAGTCTGTAAGGACATTTGTTTTGCCTGCACTACCTCTTCTGAGATTTTGTTTGTCTCATATCAGTTGGGGTTGGGTTCTCCACTTTGAAACTGCTCCCAGCTAGGCAAGTACTTGTGAAGAGTAAGAGGGGCTACAGTGAAATTTCTTAGTGCCTACAGAACAGAAAGTAGAGAAAGAAGTTAGAAGGAGATGTGTGACAGGCAGTGTTAAGAAGAATGTGTGTGCTACAAGAGACGGCTGCTGCAGTTAACCAAAAGTAAATACTAAATACTACAGACAGATCGGTATGTCGAGCAGTGTAAATCAGGGACACTAACTAACATACAGCACTGCATATACATATTAACCTGCATTCTGACACACAGCTGTACCACAATATCAAATACATTTGCTATGTAAAATCTTGAATAGTATTTTACATCAGCAGTCATCTATAGTTCAACTAATATCAAGTACTGTGTTTGGTAATACAGTGTCAATATTTAGAGCAAATTTTCCCCAAAAAAGTAAAACAATTCTACAAGATATAAAGCAGTGCAGAAGCAGGTCATCCATTCACACTGCCAGCAACCCAAGTTTGAGTCGAACTATTGTTAGAACCAACCAGAAAAGATAGGATGATGTGTCAGATGGCCATCTTTCTTATCTCAGGGGGTGGGTTTAGGGAATCCAATGCCTCTGCGACCTGTGGTGGAGATAAGGAGCCTCACAGATCATGGAATTCAGTTAACAGGAAGGCGGTGATGACATTGGGTCTATATCAGTTGAGCAAAAGAAAACCCTATTACGTGAATACGAATACGTTGAACCGTATTGCGTGAAGTACATAAACCTCGAATGTCCAAAACTACGAATTCCGAAATGTCGATTTGTTTTGGTTGGCCCGTCTGCGGTATAGCTCCGTAAGGCAAGTGTCTGATAGATAGGACTTTAGGGTTAGGATTTGAGTTAAGGTAAGTGCATTGATAGGTAATGTATGTAAGATTTAGTGTAGTGTTAGATGTAGGTTTTTTTTTTTTTTTTTAAGTGTATGTATATGTGTTATTTATTTTGTTTGGGTGTATGTCTGTAGGGGAAGTGTGCGGTAGTTACAGACCTTAGGGTTAGGGAGGGGTTAAGGAGAGTGCATAGATAGTTGTGTATGTGGAGTTTAGTGTAGTGCTGGAAGTAGGGTTTTGTTAAATGTATGTATGTGGATTATTTATTTTGATTGGGTGTATGTCTGTAGGATTTGGTTAGTGTATGTATGTGGTTTATTTATTTTGTTTGGGTAAGTACTAAGTAGCAGGTGGTGGGGATGGCCGACTGTGATAGTTCAATATTTTATTTTTCGCAGTTTAGTGCTTTCGGGATTTTCGAGGTATAGGGGTCGATGTTTAGGTATTCGCCTAAAGGGGTTTTCGCTCAACTGATATAGACCCATGAGATCTGATGTCACTGTACTAGCATCTCCCTCAGGTAGAGGCTTTGACTTGCAGACATAAGGATGATTGTTCCAGCTCTGTACACTTAACTTCCCAAGGGATCTCTTGCTCCCTGGAACTACAGGTGAGTTACTACTGAGGTTGAGTTCCATAGGAGTTGGGGGCCTACTCGGTGAAGGGATACCCCAGGAGTACATGGGCAGAGCAGTTGGATGACCCGGACATTTTGCAGATGCGGAAGTTGGGGCAACTGCTGGGGGCTATATGACATTGGGAAGGACAGTTTAAGAAAGAAATCTGTAGCTTAGCAAGGATGTTACAAAAACATTAAAAGAACCACACAGAATATAAAACTAATGCCATGAATTCAGAATAACATTAATAGCAATAAATTAGCCCAACAGTATACATAATTAATGAAATAAAGTAAATAGCATCAGATATGCAGGACACAGTAAGAGTGTAAGTATAGGCAGATATTGTTGTTATGCCTAGTCACCATTAACATCTACAGCGATTTAAAAAAATAAATCAGAATAATTTAAAAATGGTACCTATAAATAGCAGTAATAAATGTACCATCTGCTGTATATGTATTATCCAGGAGCATCGCAAAATGTCTTTAGAGTTAGCAGCACATTCAAGGAAAAATGTTTAATGCAGATGGATGGACATGCTTAACTCATAAACACGTAACTGGTGTGGAATGACACACTTCTAGCAGCCTACACAAATTTGTATTCCTGAGCATTTCCTGAAAAATAAACTTAAAAAGGATAAGATAAACAAAAGTTACTAGTTTGTGGGCAATACATTATATTAAAACTGTACAAATTGCAATGTTATTAAGAATTATTCTTTGCTGTGATAATAGTCTGTATATTTATAGTCTTTCCATAAATATTATAGTATATTATAATGCACACAAATCCAAAATTGTATCTTTTCTAAAGTTTCACAAACAATTTGTCATATCTTGGAAAATGTATAACCTAGGCATATATTGTTAGAATATTTTTGTTTAACCAGAAGCAAGTTTTCACTTTACAAGAAAAAATTTATTATGAGTCCATGTTTATTGGGATATTTACAGAACTATGAAAATATATGTTTAATTATATAATTAGTAGACTAAATAACAATGAATATTTCAAGATAAGGGCTTCGCTGAGACAGATGCCTGGTGTCAGAGCCATGGCCTCAAGTTCATTTCCAAAAAGTGCATTGTCATCACCTTTGGTAAAAACTCTGTACCCATGAACTACTACATAGACATCAGTCTACTTAATACCAAATGTGTGATAAGAGACCTTGGGACCTAGGTGGACAGTAGTCTCTCCTTTGATAGTCACATCACCACAGTTGTCAGGAAGTCCTACATGGCACACCTCATCATAAAAGGGTTCTCATCCAGGAAAAGAGAGGCCATTGTTCCCCTCTACTCGACACTCATTAGACCCATTATAGAGTACAACGCCCCTTTTGGAATGTACCTCACAAGACATCTGCAGCAGCAGGAAAGGCCACAGAAGTACCTCACAAAGAGGATTACTGGCCTCAAACAGATGCCCTACACTGACCATCTCAAAAAACTCCAGCTTTACTCCATAGCATATCGCCTACTCTGAGGTGATCTCTGCCTAACATATAAAGCTATTGTCACCACAATAAACAGGACATGCTGGAGGGATAGATTCCTGTCCCAGAGACTTCCCATACTCTGGAACAGGCTACCCATCTATGTCGAGCAAAGTTCTTCATTAGCACTCTTCAAGAAAAATCTTGATGAGTGGATGAGAAATAGGAAATACACCCCGGGGATCACTTCTGTGTCTCTGCTCGACAGTGGCACAGGAAAATAACTTTCTTTGGTGGTGTAAGACAGGGAACCTTGTTGGCTAGGCTTACGTAGGCCTTTGGGCCGATAGCCTAGTACCTACCTATGAACTTATGTGCAACTTACAGTGCAAATTTAAGAGCTTTCTTCAACGTCAAAGGTTTCACCTGATGTCATGCAACAGTTTATAAGTCACTTGGTTTTTTCAAGTATTAAGTACATATGGAAATATTGTTTAATTTCATAATTGCTAACAAACCACTAGTAATATATCAGGTATAGTGCGATATAAAAGGATATTGAGAATGAATTGTCCTGTCTACCACCATGGCATTTCACACTGTACTGATCATTAACATGTATGGCTCTTAGTTATGAAAATATGAACATAAATATGAAATCAGGAATAGTAACTGATGAGCAGGGCATCCTAGATTAACAATCTTATTGTCAATTTGTTAATAACTCCCTGCGCTTTCTAATATTGCCTATTAGCTGTTGAGTCGCTTAGTAAATGAAGCCCAACCCCCAAGAAGTTCTGGACACCATAAGGTGCTATGTGTGTGATCTGAAAGTATCCAACAAAGGCTCTACGCATATTCCAAAACAAGGGGAAAGTGAGACAGATTATGGTGAATTTTGCACCTAGCCTTCAAATTAAATATATTGTTATTCCACAGGAAGTATTTGGCAAAAAATAAAGCAAGATAATAAAGATGACTGCGCTTACCTACAGATTAGAGAATTGGCAAACTGTACATCAGCACCCTGACTGGAGAACAGAGTATTAATGTCCAAGTAATGCCCTCTGAAAAATGAGTCTGCCGCTTCATGGCAGCATACTACGCTGCTGTGGAGCTCGGACTGCTAAAAAACTAATGGCTGCTATTACTTTACACTTGCTAAGCAGCTCTTTGGCTGTTTAGCGAGTGTAAAAAAATATATAGAAAGAAGTGTGTGTGTGTGTGTGTGTGTGTGTGTGTGTGTGTGTGTGTGTGTGTGTGTGTGTGTGTGTGTGTATGTATGTGTGTACATATGTATGTCTATATGTGTGTTTATGTTTCTGTCTTCATGTGTGAGTGAATGCATGTACGAAAGCAGAGGAAACTGTGTGTGTGTGAGAGAGATCGAGAGAGAGAGTGATGCTGTGGGAGTGAATGTGTGTATGAAAACAGAAGTGACTGTGTGTGTGTATGTGTGTGCGTGTGTGTGTGCGCGCACGCGTGTGTGTGTGTGTGTGTGTGTGTGTGTGTGTGTGTGTGTGTGTGTGTGTGTGTGTGTGTGTGTGTGTGACAGAGTGAGAGAGACTGAGACCTGTCTTGTGTGAGTAAAAGTGTGTATGAAAGCAGAACTGTGTATGAAAGAGAGAGAATGGGCTCTCTGTAAATTGTTGTTTTACTTATTTATTTATTTTTTTTACTTATGTTTTTAAGTACTATATTAAGTACTATACTATATTGGGAGGGTGGCCTAATGGTTAAGGTGTTTGCCTTGCAAACACAAGGTGCAGGGTTTGAGTCTCACAAGGGATAATTGGCTAGGCTTAAAATGGCTCGCAAGGGCAGTTAGCTTAGCACTAACCTAAGAACATCTAAGAACAATATATATATATATATTTTTTTTTTTGATTTAAAATACTTCTTCCAACACCATTAACGTGTACTACAGAAAATTTGAAACATTAGATGGTGGAACTATTTTACATCAAAAATATATGACAAAAATAATGTAGTGCTTAAAAAAACAAGTAAAACACAACAATTTTACAGAGCCCATTCTCTAAGCGCAATAATGCCCTCCAGGTATGTGTTAATGTGTAACGCACCCTATCGGGCATTATTGCTTACTTAGCTTCCTCCTGTCAAATGAGCAATAGCCAATCAGTGCACCCTGCAGAGGGATTGGAGACCTCTGTGATCAGACAGGTGGGTTTGATGTTTCTTTTTTATTTACTGTACAAGAATAAATGAGAAAACAGTGATATCCATAGTAGACTACAAACATTACAGTGCGGTACAATAGATTATAATGCTTTTGAGGTTATAGCAGTGCTTCAGACATTTCCAGAATATGGGTGTTTCCGCAGGGCTACAATCTGTGGTCATATCAGATCCTTTTCACAAATTTTAAATGACAAAACCTAAAAATAAGCTACAGGGATGGAATTTACATGGAAACAGTGTTTGAAAACCTTGTAAGCTTATTTTTCTGTCTGGTAAATTGCTGTGAGGTGTAACGTGACATTTGGTTGCACTACCTTTGCTGAGCAGTTTGTTGCTTGTCCTAGGTAAATTAGAGGTAGGTTCTGCACCTGAAAATATTCCAAGTCGGCATCTGCTTGTGAGGAGCAAGGGAGGCTACAGTAAAACTCATGTAAACAAAAACTGTGGTTATGTGAAAAACTGCCATTTCTGTCATTATAATGTTAAAAAATGTTCTGAAGAACTCTTCAATGTGAAGTAGCCTATTAGTAGTCAGCACGCTACTTTTATTACATTTTTATATTGGTGTGTACATGATGTATTGCTGCATCACCATCGGTGTATGGCTGGAAGTTTGTAAAGGACAAAATATCATTGTATTTGATACCTAGGGTTGGTGTTCTAGGCACAAGATGGTGAAACGTAACACAACACAACTTAGTGCATTTGCAAATATTTCCCTAGAGTACTTCTGTAAATTATAGGATGAGTAAATAAGACTTGTACTACTGTAATAATTTTGGAGATTAGTCTATAATCTAGATAGCATTGCAGTGTGCAGCAGAATTATTACACTAAATGGCAGTACAGTATACCTAATGACAAGCAACAAAGTCAGAGCAACAGAATGAGGCAGATGTTTATCATATTGATCATTGTTGCAGTAGCCTTAGCTATATGGGTTTTATCCTGCCAAGGATATAACAGTAAGCCAGATTCTAAAGCCTCAGGGCACTTTCCATGTGCCCAAACTGTCAAGTAGCCCAAGCTGAGCTGACAAAAAGATAAGCTGGGATGCAAAGCCCTTCATTTACTGAAGCTGAAGAATACATTCCTCCTAGGCTTTCGAGGATTAACAATCGGCTTGTGCTTTCCTTTGCTGGACGGATAAGTTCCCTTTGAGGAAAAAAAACTTCCACTTTCTTAATTTAGTTGATGTTCTATTACTTTCCTCTTCAGGAAAATTATTTTAAAGCTATAGAATGGTGTGTTTTAAAGGACTATCTCGAGACTAATTTACTTTTAAATGAAGCACTCTTTTTTTTTTTTTTTTTTCTGTCAGTTTAGAAGTAGTGTAAAGTAATTGAAATAATTTTTTCTGTGGAGAAATTGTTTATTTTTCTTTTGTGGGTCTGGCATAGTGTCTATAGTGCTTTTTACTGTATTTTTTCTGTCAAAAAAGTAACTTTTGTGGACTGGTAGTGTTTACTGGCAATTGTGCTTGTCTTACTTGGGAAAGGGGCAACATTTTCGGCTTGAACACAGAACAGACTACCAGTCTCATAGTTGGTCCTTCCTGCAGCTAGAAAAAGAAAAAGTTAAGCAAACAGCCTTTGCTACCACAACAGGCTAGCAATTTGCTTCAGTTGCAGGTGGGTGATTCTGCTGTGGCCATTTGTTGTACCTCTGACCACTCATATTTTAACCCAGATACCCCTGGTGTAGCGTCTACAGTCCCTATGGACTGGGAGTTAGCCAGGTCTTCTGCGGCTGTTGGGGTCTCCTCAGTCACCAAAGGAGAACCACTTTTGTCGGTACTGTGAGTGGAAAAAGGGAAGTTTTCCCTGTGGTCAGAATGCTATACCTATCCCTGGGGAAGAAGTGCTGACAACACAGATGACCCATTTTCCTGTCAAAAAGAAAATGAAAACTAAGCAAGTATCTACCCATTCTCAGATTCTGCTTAGATAGTAGTAGTTAACTGAGTCTGGCTCAGGGTTTAATTCAAGTTATTGCTCCTCCTTATAAAGTAGTTTCTGGTAAATGAAGGAGGGATTCCTCTTTTCCTTTAGAGATTCAAGATTCTGAATATGTGCAGGGATGATGAAGCTTTTTTTTTTTTTTAACTCCGATTTCTGATTCAGACTCAGGAGAGCTCAGTGTCCGATTCTTCTTCTGGTGGTTTGTTTTCATTGGAAGAACACTGAGGTTTCTCAGTCCCTCAGTAAATACTATAAGTTGTAAAAGAAGGATTTTCCAGAACCCATACCCATTCCTCCTGTTCTGTCTGCTTTAGGGGATGTATATGTTACTGCCTCCAGTTTTTCTGATAGTTCCCCCTAAAAAGTCAAAGAAGATGTATAAAGTTCCTCAGTCTTTCAAATTGTATACACTTGCCAAACCTGACAGAGCAGCTGTAGCTTTAGTTGATTTCACTGCTGCTAAGCCCGTCCAGTACTACTCTTTCTAATAAGAATGTGAAAATTGATAGGTATGGGAAAAAAGTATGTACTTCTGCAACTTTGACTTTCAAAATTTTGAATTGTCAGTGATATGTTAAAGTTTGTTCTGATAAATTGTGAAAGTATGAAGAAAGTTTTATCTGTAGTTTTTTCTTGAGAGGAAAAATCTGCTTTAAATAACTTACGTTTTTTATGTCGCCCAGGTCTCTTCTTATTGTTTGCAGGGTGTGTGTGTGTGTGTGTGTGTGTGTGTGTGTGTGTGTGTATATATATATATATATATATATATATATATATATATATATATATATATATATATATATATATAAAAAACTCTACTGATACCTCTTCCAGGGCTAAGGCCACTAGTACTGTTTTTAAAGAGGTTTGCATAGTTGCATTCTTGGAACCTCACAGATAATGATAAAAATGAGATTTTAAATTCTCCTTTGTATAGAGGTTTAGTGTTTGGCCCCTCTGCTGCAGAGGTGATCAAGAAGTGTGAGGAAAGGGGCAAGCTGATCCAGGGAATCTCTTTAAGATTTTTCAGCCCTCCTTTTCCAAACTGCCCGAGGGATCTTCTACCTCCCCATCTAATTTTGGCAAAAAAAAAAAAAATAGTTTAAACAGCCTCAATAGAATTTAGGTAAATAGATGTTTAAGAAGAAATGGCAAGGAGGTTCCAAAAAGAAGTCTTGAGCTTTCCAAAACGAAGGACAGTCTAACACATCTGAATGACTATTCAAAAGACTCTTGTGACCCCCTCCCACCCTGACCCTTTTTCTCTTCTTGAAAGTCAGAGTCTCTTGTTTTCCTCTTTGGCAACATATTGTTTCTGATAAATGGGTTCTGAAAATCATTTATCAAGGTTATAGATGGCAGTGGAGGAAATTCATTCTTTCAAGAGGGACATTCCTCATCCTCTAGATCAGACTCTTTTGTTTCCACTAATTCTTCATCACGTCTCAAGGAGTAATGGAACCAGTTCCTCCTTTCTGGGTGGGAAGGGTTTTTGTTGAAGGATGTTCCTTGTACCAAAGAAAGAAAATGCTTGGAGACCAGTTCTGAATCTTTCATTTCTAATCACGTTTGTGATAGTGCCCAAATTCAAAATAATGTCACTTCATAGCCTGTTACCTCTTCATCCTCTCTCAAATTTCCTTGTAACACTAGACTTAAAAGATGTTTTTCATCACATTCCTTTTCGTCTAGACTTCATAAGTTCCTTAAGATTTTTCTGTGTCTGGATCACATTATCAGTTCTTGCCTTACCCTTTGGACTATCCACTGCACCAGTAATGTTCACAAGTTGTCTAACTCCTGTTATAGCTCATTGCAGGCTACAGAGTATCCAGATTTTTCCATATTTAGATAATTCGCTTATCTTTACAGAGCCTTTTTCAAAGTGTCAGGCATCATTCTCTTGGGTGAGAGATCTCTTACACAAGCTGGGATTCCAAGAGAACATTCAGAAATCTTTCTTGACTCCCTCACACAGGATTGTGTTCCTGGGATGGTAATTGGGCATTTCCATTCAAATAGCTTTTCTTCCAGAAGAAGAAGTTAGATCTTTATTTAGATATGCTTTTAAGGTTTTTCACTCAGACTTCAGTCACTGTGAGGGAATACCTCAGGATTTTGGGTCTCATGGCATCTGTGATTCTCATGATACTCCTGGCAAGACTCCACATGAAAAAGATACAGTGGTAACTGAAATCGTTATGGTCCCAGCACCAACATCCTTTATCTTTTCAAATCCTGGGGCTGAGGTTCGTCAGAAAAGAGATCTGTAGGTGGAAACAACAGATATCCTTGAAAACAGGTCTCTACTTCTCACTCCCTGCTCCAAAGCAGTTGGTCACCATAGATGCTTCGGACTTGGGGAACAGTTTCAGGAGAGATAAAAGTTCAGGGGGGTATGGGACACCAAGGACAGATGCATTCACGTAAATATTAAGGAGATGTTTGCCCTGATCAAGGCACTTAACTCTCCAAACTATCTTTACTCCTCAGGATCTCTTCGTGTCGTTACAGAAAATATCAAAGTCAATGTGGTACATCAACTAGCAAGGGGGAAATCCAGTCATATCCCTTTTGCCAACTAACTATGGTAGGTTGGGATATAGTTTCTTAGCACAATGTCACTGTATACAGGCATCCTACATTCCATCAGAGCAAAATTGTGTGGCAGATAAGCTGAGAAGGAGCAGGGCAGACCCTCAAGAATGGAAACTAGATTGGGGGTCTTCCAAGATTTGATACGTCTGTGGGGAGTTCCTCAAGTAGATCTATTTGCATCCTCTTTGAACAGTCAACTGCAGGATTCTGTTCCAGGACTTCACACAAGAAGGCCTGGAAGACAGATGCATTTTCTTTGGATAGGAATTTTCCTGTATGTTTTTCCACCCTTTCCACTAATATCCAGGGTGCTTCTGAAGATTCAGAAGGAATCCCCTAAGATCATTGTGGTGATTCCCTTCTGACCCAGGCAACTGCAGAGTTCTCCCTTCTTTTGGAAATGGCCAGGGGCAATTACCACAAGCTTCCTCACAGATTGGTAACACTAGACTTAAGATGTTTTTCGTCATATCCCTATTCATCTAGACTTCATAAATTTCTTAAGTTTTTTGCATGTCTGGATCACATAATCAGTTTTTGCCTTACCCTTTGGAACAAGGGTGTTTGATGCACCCTGACATGAATCATTTTCAGTTGACTGCCTTGATAATAGGGTCTTAATTCCCTTTAGGTACCTGTTTAGTGAGGATGTGCAGTAGGTACTAATGGAGGCAAGAAAGTGGGCAACTAGAAAATGATATAGTAACAAATGGAAAAAAAATTCTAGTTGGTGCCAACAACATAACCATCCCCCATTCAGTGCTAGTTGTTCTCTGGTTTTACAATATTTGTGTGAGTTATTATCATATGGCCTTTCTTATTCCTTTATCAAGGTCCATTTATTGGCCATTTCAGCATGTCTGCCCATGGATATTCCTCTTTGAAGGCAGGCTGACGTTAGATGTTCTTGAAAGGGGTTTTGTATTAGGCCTCCAAGAGAACTGTGGCCCTCCAGGGGATCTTAATTTTGGGTTGGAGAAGCTAGCACATGCTTAATTTGAATCAGCTAATTTAGGTGACTGGAGGTTCTTTACATGGAACAAAGTTTTACTGATTGCTCTGACCTCTGAAAGAAGGGTATCTGAATTGCAAGCTCGTATTGTGAGTCAACCCTTTGTCATTTTCCATAGGGACATGTTTCTTTGAGAACTAATCCTCCTTTTATGCCTAAAGTAATATCCAAGTTTACTTTAAGCCCAACTGTCTATCTCCCATTTTCTTTCCTGAACCTAAAAGGAGGGAGAAAGATTACTCCATACCTTGGATGTCCAAAGACAACTCTGGTACTATGTTGACAGAACTTTCTCTTTCAGATCTTTGGATTAATTATTTCTTGTGAAGGTAAGAACGGACAACCAACCTGTGTCAAAACAGATGACTTCCAAATGGTTGTCGAAGGCTATTACTTTTTGTTATACTCACCATAATAAATATATTTCAGGCAGGGTCGAGGCCCCTCTACCAGGGCCTAAACGTCATCTATGGCTTTTTGGAAAGGGATGGATACTGGAAATATTCTAGAAGCTGCTACTTGGTCCTTTGCATGTACTTTACAAAGCACTATGCTATCTTAATTCCTTCTCTAGGTCCAGATCGACCTCCTGGGCTCTTCTCACCTCCCAAATGTAGTTCTAAGCTATGGTAATATAACCATAAGGCTAGGATTACTGCAGTGATCAATATGATGAACATAGTACAGTTGAGTAAGTTGAACTTGCCGTAACAGTAGATGTTTGAATGATCACTGCTGTAGTAGCTACTCCCTGTGTTCATGTTTTTTGCTGTGTTTTTATGTCAGGGTGTGGACATATATTTTTTGTTGTTCTTAGTATTGTCCTTTCAGGGCTCAGCATCTCTTCTTCTTCTCTCGCTCTCTCTCACCCCGCTGGCAGAAAAGCTCTTAAGGGCTTCATGCTGAAACTTGTCTTTTATTCAGCTCAGCTCAAGCTGCTTGACAGTTTGAGTGCATGGAAGGTGCCCTGAAGTTTTGGGAGCTGTCTGGCCATTATATCCTTGGCAGGATATAACCCATATAGCTATGGCTAATTCAGCAGTGATCATTCGAACATCTGCTGTTATGGTAAGTTCAACTTAGACAGCTATACTTTCTCATCCTGCATGAAAAAAGTCAAAGCAGATATCTGATTCCTCATTACAGACAATTTAAAAACTTAATGTCAAACCACTTTTATAGCATTAAAAACAAGCAGTACATAAATGAACTACAGCTGAAAAGGTCCAAGTAAGTCTTCCATAAAAAAGGGAGGCACGTAACATCACATGGCTGAATTACCCAACACTTGTTTTTAAAGTACATTAATTGCAGTGAACTTATCAGGCTTAAACTTTAATATGCAAGTTAAGGAAATTGCATCAAAAAGATGCATGCTTAGCAGTATTTGCATTATTGGTTATTCATCTCAATGCAACAAAAATAACAGAGCAAATATGCTGATGGCAATCTTCATGTTTTTCTGGCCCCAAAGAAGAAATTATGGAAGGCTGCATGCAGACAATAGAAAAGTGCGGTATAGGGTGTGATTTAAAAATACCTTTCCTGAATAATGAGGATTACCCGGATAACTAGTATAATTAATCACTGAAAAACTGGCGATCTTAGCATTTCATTTAAACCAGATGTGGGGAGAGTTTCACAGTTACATAAGGGGCAAGCACACATTTCTTAACTGTCCAGAGTTTCACTGAAATTCCTGATTTTTTGTCAAATATTTTTGGTCTGCTCCTCATAACAATTGTGGTTTTCTGGCAAATTTCTGAGGATTGAAGTCACTGAAATTAATTGCAGATATTTGAATTTCAGTCTTGATATCCTTCAGAAGTTTACTAATTGCAAAACCTGTTCTTCTGTCAACTAAGTGTATAAAATCGGTCTCTGATTTTTGCCTTTATCCAGAATTCTTGTGCTAAGGGGCTGAGAAGTGTGGGCAAGCATGATGTGGGGAACTTGGTTAGCTATTTCAGTGTAGTGTTCTCTTTTACATATATAGTATAGATTTTTGAGGCAGGGACATTTACATCAGAATACTGCTATCCTGACAGCAGCAAATACAACAGCAATTAAGTGAGCGAGTAGCCGCGCATTACAGAGCTTTGGCATTTGAGGCCAGGAAATTAAGAATACTATTAGAGTGACATAAATTTCCCACAAAGCTATGCATTAATCATAAAAATATTATTGAATATGTTTTGTGTGTTGGGTAGGTCTAAGTATAATTTATTTTTTAGATTAAGCTGCGTTCTCCTACTTAGCTGCATTTTCCAGCAAGAGTGCAGGAGCTGTAGTACCTGTCCTTCCTTGTGGCAGAATACTTGGAGTGGGACTGTATAAAACAAGCTCCCAACCCCTCCCTGGCCCACTTCTCTCTAGTCTGGGACGTAAATCGAACCCAGACCATCTCAGGTGTAGTCAGAATTCCATTCCTCTACACTGTGAGCTCCTGATACATGATTTTGACAGGTTCCCCTTAATCCTGAAGTCTGTTGGTTTGCTTCCCTCAGTGACTTTTTGCTTACCACTCAGTTTTAAATAAGTCACTTAACACACAATGCTCCCATGTTACCCCTGAAAAGAAGTTCTTGTACTTAGATTTATCTGATTAAAAAAAATATATATTCCAACATCATCATCTGACTTTTTCTGTGAAATCCACAGCCAAGCTGTTAAACGAATTGCTTATAACTGTAGTTATACATAGCAGCAATATTTGTATATTTGCATGAATATCATGCTAATGCATGGTATCAGCTGAGGTCAAGTGGAAGCGATGTTCAACTTCATCTTGGAAAGATGAAAATTAGAACAACTTAATTCCTGATACCGTGGATCTAGCCAGTGTGATTATGAGATGTAACAGTTTGTTTGGAAATATATTTGCCTCACTACAGCAAATAATACATTTCTGTGTTCAAAACGAAACATAATAGTTATGGAGTTTTAAATTCAAGGCCACAGAAAGCTTATTTCTTCTTAATAACTTCATCTTTAGGTGACATAGCGCTACACTAGAGTTGCTGCCTGACAGCATTTGTCAAAGTGGTTAATTTCCAGTTCAAGTGCTTTGTGTATGGAATTTGCATGTGTTCTCTGTGTCTGCATTATTTTTTCATTGAGGTCCTTGGTTTCCTCCTATATCCCAAAAACATGTATTATGTAGATTGTCAAGATTCCAAATAAACGTGTGTGTGTGTGTGTGTGTGTGTGTGTGTGTGTGTGTGTGTGTGTGTGTGTGTGTGTGTCCCTCTTGTCCAAGGATGACTACTTGCTTAATGCCTTTTTGCTGTTGGGATAGAATTTGGCTCACTGCAGTCACAAAATGGATAATTAGGTAATGAAAACGAATGAATGAATGAATGAACAATGCAGTTTTAAGTTTTTCTATAGCTCTTTTGGTTTAGCAAGATGATATCATTTCTTTTCGGTGTGGTTTTGAAAATTATTTTCCCTGCAGATCCCTGAAGTGTTTTTGACAATCTCATTAAAGCTTGTTGGCACTGAGGACTGTAATTAGCCAGGGCTTCGTAAGACAGAAGGAGTTAATCCGCTGAGCTGTACTAAGTGGCTGCAGAAGGCTGAATACTAAGAATGGTTAGTTTTACACTTTTGCATGATATTACAATTTGAAATTATCAATTGCCTTTTATGCAGATAATTATGAAGAATGTAATAGTTTGGGCATTTAAAGGGAAGTGGGTAGATAAAATATGTGCAGATGCCAAAGATCTTCAATCATATTCAAGCTCTTAACAGGCTGGAGAACCAAAACAAGAAGCAAATTAACAAAAGACAATGTAACATGGAGGCAAAGTGATGTACCACTTTCATTAGTCAGGAAAATTACTTTGGAGTTATCACAACTGAAAACCTCAGATTGTCAATGTTGCAGAAAAGTAGACACTTTAAGTGAAGGAGAGCAGGTCAGTGGTACTGTTTATAATATTTTGTTAGAAAACTTGATGTTTATTGCTAGACATTAATACCGTTACTGCATAAACCTCACACAATTTATTTCTCTTTCATAGCAAGTAGAAATGTGCACCTTTAGTTACAACCTTGAAGACATCTTATGTCTTTAACAGTTGTCCCTTGTCCAAATTTTTTTACGCAGCATTAATTCATCTACACACAGGCTTTTGGTACAAATGCATTCCATTAAACTTCCAAAAATATCAGTTTTATTGTTTAAAAGGGCAGGGGGCAATTGGTTAGCCTGAGGTTCAGCCTAATATTGTGTTTACTGTAAACATTTGAAATGTCTAGACCTAGATGAGCAAGTCCCAAAATGCAGAGACTAAATGACTGAAAAAACAGATTTATGTATACCAAGTCATAGATAGCCATTTCTTGGAATATTCCCTTTTCTCTGAAACATGGCAGTCTTGGAGATGGTATGTATAAGTTTGCTCCCCTTGCAAAAAAAAAAAGTTTAAAGAAGAGCAATGTTCAATATTTCCTCTTTTGCATTTTTGCTCTTTTTTTTTTTTTTTTTTTTTTTTTTTTTTTGATGTGTGAGTGCCAACATTTCAATAGGAAAGCATATTTTCAGAAATGGTGCTTGCTGTATGAAATAGAAGGGAATTCTTTGCTGACACTCTTAATTATTTCCTGGTGAGACTTTCTTGGAACTGTCTTGGTTTGGAGAACTTCAGGAAGCACATTAAAACACCGCCATATTTGAAAAACAGACTACAAGAGTAAATTGAAAGTGGAAGTTTGTACTTGGTGACATTTTAAATAAAACACAGGAATCCTTATGTATACCCTGTGCAGTAGATTGGTGGATGAGTTTGAGCAGACCTGACTAAGATACAGATGTTCATGAATGAGGAAGAAGGAAAACGTTTAAAATCACCTTGGAGTGATTGAAGCATACAAAAGATGGAGTTTGCCCTTTGGTAGGTTTTATTTATCTACTCCTGTTATTTCAAGATCTTGGCAACCCATGCATAGTATTAGCACAGGCATGCACCCCCCCCCCAAACACACACACAAACAAGCCCCTTCACACATACTCACATTTACAGAAACACAGCCACACTCACACATCTGTAGTTGCAGTCATTTGTCTAGTTCTGCTCCCACCTGGTGAGACAAAAACGCAGACATCTCTAGTTTTTGCATCCCCTACCTACCATATTGTAATACATAACCCATGCAGAGAGAGAGAAAGAGGCTCTCTCTCTCTCACACACACACACACACACACACACACACACACACACACACACACACAAACACACATCTCTAGAGGTGAGTATTAGTACCCAGGCTGACAGTGAGGCACCGCTGTCAGAGGATACCACACTTCCTGTGGAAGGGGAGCTGGGAAGGATTACAAAGTGAGAGTTGAGACAGGCTCAGCTCTCAGACCCTCCATTACAAGGCTTGAGGGAGGTAGCTAGGGAGGTGTCTGATTCTCAAGGAAATGGAATTCCATATACTGGAACAAAGGGTTACTGTATAGAGAATTGGACCCCTGAGGGAGGGCTAGAGGGTGAGCGAATACAGCAGTTGGTAGTGCCCAGAGCCTACCGTCCTTGCACTTCTAGCCATAGCCCATGACATTCCCTTTGCAGGTCATATGGGCATAAATCATACCAAGAGATGTATTATGCATGACTTTTATTGGCCTGGGATTGCAAGGGATGTAACAGGATACTGCATATCCTGTGAGCAGTGCCAAAAGGTAGGCAAGGCAGGAGACAAGGTCAAAGATCCTTTGGTGCCTTTGCCTGTGATTGAGGAGCCATTTCAGAGGGTAGCTATGGATGTTGTGGGGCATCCGAGTACCCCATGTTCCACAGGGAAGAAGTATATACTAGTGGTAGTAGATTATGCTACCAGATACCCTGAAGTGGTGGCCCTGTCCTCCATTGAGGCAGAAAAGGTGGCAAATGCTTTGTTAGAGATTTTCAGCAGGGTAGTGTCCCAAATGAAATACTGACTGACAGAGGTGCCAATTTCATGTTAGACATGCTGGCTTGTCTGTGGAAGCACTGTGAGATGAAGCACCTAAAGACCACCCCTACCATCCCCAGACTAATGGTCTTGTGGAGAGGTTAAGCTCTACACTAAAAAACATGCTATGGGCATTTGGAGACCAGTTTAAGAGAGAGTAGGACAAATATGTGCCCCATCTGCTGTTTGCATACAGAGAGGTACTCCAGGAATCCACAGGTTTTTCACTCTTTGAGTTGCTATATGGGCATCAGGTGAGGGGACCTCTAGATTTGATTTGTGATGAGTGGGAGGGTGATTGTGAATCTCACAAGGATTCTGTTGTGGCATACGTCCTTAACCTCAGGACAAGGATCAGGGAACTCATGGACTTGTCCCAGGAGAACCTGGCAGAAGCTCTACAGCAAAAAAAGGTCTGGTATGACAGGAATGCTCAAGCCAGGGAGTATGCTGTGGGGCAGCAGGTTATGGTTCTCATTCCTGTCAGCCACGGTAAGTTGTAGGCAGCTTGAGAGCGAGCCTTCAATGTGGTAAAGAAGGTCAGTGAAGTTAATTACATGGTAGAGCTGCTAGGCAGGAGGCAGGGGCCCAGATTGTACCATGTTAACATGATGAAAACTTACCATGATAGGGAGACCCTGGTTCTAAGTATTTGCAGTAGAAATCGGGAGGAGTCTGAGGGAGATCCATGGCTACAGGTAGCCAGCCAGCAAAATCCCTAGTTACTGTGGTGGAGCCTAGGGTTGCAGGCCTATGTTATGACAGTGCAGCACTGTAGTGGGGTTAGCAATGCCAAGGCAGATGGAATTTCAAGACAGGGTATGGGCTAATGTATTACCAGATAGGCTAATTCCTCTCAAGCAATGTTTCTCAAGGGGCACTTGAAAAACTAGGTTGAGTCTTCAAAGGGGGGAGAGGTGCAACGATAGGAGGTACTGCCAGCCCAGCTAGCTGGAATTTTGTAAATAATTATATGTCATTTGTAAATATCAAACTGATTTATACAAGATGCTTGTGTTACAAATGTGTTAGAACTGTATGCCATGTGTATATCAAACTGATCTGCACAGATGTTTATGTTGAAAATGTATTTATAAAGTGCTTGTGTTTGAAATGTATTCACAGTGTGCCCTACCGGAGAGAACAGAAATGTACATGCACTATTGTTTAAATGTATATGTTTTAACAGAAGAAACTGGAGGGTTAACCTCAATCCAGCACACTTTAAAATATATCTGAAATTAAATCACTTTACGGGCTGGGCCATAAAGATGCTATCTCACAGGTTTCAATGCAGGCAGAGACACAAAGTCTGTACCAGGAAGCTTTCTGTATTGTCTTTGGGTTGAATTAATTACGACTCTGGAAGCATGGGGGTATGAGATTGTTTTATGACTGTGTGTATTTTTACAGGTAGGTGCTAAGTCCTACGAGCTTCCACCAATGGGGATTTGCATGGGCATGGGAACTAGAAGTCAGATGACCAGAAGTGATGACATTCTGTAAGCTGTCCCTGAAGTAATATTTTAGATATTATTTTGAGAAGTCTCTTAGTGAGACAGAGCATTCTCTATTCTGTCTTGGACCTAACAACAAGGAGCATTCATCACTTCATCTGTCTTTCTCTATTAAGTAATTAGGGAATAGTGATTCTCTTAGATTCAGTCAGGAATATAGTGAAGCTTAGTGTAAACATTGTTTTCTTTATTTGTTTGAGTTTGTCCTTCAATGTTATTTTAAGTATTTTCTGTGATTTTGAACTCTGTCACTGTAAATATATATTTAGTATTGTCTTGTTCTTTTATTATTTATTATTAAATATATTTAAGCCTTTCATTGTGACTGATCTTTATAGAGATATTTATGTTTTGAGAGTATTTGCATATTTATTTGGTGACATGGCCTTGCTCTTGGTCAAACTACCATTTATATTAATATTAATTTCACTCAGTATATTGGGTACCATTGGAAGAGCCTTAAGGTAGCTGGCAGGAGTGACTGGTGGCAGTGCTAACTACCTTATAGTCAGAGCAGAAGGGAGCATAGCAAGTAAACCTGTGCCAGCCTTTCCCAGGTGTGTATATGTGTGTGTGTAAATCAAACCTCAAAAAGTGTGTGTGTCAGCTACTTGGGCAGGGACATGAAGCACTGGTTGGACAGAGAGGGTGCTGCAGGTGTTGACTTGGACACTTAGCTGAGATCTCAACTCTATAGCTGTACTAGTGGGGAGTCTTATTGGGGATCTGGAGAAAGAGGAAGAAACCAGCCCTGGACTGTGGTCCCTGTGTGCTGTTAATAGAAATTGTGTTTGATTGTGCTTGATGCAGAGAGCTGCATCTGGAGATACTGTGTGTGTACCTGTCATCCTCCCAGTGAATGTCCATCACTTGTGCCAGTGGTGAGGATTGAGGCTCGTTGATAACTGGCCCAGAGGTGGAGGGGCATCACAGAAGGCATTCACATTTTCTTCCAAGAGTGAAATTTACTTGGACAAGCAAATTGGGAGCTGCCAACATTTCTAGGGATGAGAGCACATGGCTAATTAGCATTGGCCACACTCAAACAGTTCTACATTACAATGCAGCATTGCCCACAAGACTACGTTGTGTGCTAAGACTTCCAAAAATGAAAAATGTTAGTGGTAGAGTCATTTCAAAATTGGAAATGCTTAGCACAGTGTTGAAACTTTCTTAAATAAGGCTTCCATACCATGCTAAGCTTTTCTGAATTCCAAGGCTTGTTCTATGATGTTACTAAGAAGGCTGCAAAAATGTACATTTGTGCACAGAAATGCAGAGGATCATGCATCTGCTTTCATTTATGTACATGTATCAGGATTGCCTTGCATTGTAATCATTCCTGAACGAGTACACTAGAAGACTCAATATGCTTTGACATTTCTGTGTAAAGGTAATATTTACCAAAAATTACAAGAATGGAATAAATGAATAATAGTAAGAAGAAGCCAAAAGGGTTGTCGAAATTCAGATGACAATAAGCAAATTTATTAGTTGTGAATTTTTAACAAGGTTGAGTAAGTATCCCTGTTGTGCCATTAGTCTTCTGCAAGATCTTTCATGTTTCGAACATAGTGATGTAGCTTTATAAAACTTCAAAACAGTTTACTAAAAAGTTTCCCAGGTGGGTTTAGAAAAAGTTTAATATAACTTCTTAAGCCGTTTACAATGAAACAACATTAATAGCTAGACTACCGTATTTCTTTTCCAGCTATCTTTCAGATCATTCAAAGCATCAGAATGGGGATATAAGAAGCTGCACAGCCTTGAAGAATTTCACTGTATATTACAGTGGATCATTGCAGTTGTAATGCAGCACAGATAAAAGCAAGCTTGCAGAATCTTGACTACACCTTGGAACGTGGAATGCATTCATGGATGACCTTTCTATTGACATCCTGATGTATAATGTCTTAAGTGTCCTGACAAAGTGACACCTGGCTTTTCTACTTACTTGATGGTTTAACCATATTGGTTGGCTCAAATAATGCTCTTTATTTGTCGTAGTGTCCAGTCACCTGACTGGTTTGTTTCTGTGAAAATGTGGTTGCTTATTAATATACATTGTATTTAATATAATTCTGTAAGTTTGACTACAGCGGTAGCAAGTTTTGCAATAAATGCATACATTTGAATATTATGGTACATATGCTGAATGCAGTTGGTTATCCTCTGGCATGAGCCAGAGCAGTGGATGTTTTTCAGTTTGAGGATATGAAGAATTATTTCTTTTTTGTTTCATCTGCAAGTCATAGAGAAGATGCAGAATGCCAGATCTGCAAAGGAGAGTCAGGCTTTGTTAGCCAATAGGACTCTGCTTTGCATATACTCAGTTCTGTAGATATAAACTTTCCCAGGCTACATGTGCTCCCCTACCTTATATGCACCCCTGCCTTGTTTGCAAGATAATCCACAAAAAACAAACCACAAAATTCTCCGATGGACTCGGAAAACACTACCGACGTAGTGGAAGAGCAAGCAGTCACTCCCAATACCAGGGAAAATGTTGTTCGTGCAAAATGCAAATTGTAAACCACGGGTTGTAAAATTAAAGTTGTAGCCTGAAGGAAAAACACTCCACAAAGACTCCGTACTAAATCCACCGTTTATTGTGAAATTACCTAGGTTTCGTCCGTCTCCACAGACTTCCTCAGATAACACAAAACTGTTGTGTACTAAACCACTTATATATTACACATGAATCAGTAAACAATTAGTCTATCAATTAAATTAAATTAAATTAAATTAATTGATCGAAACCTAACCCACACCCTTTGCTTAAAAACACAAACCATTATTTATAATGAAATGTAAAAATATATATGTAAATATATGTATAAAAAAATATGCATATATAACTCGTACTACATTGTCAATACACCCTATAATATATATATATAACAATCTATATTGTATTGGTATACAACATGTAAAAAATGTAAAAAATATGTATATATACGTTAAAAAATATATATATGGGAATATATATTAAATATATTGTAAATATTGTATGCATACAACATGTTGTCAATGTGTATGTAAATATGCTGCCTTCAGTATTATGTATGGGCCGCATACGCTGTCAAATGGATAAAAATGTATATTAAAAAATTGTGCACATCAGGGTGAAGGCTAGTGCCCCCTTTAAATGACGAAACACGTTTGTCCCCTACAAAAGGGGGGGCATATGTCATACAATAGAGTTCAACTGTGTGAACCTCCAGTCATCGAGCCGAAAGCAGCAAATGTGAACCTTAGTGAATTTCTAAAACAGGGAATGGCATAAGTTAGCCAACATTGCGACCATCAGGCAAACTGCAGTATCTCAGACCCACCCAGGTGGGGGATGCACCCCCCAACTGTATATACCAATTCTGAGATTTCACTACAGTGGGAAAAGGGTATATTTCCTGATATTGGCCATCTAATGGCATTCCCTGTTTTAGAACTTCGCTGAAGTGCATGTTCGTTGTTGAGGTTTGCAGAGTTGAACATTCGATTATCTGACATACACCCCAAAAGGGTTGTTGGCCTGTTTTTTTTTTTGTCACTGGCGGATATGTATCACAGCATCTAAGTCTGCAATTGCTCATTTCAGTCTATGGCTGCAGAGCTGCTGATGAGAATCTGCAAAAGAAACGTTCCCCAGTGGGGCAGTAATATTTCATGACTTTTTCTTGTTGGCTAAGTTTGTAAAATTTAATATTATTTTGCCAGTAAGGTTTATTTTAGGCATCTACTCCTCCTCCTCCTCCTCCTCCTCCTCCTGTATAAATATTATCATTCTAAGTGACTTTTGTTTTTTTTTAGGAGAATCCCACTTCTGGGTTGCTTGCCAAATGATGTGCATGGTTTCGCAGGAAAATCCCATAGACCTAGAGAAACCACACTGTTAGTCTGGCAGTTGCAGAATAAATTCGGTAGCACGTCTACATTTTCAGGAAAAAGCCTTTCTCAAAGAAAAGCCCATAAGAACATCAACATAAGGATTGTGAGGGAGAGGATTCTCAGAAAGAGTTCAAAGAGAAATAAATTACTCTTGTTGGATTGCAAAGGCCAGAGAACACCTTGGCTACTGAATCTGTTTTCCAGCCCCTAATAGGGACATCAGGTATGTCTACCAGTCTCTGTCTGACCCCTTTGGAGGCAAACATGCAGATAGGCACTACCATATACAATATATCTTCCCTGGTCCAGGAACTAAGAAGAGAGTATACTGTATGCAGGCCCAAACCTGTCTGTAGTGTAAAGGGATGTTGGCTGGTGCCACCTTCAGATCTTTTTTATCACAGTTTAAGCATATTGAGCAATTTTATTGTGCTGACAGTCCATCAGTACAGCCTGAAGCCAGAGTTTGCAAGTAAGTTTAGCCTCATGTTTCCCCTACGTTACCCAAATCCCCCCCGTGCAGCCATCCAATCAGAGGCAGACACACACATGGGTCTGTACATTCACTGATACCCCCACCCCCACACACACACACACACACACACACATGCACACACTGTTTCATTTCACTTACCTGCACTGCTCCAGAAGTGCAGTAAAATCTTATCCTATTGCTACTATTTTGATGTAGTGTATTTTAGATGTTCCGGGTCTAAGCACAGTAACTGTGTTAAGAGTAGGAAGCAAATACCATATAGAAACTTCAATAACATATATTTTTTTTACCAGAGTCAGGTGTACAACATGCCCCATTCTCCCTGTTGTGCTTATTTGAGTCAGTAGACTTGTCAAGCACAGGGCAGAATCCCTGAAAATGTACTTCATCCAGAAGTCTTGTGATTGTCCCAAGGTTGGCATGGAGTCTGCCATTTCCCTCTCCAAATACTGAAGTTTGTTCTGGAAGCTGGCTCCCTCCCAGGCTTGAGGATACTAGTACTGGTACCTTCACATCCCTCATAATCAACACTTTATTTGGCCAAGGCCAATGGTGTAACCCCTTTATAAGCCACAATGCCTTTGGCCTCTGACATGTCCTGTCAAACTGAACAAGTTATGTCATCAGTTCATCGTGGGGCCACTGCGTAAGCCTAGGGTGCCAACATTGTGGTCAGTGAAGGGGGAGGGCAATATCCCCACAATACTTGTCCAGGAGGAAGATGAGGAAGGCCACATTGATGTCTCAGTTGGCCATCCTTACATGGAGGTCTACAAGGCAGATCCACACACAGACCCAAAACACTGAAGCTCAAACTGCCCTTGTTGAGTTTGCCCCAGTCATTGCTGACTGGGTCTCAAACCCCTACCTCCCAAGTGTGTACTCAGAATCTTTTCAAGTTGGCCTATGATTTCATGGAATTTATGAAGTCTAGGTAGATAACATCTGGAAAAAACTTCTGTATTAGGGGTACTATCTTGAAAGAAAAAAAAAGCCTTCAGCCATTTTTGGGGAAGACCACAGCAGACAACATAACTGTAAAATAATGAGGGGGACCCACTCTTGCCTAGAATGCATGCTTGTTATGCAAGCATGGAACATAGCCTAGAGGGCAGGCATGGGTTTGACAGCAGCCTACATTCCCCAAAAAATGTGTCAGCAAGCAGACAGACATACAGACTGAGCAGATCCCATACAGACCTTCATGAATGAATGCTGAACAGGGATGTTTACTTAGTTGATCAGGATGTGTGGTATGCCAGAAGTAGGCCACCTTACTTCACCTGTAAACAGGCAACTGAGGAAGTTCTGCAGCAGGGCAGCAAATCCCGGAGTCTTGAAATTAGATGCTTCTCCCTCAGTTGCACAGGTCTGCTGATATGCACTTTTTTTCCTATACCTTGATCCCCCAAGGTTGTAATAAAACCATGGAGGAGAGGCAAGGAGTCATTTAAGTGGATTCTTTTTTATCCAAGGTAGCACTAAGTCTCTCTCCAACACAGCCTGGCAAGAGAGAACTGGAAAGTGTTACCTCAGCAGGTGGGCCTTCTCTTGGCAATGGACCCTACTTTGTACTCTAAGCCTTCAGTAAAACAGTTCTTAAAAGGAGGAGTTTACATCTTAGACCACCTGGAAAGAGATTGCTCTACCATGAGATCTTAATGTCTTAGAGAAAGTGACCCTAGTTCCATTTGAACCAACTATTTGTATACCCCTACAGCTTTTAGTTTGGAAGATGCTAGTGTTGGTGGCTATCATTTCTGCAAGAAGGATCACCAAACTCCAGGCACTGATATGCAGGGGCCCCTTCTTAGTTTGCCATCAGGACAGGGTGTTCCTTTGTACCAGTCCATCTTTTATGCCTAAAATGGTCATAGATAAATATATCCCTCAATCAAGGTAATTTTTCCATGCCTGGGTGATTTTGATTTGGATGGACATAGGATGGTGTGGAATGGACCACTGAGTTGCTAATGTCCATTGAAATATTCTCATATGATATCTTGCTACAGGAACTAGAACTATCACCACATACATTGATCCCAAGGCTTGTAGAATCAATTGGGCTGAAAGAGAAGAATTTTGAATTATCTTTTTGACTTGAAATTGGATAGTCTGTACCCTTGGAAAATGGAGGGAGACTGTCACTGACATTGTGTTGGATAAGGCTCCTGTGAACTCTAACGTTTGAGTAGGTTCTGAGATTTGTTAAGGGTGATGGCAATTCCCAGAAGAGAGCATATGTAGAGTACATAATCTCAAGCTGTTATCAGTTGATGCCTGGTTGGAGCGGTTTTGAGCCAGTCGTCCAAGTATGGATACACCTGGAATCCCTAGTCTCAAGTGAGCTGCTATTACTGCAGTGCATTTGGTGAACACCCTGAGGGCTATGGTGAGACCAAAGAGCAGTGGTCCGAACTGGCAATGACTGGCTCCTAGCCAGAAGGGTAGGTACCTTCTGGATTGTCTGTTCATTTTTATGTGATACTATGCATCCAGAAGGTCTGTCGAGCACATCCAGTTGTCCTTGTGCAGAAAAGGCAGAATGGACTGAGCCATGACCATCCAAAACTTGATGTACTGAACTGACTTGTTCAGAATGCTAAGATCCAAAATTGGTCTCCAGTCCCCTTTTTTCTTTGGCACTAAAAAGAATCTTGAGTAAGTTCCGGATTTTGTCTGGTCTGGGGGACCTGTTGGATGACTCTTTTCTTTAGTAGCTTTTCTATTTCTAAAGTTGCTGCTTTCCTCTCACTGGCTGGAACATCAGGAATTTTGTTTAATGCTGGTGGGGGGGGGGGATTATATAACCTCTGGAAATAATCCTCTGCACCCACATGTCTTTTGTAATGTCTAGCCAGGCTGTCTTGTGCAGGGAAAAATGACCCCTGACTGCCTCCAGAGGTGCTCAGTTGGGCCTCCTTTCAGGAGCGCTGATCGGGTCTGTCAGAAAAGGAATCTCTAGACCACTGGTTCTCTGGGCCACCTCTGCCATGTGACAGCATTTCCCATTTCAGTTGCCCCCCTCTACCCCTAGGGGAACCATCTCCATGTCGATTTTAGTAAGGACCCTGAGACTTTTTGAACCACATTTTTCAACCCCCTCACTGATTCCCAGAAAAGGTCCTTTGAGGGGTCGAAAAACATATGCCCACTGCAAAGAGGGTGTTACCATCTCATTCGCACCTGGAGAGTGTGTCCTTTACTTTTGGGACAAAAAAAAAAACTTCTGTCAAAGGGTGCATTGATGAAAGAGGACTTAAAGGGCTCTGCAAAATCACACAGGTACATCCAGGAGTGCCTGCTAATAGAAATGCTTGAACCCACCGCCCTTGAGGTACCTTCAGCTATGTGTGAAATGAGCCTCATGGACAAATTAACAGTTGATTGTAGGGTAGCCAACTGAGACACAATAGAGGACAGAGCCTCAGAAGTACTTGTCCTAGAGAGATAGATTTGTATAGTTCTTTAATCAAATCCCTCTGCAGACTGCTGAAGTGTACCAATTAATTCAGTGTCCTGAGAGCAAAGGTTGCTGAAGCATATCCACTCTTCCCAAATCTGTCCAATATCCTTGACTCCCTGCTAGGGGGATGGACAGAAGAACTCTGTTCCACAAGCATCTACCAGTACTCCCTTGCTCCAAAACTCTCTTCCTTTTGGTGGTGCCAGTATCTGGTTCCTTCCATGCCCACCTAGAGATCAAATCAATGAGCTCATCGGTGGGCGGAGTCACCCAGGAAGTAGATGGGCCAGACCCAAAGACTTCCAGGAATACCAATTCCTCTTTTCAAGGGTTATCAATAGACCAACCACCCCTTTGCTTGAGGATTTCCAGGATGTCTCCAAAGAAGACGTCATTAGGTGGTGATCTTGGGGACCCTTCCCCCCTCATCAAAATCAGTATCTTCAGTGACCGACTCTTGAGGAGAGTCTAAGTGTCTCCTTTTGCATTTTCTCTTCCTAGGGACTTCTTCTTTGGGATGTTCAGGAGAAGTATTGGAGGAAATGAGAATACCCTGCTGGGTAGCCTGGAGACTTTGGGTTGGCTGTCCTTGTGGAGTAGAGTGATGAGGCTCAAGGTACAGAGACATATGGTGTCCAGAGGGGAGAGCTGAGGAGGAAGAAACCATCTGTCCTACAGGAGCAGAAAACACTGTCTCCACAATCTCAAAGACAGAGTGCCCCATGGAGAAGGAGGCCAATGGAGCCAAGAAGCCAAGCTTCCAGACCATCTGCTCCCCCGACCCAAGGGCAGCTCACCTGAGGCTGAGGTCAGAGCCAAGCTATCCAGTGCTGAGGGTCTGAGGGGCAGAGACAGCTCCAACAACTTCAGAGTCAACTCTAATGCCTCGGATCCAACAGGGATGCTTTGGCGCCAAGAGTCTCCGGCTCCGACACACATAGAGCCAGTGCACTCAAAGAATGCATCAGAAATGAAGATACAATGATCTTCGTATCTGATGCAGCTGGTCCTGGAAAACTTTGATCCAGGGGCTCTGAAACCAAGGGGGTGAGATCAGAGAAGGAGCCAAGATAGGTGGAGTAGTACTGGTAAGAGCTTCTTGACCCGAAGGTATAGGAGCTAGAAGAACTCCCATCTGAATCTGTGCGAAGAAAAACTTCCTCATCATTCTGTCCATGTCAGCTTCCATTAGGCTTCTGGAAAAATGAGAAGATGAGGCTATAGAGGGGATCTGGAATGCCAGTGACTCTCCAAAAAAGGTGAAGGGACTCTAGAGGGTACTGGATCCAAGAGGATGTGTACCTCACTCGAGGTAAGGGCTTCAGATCCGACACCACTGGATCCAAGGAAGTAGAGCACACCTTAGATGCCAGCTGATCAGCAGGTCTAGATTCGGATCAGACTTTATTGATTTTTTTTAGAGCCGGCCCCAACATCAGATCCAAGGAAGGGGTACAAGACCCAGATGGATCTGATGGCATCTTTTTGTGCTCAGATTTGTCGGATCTGGAGGGTTGAGCCCCAGATAATACCTCTGAAAAGGTCGAAGGGAGAAGACCTTTCAGTATGTTTTTTTTTTTTCGATCAGTGACCGCCCTAGGATTGAAAAACTTGCAGATATCACAATTCACTTTAAGGTGATCAGGGCCCAAACAATAAAAGCACCAGTCGTGCACATCAGATAAGGGGAGTTTGTGCCCACATTTTACATTTCTTTAAATCCAAAAGGCTTGTCCACCATTTCAGTGACTATAAAGAAGTGGAAGGTAAGAGACACCAGAAGTAAACACTTTAACTTGGCTATCTTTTAAGTTTTTCTTCCTGTTACAAAAAAGAAAAGAAATAACTACCAACGATGGTATTAAAAAAGGGAAGGGGAGGGAAGTAAATACTAACAATGGTAAAGAGAAATACACTAAATAGTGTAGGAAGGGAGGATATAAAATATTATAATAAGTTGGAAGGAGAAAAGAATTATTCAGTCAATTAAAGTTTTCAGTTATCTGAAAGAAATGCTATTAGTGCTTGAGAGCTCACATCCATATGCAAAAGTGGCAAACAAGATCTGATTTATGTTAGGGGACAGAGCATTATGGAAAAGGGTGGAGGTCAAGAGTTCTAGTGGCCACTAGCTGTAAAAATAAACGTTTGAGTCTGATCCGAGGATTGGATCCAAACCCAGTTGTTGAGGAATGAATGAAAACTGACAACATCAGATGAAGTTTTTCCTCTTGCCAAACACCCTCTGCACTTTTGCTTTAGGAATCTTCCCAAGAAGTGATAGCTGCAAAAGTGTATAGTGTGATGAACATAGTACAGTTATGTTAAGAACTTAACGTAAATGTAGATGTTCATGTGCATTCACTGTTGCACTCCATGTTCTTCACCACCTTTCCTGTGTTTCTGCTTGGTATCTCGGCTAGGGGTGGCTTCCCAACTGATCCAGATGTTCTTCATTCCACATTGCTGCAGTCCTAACCATTGAGTAGTCCGCTGTCCAGTCGGCCCGAATACCAAAGTATATGGCTGACGTCGGTCAACGCGCATTAGACTGATGTCAGGACGTCAGGGTACTAATGCGCATGACCGACGTCATATCCTCAGTCTTTTTTGCCGCATGGTCCGATGCAGAAGCAGTTTTGCGAGTGCAGGTTGGCGTTCTGAAAATTTCAAGTCGGAGTTTCAGACCGAATCAAAGTTGGCTAAGTACCCGTTGGGAACATTTTGGTTTTCTTGCCTCAGTATTTAACCGGATGTCAGAAAAAGTGAATAACTGTATTTCTTGTGGGAAGCAGATACCTCATAGGGATTACCATACTTTGTGTATACCTTGTTTAGAGCCTGAGCACGACGTTGTTGGTTGCCGCTCTTGTGCTAGATTTAACAAACGCACAATTAAGAGAAGGTTAGACTGTGCCAGGTTAGTGTTTGGGAAGCGTTGTAATTATAAAATGCCGTCGGATGCTCCGTCGCCCGCTTCCAAAAGCGCAAAGACAAAACAGCAAAGCCTAGGGTTGATGAACCGGCAGTCCCGGACGTCGGTTCTTTAGAAGGCTCAGTGGAGCCAGAGGTTTTGCCAGGAGTTTCTTTGGAGTCTCAGGCAGAGACTTTACTGTTACAGGATGTGCCCTCTCAGGAGGTAGGCCAGGCTGAGGGGCTTCTCAGGTAACTGTTCTTCCCTCTCTTCCCAAGGTAGTTAGAGCCTCTCCTTCTGTTTCCAAAACTTCTTTGAGAGGTAGGCCAAGTTTAGCTTCAGTGGGGCTTCTCCTAGCACTTCAGGTTCTGTGCCTAAGAAACATATGCTTAAAATGGCAGAAGATTTAATTACTATGATTAGAGGCTCTATGCCCCTCCTGATAAGAGGCCTAGGGTGGAACCTGAGTTTGAGAGTTTTGAACAGTGTTCAGAGGCTTCTGAGTCTTCTGCGGAAGACTTGCAGGAGTATCCTCCTTATTCTGATTCTGATGTGGATGATTCCACTCCTACAGCTTCTCCTCCTGAGGATTTCTCATTTTCAGAGACTCTGCATTCCATGAGGGAGCACTTTAAATGGGAAGGCCAAGATTACTCTGATTCCAGGAAAAGGCTTAGGGAATTCTTATTTTTACCCCAGCATAGGCCCTTAGCTATACCTCCTGTGTTGAATGTGGTGGAAGATGTTTTGCAGAGGCTTCCCTGAACCCTGATTCTTTGCCTCCTGCCCCTGTTAAACCTGATAGGTACTATAGGGTGCCTGAAGCTCATAAGTATCTGTTTAAGAGTCCTAGGGCAGACCGAAACTATTTCTCAGGGGCCTAAAGGTGTTAAGGCCTCTGTTGTTAAAAATCCTGTTCCCACTGATAAAGAGGCAAGGGCTTTGGATAGGTGGGGAAAGAAAGTGTATACTTCTTCCACTTTAGCCATGAGAGCGTTGAATTGTCAGTTTCACATGCTAAAATATCAAAATTATCTCCTTTCACAATTGAAATCTAAGGTGGATGCTTTGGCGGAAGGTATAGAGTGTAAAGAGTTGCTGGATTTAGTTCATGTGTCTGAACAAGTGGGTAAGCATTCTTTGCAATGTGGTTTTGATGCTGTGCAGGCCTCCTCGAGGGTGGCTGCCACTAGTTCTGTTCTTCGCAGGCATGCCTGGTTGAGGGATCAGAATTTAGCAGAGCATGTTAAGACTAGGATTTTGGATGCTCCTTTACAGTCTGATGTGTTATTTGGTTCGCCTGTGGAAGCAGTTTTAAAGAAAATGGAGGACAAAGCTAAGTCTATGCAAACTGTTAAAGATTTTTTGCAGGTGCAGCCACCGAAGTTTAGTAGAAATTGGCCTACTAAGGGATGGACATATCCTGCTTATGATTCTCAGTCTAGGGGTAGGTCTAGACGTGGTAGGGGCAGAGCTCAAGGTTCTTTTAGGCCTAGAACAGGGGGTTCACCTGCTCAGACTTCTGGTGAGGGCAGGGGTCAGTCTTTTCGTAAACAGACCCAATGACCTGCCTTTTCAGCTGCCAGTAGATTCTCGTCTGGCAGCTCCTTTGGGAGGAAGACTGTCTCTTTTCAAAGAAAATTGGGATTTAATCACTCAAGACAGATGGGTGTTGGATATCATTCACCACGGTTACAGGTTTTATTTCCATACATTGCCCCCTTTCAAAGGCATGCCAGACGTTCCCCTCCACAAAGGAAAGAGGCTCACAAGCAAATTTCTCTGTTACTCCAAATAGGGGCCATTCAGCCAGTCCCTGTACCAGAAAGGGGCCTTGGATTTTACTCTCGCCTGTTCCTAGTACCAAAGAAGGGGAACACGTGGAGACCAAGTTTGGATTTATCTATCCTCAACACTTATCTGGACATTCCCAAGTTCAAGATGTTGACGTTACAACAGCTTTTACCTCTGCTGGGCAAAGATCATTGGATGGTAACTTTAGATCTCAAGGAAGCTTACCTTCATGTGCCTATAAGACTAAGTTGCAGGAAGTATCTGCGTTTTCGAGCTGGAAATTCTCATTATCAGTTCTCTGCGTTGCCCTTTGGCTTATCTACTGCGCCCAGGGTATTCACAAAGGTTCTGGCTCCAGTGATAGCTTACTTCAGGCTAAAAGGAATTCAAATCTATCCTTACTTGGACGACTGCCTGATTCTGGCTCAAGAAAAGGAAGACCTTCTACAGCATCTGGAATATGTCATAGCAGTGCTAAGATGCCTAGGGTATTCTGTGAACGAAATAAAGTCCAGTCTAGTACCCTCTCAAGACATGTGCTTTCTGGGTGTGAGACTGAATACAGCAGCCCAGATGGCCTTTTAACCCCGGACAAGCAACAGAATCTTTCCAGTTACTTCCATCAACTATCTCTTCAGTCCGGGCTGACTGCAAGGACAGTCCTTCAAGCCTTAGGGTTCATGGCATCTTGTATTCTGGTGCTTCCCAATGCCAAACTGCATATGAGGAAGCTGCAATGGTATCTCAAAATGTGTGGACACAGCACTGCCAGGATTTGGACACTGTCATTCGAATAATACCTTGCATTCAAAAGAATTTTTGTGGTGGGCTCAGGAATGTCACCTAAACAAGGGACTCTCTGTGACCCGGCCAGAGGCGAGTCAGGTTTTAACGACAGATGCCTCGGACATTGCTTGGGAGCTCATCTAAATGGAAAGTGGATACAAGACAAGTGGCCTGCCAGACTACAGCATCTACATATCAACATGAAAGAGATGTTAGCAGTCCAGTTTGCATTAATGGCTTTCAAGGAGTTACTTCTTCCTGGGCAGGTGTTGATTCTAACAGACAACACAACTGTCATGTGGTACATCCACAAACAAGGGGAACACATTCTTATCCCCTATGCAGGCAAGCAATGATTTTATGGGAGACTGCGCTCAGCTTGCAACTAACTCTTCAGGCAAGGTTTCTGCCCGGAGCACAGAACTCCTTAGCAGATGTGTTAAGCAGGCAAATCATGGATCCCCACGAGTGGAAACTGGATCTTCATGTATTTCAGAAATTGACAGTGTCATGGGGAACTCCAGACATAGATCTGTTCGCTTCTCCACTGAACCACCAGCTGCCAAAGTTTTGCACAAAGGGGTTTCATCATACAGCTTGGAAAGTGGATGCTCTTTCTTTCAGTTGGAAAAATCTTCATGTGTATGCCTTTCCACCTCTGCCTCTTCTCCCAAAGGTGCTCCTAAAGGTCAGACAAGACAAGCCAAGGATGATTTTAATAGCTCCAGATTGGCCTCGGCAACACTGGTACCCACTACTAAGGAGTCTGGTAAGGAAGCCTCCATGGCCTTTACCTTTGATTCCACACCTGTTATCTCAGAAGGACGGTCACCTGCTCAATGTCAAGCTTCACTCTCTTCATCTAACAGCATGGCATATTCTGTTTTGAAACACAGCAGGTCTCAACTTCCTCAACAAGTTTTAAATGTGATTATGGAAGCCAGAAGACCTAGTACAAGGAAAGTGTACGCAGAAAAATGGAAGAGATTTTTATTTTGGAGTGCAGCAAAGAATTTGGAGATTTCTGAGCCTAATTTGAGTGTGGCTCTTCAATATCTTACTGAGTTATTGGACAAAGGTTTGTCCTTCTCTTCCATTAAGATTCATGCTGCAGCAATTTCAGCTCACTATGATTGTGACCCTCCATTGTTTTCGCATCCTTTGTTCAAGCAGTTTCTTAGAGGGGCAAAGAATATAAGACCCCCACGTAGAGCTCCTACTCCTGCTTGGGATCTCAATTTTGTGTTGGAAAAACTTACTCTACAACCTTTTGAGCCTGCGGCTACTGCTGAATTGAAATACTTGTCATGGAAGACTGCTTTTTTGTTGGCTATTACTTCTGCAAGAAGGGTTTCTGAGTTGCAGGCCCTTATGGCAGTAGAGCCCTTTTGATTTTCCATAAGGATAGGGTATCATTACGTACTAATCCTTCCTTTATGCCTAAGGTGGTTTCTAGTGTGGCTTTAAACCAAACTATTCATTTGCCTACTTTCTATGCAGATCCCCAAAATAAGGGAGAAAAGATTTTGCACACTTTGGATGTACATAGGCAGTTACGTTATTATTTAAGCAGGACTAAGGATTTCAGGCAGTCTCAGCAGTTGTTTGTTTCTTTTGCTTTGAGTTCTCAGGGCAAGCCTGTGTCTAAGCAAACTATTTCTAAGTGGATTGGGTTTTGCATTTCATTTTGTTATTCCCATCATGGCAAGGAGATTCCAGCTGGGATTAGGCCTCATTCCACTAGGGCTACTGCCACTTCTACAGCATTTCTAAGGGGTGGCAACTAAGGATATTTTGGAGGCAGCTACTTGGAGTTCAGTACATACTTTCTCTAAGCATTACCACCTTCCTCTCTACTCTAAATCTAGGGCTGGTTTTGCCACAGCTATTTTGCAAGGCATGTTCACAGCTCCTGCTTCCTTATGATTTGCCAGCCTCCCTTACCTCTGCTTTGGGATTCTACCCAATGGTTAGGACTGCAGCAATGTGGAATGAAGAACATAGTACAGTTTTGTACCTACCATAAATGTAGATGTTCGAGGATCCACATTGCTGCAGTCCAATTTACCTCCCTCCTTCCCTCTGTGTTTAGGGGTGGTGGTGTGGGTTAGGCTATATTCTTGTAAATTTGTATATATTGTATATATGTTTGGTGCAGGGTTTTGGTGTTTTTGGTTTAGGCCTTGTCTTTTTAGGGTCTTCTGACATCTGGGGCAAGAAAAGACTGAGGATATGACGTCGGTCATGCGCATTAGTACCCTGACGTCCTGACATCAGTCTAATGCGCCTTGACCGACGTCAGCCATATACTTTGGTATTCGGGCCGACTGGACAGCGGACTACCCAATGGTTAGGACTGCAGCAATGTGGATCCTCGAACATCTACATTTATGGTAGGTACAAAACTGTACTTTTCACCTTTCCTCTCATTTCCCTATCACAAGAGCCCCTCCATCTTTGACTTTGCATCACTTATCATGGAGGGAGATTGGGCACCCCTGGGTGGAACTGTGGCACAGAATACTATCCCTTCCTGGTCCACTAGAGCTTTAATGCTGGAATCTTCTCACCAGGCTTGGCAAGAGCAAGAAAGAGCTCAGAATGGCATTATCTGATGCCCCTCTTATACCATCATCTTCTTTACCTAGCAGTGTGAGGGAGGTGCATGAAACCTTAGGAACAGGGAAAACTCTTGAAGTCAAGCTGGCTAGTCAGGCTACCTGCATGTTGGATACTCATGACAGATGTGTCAGAAACTACCCTTGCAAAAGCCAGCTAATTCCTTCCCAAACAAGAGAAAAACAGAGCCCAAAAAATGGAGGAAGGTCAAGTATGGAAATGCAGTTCCTGGCAGAGGTAGAGCTAGTTCCTTCAGGGCCATGGGTGCCACCATGGAATTCTTTAGAGGGACAACCACACACGCCATTCTAGAAGCATCTACCTGGTCATCTGTTCATAAATTTGCCAAACATTGCAATTCAGGCAGTATTTCCAGAGCCACGGCAGGTTTTGCCAGTTATCTTGCAGGGCCTTGTGTACCCTTTTCCCTTTGCAGGCCCAGCCACCCTCTCATTTATAAGCTGTCAAAGTAATCCCAAGAGACAGTAGTGCAACAGTGAATTATGAAGAACATAGTATATCTGAGAACTCCCTCAAAAAAAAAGAGTGCTCCACCTTAAGGCCATAATTTTTCATTGGAAAAGCTTAGTCTACCTCCTTTTGAGCTACCTGCTTCCACCCTTATTAAGTTTTTATATTGGAAGAGTGTCCTTTTGTAGCCTTGACTTTGGCCAAATGGGTTTCAGAACTGCAAACTCTCATATGCTGGAATCCTTTCCTGGTGTTCCACAAGGACAGGTCCATATACCAGCGCTTCATACCAAAGGTGGTTACAGGAGTGTCATTAAATCAAGGAATACATTTGCCAATGTTTTACTTCTCCACAGAATGAGGAGGAGGAGAGAATTCCTTATTCTGTAGATGTACACAGGCAGTTGAGACTCTAATTGAACAGGACAAAACATCTTCAAAGTCTGATCAGTTCTGTTTCATCTTTGCAAATTGGAAAGGAAAGCTTGCCAAAATAGCAAACTGTTTCTAAATGGATAGCCATTTGCACTGGCTTTTTTTACACCCCACCGTTGAAAACCCATACCTGGTGGAGTAACTGCTAATTCCATCAATGCCATTACTGTCACCATGGACTTCTTTAGAAGGGGCAACCACACAGACCATTCTAGAAGCAGCTACCTGGTCATTAGTCCATACTTTTGCCAAGTATTACAGTTTAGGTATTATTGCCAGAGTCATCTTGAAGGGCCTTGTATACCCTAATTCGGTCTGCAGACCCAGCCACCATCTCTCTCATAAGCTCTGGGAGTCATCCCAAGAGTCAGTAATGCAGCAGTTAATTACAAAGAATATAATGTAGTTGTGTAGGAACTTAACATAAACGTAGATGTTAACATATATTCACTTTTCCAGTTATTACTTCATTCTCTCCATCCATTCTGTTAGTCTTCCTCCTTTGGGTTGAGGTGGGTACATAGTTGATACCTCCTTACCCATCTCCTTTTAGCTGCTCTTCCTCAGCATCATCTGTTCACTTTTCAGTGGACAAGCAGCAGCCTGCAGGTTCAGGTTGGGGGTGGGTTCCTTCTGATTGTTTTACATTTTGAGATGAGTCTCCCTTGGATGGTTTGTGCTCTGGCCTAGCAGCTTTTCCAGAACCTGCTTAGGGCAAGAAAGACCTAAAGTTGAAACCAGGCAATATCCCTTTATATCACTGATGCTTTAACATCGATAGGGGAGGGAGTCTGCTAGTCCAGGAGGGGGAAGATAAAAGCTCTGGTATTCTGGCCAGCTATCAGACTTCTCAAGGCAGAAATCCCAAGAGTCAGTACTACATCAGTGAATATACTCGAACATTTAATTTTATAGGAAGTTCCTACACAACTTAGCAGGTTAAGAAGCAGCATGGTACTTCACAGGGTGTGGAATGCAGTTATCCTCAGAATATGATGAAGATGATGACCTAACCTAACCTGTATATTACAATTAGATCTTGCTTTAGATACAACTCTGATGAAGGGGGTCTACACTTTGTCTAACTCCCTCAGAAGACATTGCATCTTTTGGAGACTCCTAAATGTGGTTGAGGAAGCATTTTGATCTCTTAGGCCTAGAGGAGCCTAAACACACACTTTTCACCAGTATTCAAAATCTTTGAGAACACTTTCCTGAAAGTCTCCACTACAAGCCAGACTGCCAACCTACCTGTACCCAGGAAGTCAGTTGGATTCTGGTACAACAGAAGCACCACAACCTGTACAAAAATCTGTTTGTGTGGTTATTTCCCAAAAAGGCACACAAGGTCAGTAAGGTAATATCAGGGCTCAATACATTACCAAATGACAGGGATAGTAGGATCCCAGATATATTTGGAAAAAAAAGATGCATTATGCAGTGACCCTGACCTTTAGTGTGATGAGCTGCTAGATGCCTGTTACTAAGTACCAGTCAGTAATTTGAGCTCAAGTTGATTTGTTCATGGGATTCAGAATGACTTGTCAAAATCCCAGATCATGAAACATATTCACTTCTTCCATAGTGTGGGGAAGCATATTAAAGTATGGCTGATGAGCATGATGAGCTATTTTCTTTTGTTCATTACATTTAAAAGTCTTTGCAGTGGCATGTCTTGTTTCAGTCTTGAGGTGCTATGCTTAGTTTAGGGTTTAAGCACTACATGAGAATGTCAAACAGGAACTCTTAAATGACCCTTTAGATAAGGAATCCTTGTTCCGGAAACCTTTGCTAGATATATTCAAAAATGTGTTAGCAGAAGGAAAGGTCAAGCAAAGATTAAACATCATCTTCACCCTTCAGCCTTACAGTAGAGCAGAAATTATCATTCTGATTGGTCCCTTTGTTAGATGCCAACCAAAAGATCAGCAGAGAGGGGAAGGCAGCAGCTCCGAGTACAGTGGTAAAGCCTAACTATGACCAAAGTGACGTGTACTCAGTTAGAATCTTAGACATCTTCTGGAGCTGGCTGGGAAGAATAGGAATGGTAAGGCATTTCCTGTGCTTCTCTTCCAGGAAGGAGTGCTGGTGGGGAATGTGTTGGGAGAACAGCTGCTGCATGAACCCCAGAAGTGATACCTGGGCCACTGTGCTAACACTGATGTTCCAGTAAATGTAGGTAGGCCCTAACCGATAAAGGAGCCCACATGGTAGGCAGACCAGATGTGGAGGAATGAGGGGAGACCATTCTCCTTGCTTCAGCCTGTCCAGTCTTTAATGACTAATGTCCCAAACATTCATGGAGTTACCTGTGCAGGGACTGCTTCAGTTCTGGGACCCTGGACCTCCTTGCAAAGGAGTATGTACAGCAACTTTAAGATTTTGCAGTCTTATAAGCTCTGAAAGCCTACTGGAATCATTGGATACTAAGATGTAGCACTGCAGTCATGTGATACACAGACAAGCAGGGAGGCACAAAATCATATCAACTGTGCAGGAAGGTAGTGCATGTCTGTATGTTAGTGACCCAGTCCAATCAGGAGTGCAGGCATATTTACCTTAACAGTGCATCTACCAACCTGAGCAAAACATTGCTGAGGAATCACAGCAGATGACAAACAAATGTATTCTATCCAAGGTGAACTTTTGCTATCCCAGTAAACCATCAGCTCCCAATTTACTGCACAAGGCTGCCATGCTGTGGGGCCTGGGGGATGGATGTCTTTTCTTTCCAATGGCGATATGAATTCCTTTATGTCTTCTTACACACCATACCCCCTTCCCTGCAGCTAAGCATCAGCTGCCCCCAGCTCCTCTTGTTAAATGCACTTAGCCTTCTCTGGGATCAGTCTGACACCCATCTGTGGCCAGTATCGACACTTGTACAATATTACTTTCAGGGATCATCCTAATCTTTCTAAGCCCTTGGCAGCTATGCAAGTTCTACGTGAGGCTCCAGCTGTAGGTGCATGTGCTATTCCATGCAGCCCTTAACTAAGCAGTATTTTCACACCACAAAAAACAGTTCAAATATATAACAACCATCACAGACACAAAATAAAAGCAAGGAAGCCTTTAATACCTCTAGCACCTCTGCAAAACTGCCTTCAAGGAGTACAATACCATCACTAGTTCACACACACACACATATACATATATAAATATATATATATATATATATATATATATATATATATATATATATACACACACACACACACACACATAATAAAGCAATAAAAAATCAAACAATAAATCAATTGATGACATATTTACATTTACATTCATTATTTAGTCCTTTTTAGTATCAAAATTCCATATTTCAAAATATATAGTCTCGTTAAACAAAAGTTTATCGTTAAATTGAACTAAATCACCTGCAAATAATTTAACTTGCTTCAAAATGCAACCTTTTATCAAAGTAGAATTACTGTTATGAAATTCTATAAAGTGAACAGCTAGTGAACTCTCACAACATATATTTCTAATGTCTCTAATGTGTTCTTGTAGTCTGATCTTAAAGGGGCGTTGTGTTTCCCCTATGTAAAGTAAATCACAAGGGCACTTTAGTGTATAAATAACTCCTTCAGTGTGACAGAAAAAGTTTTGATTAGGATGAAAAGTAACACCATTAATAGTAGTAAAATTTTTTATATGATGACACACTGAACAATTACCACATGAAAAGATTCCACTTGACATGGGCACCTGTCTCCCCATCTGAAGTTGTTTGTCCTTTCAGCTTTTTCCGGTTTGGGGTCGCCACAGCGGAACTCTGGTTCGCTATTGATTGATAGTAGATTTTTATGGTGCCGAGTTGCCAGCCCAATGCCCAACCTTCAGCGAAGGCACGCCCATTCACACATATCTTTCGGAGGCCACTCAACCGCGGGGAGGACATGCAGACTCCACACAGAAGGCACTCCAGCCGAGAATCGAACCGGAGAACCTCTTGCTGTGAGGCAACAGCACTACCGCTGTACCACCGCTGCTGTCTCCCCATCTGATGAATTGGAAAAACAATTTTTTTGTGCACTAACATGTCTGCTAAGCTACCTCCTTTCGTAAAAGAAATATAGAGATACCTAGTAATCCTGTGAGAAAGTTCACTATCTTAAAAAAGCATAGGCCAAAAATAATGTAACAACTTAGTCACCTGTTCACTTAAAATTTATAGACTGTGACAAAATAAACTTTTTTTTATAATCAGTCTGTTGTTCTCATGCACCTAGAGCTACATTATACTTACAAAATGAAAAAGTATTTATGTCACAAGCATATGTTCCACTTCATAAGTTTTTTCTCTCCATTATTACTGAACCATATTTTTGTGCTATAACTTTATCTATCGCTAATACACAATAGTTTTTTTTTTTACAAAATTAGATGTGTATATATACTCTGATTCAAGCTTGGCCATGGTAAGGTTTGCATATATGGGGGCAAAAGGTGCCCCCTATAGCAGTTTCCTGTATTTAATAAAATGTTTTATTAAATATAAAGAAATTGTTTTCAAGACAAAAATTAACAATTTCTATGACATAATGTGAAAGAGGGCCATCCCCAAAAAAATAATATAAAGATTGAATTCCCTGTATATGTCGTATACTGGTATACAAACTCTTTACATCCAACGTTAACCAGTACATATTATCCTTCCATTTAATGGTTGAAATTTTATTCAAAAAAATCATGTGCATCTTGAATATACGAAGGAATCCTAAGTACAAAAGGTAAAAAATATTTATGTAAAAGCAATCCTATAATATGAAGGAAATACATATATGAGTTGCAACTATGATCCTTCCTACTAAATTATCCAAACCTTTATGTATTTTAGGCAAATAGTAAAATCTTGCCAAACTACATCCATGTATAGAAAACTTTTTTCAACATTGGTTTTATTAAAATATCCTAACCTAAGACCCTTATTCAGTAAAGCTTGGTAATTTTCAAGTGCATCATTATAACTAGTAATAGTACATTTCTTGTATATCCCCACATTGTTAAGGTGGTCATAACACATTTTAAAATATTGTTTATAATTTAAAACTACTACTTTGTTCCCTTTATCAGAATGCTTCACAACTAATTCACTATTATTACTCAATTCTTTAAAAGCTACCACTGTTCCTTTGTCAAATTATATTTTAACACTATGTTTAGATTTAGGAAAATCCACATAAACCTGTTCAAATGAAAAATTAAATGCAGCAGAAAACTCTTGTATAGATGCATTTGTGAATTTAGGAATGAATAAACTTTTATAACGTATTTCTGAAGTACCCAGTTGACAATTAGCATTGCATATTCCATTACTAAGCTCTTCCTCATTCGATAAACATGAGAAAAAGCTTTTATTTGAACTCAATTCATAATTTTCATCCCCCTCCACATTTATGTGTTGATCATGAAAGAAATATAGCAAAGGTAATTTCTGTACCAAATGGAAAACCTCACACTTCATTTCATACAAACGAGGTAATACTCTGGGCACATACTTAAGAACCAAATTAAGCACAGATAAAAACATTTCAGACAAATCACAACCTGAAAGATTTAAAACAAATGAGCAAGAATTAACACTACTATAAACAGAATCACTGCCATCTACCTTTTTGGTTATATTTAGATTGTCCCTCATAGCTCATAGTCTGTCCATTTCTAGTTCTTTTTTTTGTCATTAAATGTTGTTCTGTACGACGAAAAGTCCTCCGAAATATAGCTTCATGAGCAGCTGGTTCCTGCGTTGCTGGTAGAGGAGGATAACCATTATTATCACTATCCCCCGTGGTGCCTGTTTCCACTTCATCTGAAAAAGCAAATGAGACAGTCAAAGTTCTTTAATTATCTCGGCCTGAAGGTGATGACTTAAAAGACCCATGGGATTTGTATTTCTACAGGAATGCTCTGTTATCATAATCCTGGAAGTCTCTCTTAAGTTTATCTTTCTTTTTCTCAATAAGATTTTGTTCAAAAGATTTCAGGTTGTTTATGTCTGAAAGCAAAGTCATACTGAGAGAAGCTAATTCATGTTGTTAGACCAGAGCTCAATGTTTGCCCCTCCCGTAGTTTCCGTTGTTTCAGAACATCATGTTTTATTAATATTTTTACCCATTCTAATGAACACTGATGTGCTGCTGCAATCCAATGGGCTTTAAAGCCCTTGTCCTCTTCACTTTCCACATCAAAAGGTGTGCTATGACTCTTAAACGCCTGTAATCCATGGGACGTGATGTTAAGTTCTAAATATCTATTCAAGCTTAAGATGTTAAAGTGTACACTGGTCTCTCTGAATAATAAATGTCCCAAACTTTTACACATTTCTTGTGCTTCCACAAATAGATCATACCTATTGAAGAAAATGGATTTCTTTCTTCACTATATTTCTCCCAAAATGTTGCAGCTGCATCTGTACCTCTTACAGTCCACTCATCTGTATAAAACACAAACTGTTCCATAGACCGCTGAGACAAATCACCCAAATCTTCTCGGGAGATGCGTGGGAGGTTAGAAGGGTCCATGGCCATAATTCACTTCACACCACAAAAACTGTTCAAATATATAACGACAACAACCACAGACACAAAATAAAAGCTATGCAAGTTCTACTTGGGGCTCCAACTGTAGGTGCATGTGCTATTTCATGCATACACAGCCCTCTGCTAAGCAGTATACCTGCTTTGCAGCATGGAGCTTACCAGCCCCATAATGATACTATATACAAGCCTAGGCTGATTCCCTCTCCCCAGGATGGGCAAGTCAACATTGGCTGCTCACTCCTATCCTTGCCCACATAGCCCTTCCAGAGCTTGCCACTAGTCGGACATGGGTCATCTGTATCACAGTAAGTGCTTTATTCCACTGTGCTAGGATCTTGTTTCTCCCACACTCCTTATTCTCAAGATGGTGGAGAAGGTAAATAGGGAGCAGCAATGTATAATGCTTACAACTAAGCTTTTGCCTAAACTATACAGACTGTCTGGTGGTGCTTATGGCTCAGGAACCTTTGCTCTTTGTGCCATATGAGCTAGACCTGCTCATCCATAGGGCTGAACCCTGGTCCATCCAAATTTGAATGGTTTCAGACTGACAGTTTTTCTCTCAGGATGTGCTTACCATTCTGAAAGAAGCCAGGTTGTCTAACAAAAAACATTTGTATCCATTAAAATGGAAACCATTTTCCTTTAGATGCCTGAAGATCATGGATTTGTTGAAAGCAGGAAGTAACTACCATTCTTTTTCTTACTTGTCAGATTTATTTGTAGTAGGCCTGCCTTACTTCTGTATAAATGCACATGTTTCTGCTATATCGGCTTGCCCCCCCACTACCATCACCTTTGCCAGACAGGGATCAGGCATCTCCTGGGGGGTGGGGGACATGATTCATCTAAGCTAACTAGAAAAACTATACCAACTCCTTTGGACCTGAATTTCATCCTAGATTAGCTGAACTTGTTAATGTGATCCAAGGTTCCATGCTGCTCAAGCTTCCATCTTGAAAGAACATCATCTTGGTGGCAATTTCATCTGCAAGAAGGGTCTTAAAGTTGTAGGCCTTCAAGGGAAAATAACCATTTACTGTCATTCACAATGATAAGAGTCAGCATCAGGACAAATCCTACTTTTAGATGTCTAAAGTGGTTTCAGAGATGCCCCCTAACTAATTGATCCAGCTGCTGGTATTCGTCATGAAACCACAGAACTAAGCAGAGCATTTATTGACTACCCATAGATATATGCAATACTCCTTAGGTTTGACTAAGTCTAACAGGCAGGCATACCAGTTAATCTGAAGTTGTTGTTTTCATTTGCCGTTAAACCTGTAGGACTCTGATCCAGCACGGATCTGACTCGCCCGCATTTTCTAGCATCAGATCCGAGCTCCAAGCTCCTCCCCTACCCATAATGCCCATCTCCCTCCTCCACCCAGATCTCGTTCACCAAGGGTCTAGCAAGCATCATGGTCCATTGCTCCAGGTTCCTGTAGTTTAGCAATTTTTTTGTTTATCTCTTCTCCTTTTTCTGTATTTTCTTTTAAATTCTCATTTCTCTAGTGTATCCTCTACCTTTGCACTCAGGCAAAGGCCCTTTCTTTCCCCTTCTTTCCTTTCCAACTTGGTAATATGTGTGTGTGTGTGTTTGTGTGATTTCCATCACCATGGCTAAGACCCCAAGCCAGAGTTCTGGAAATGCACAGGGTGTGGGCAGGAGCATCCCCCTTCTGATGGCCACACTCTGTGCATGGTTTGCCTAGGGTTCCCCACTTGGACATCTCCTGTTCGATCTGCACGGGATTCAATCCCCACATATTGATTGGCAGGAGGAACAAGTTTATTCTCAGGGGCCTCCTTCCTACACCTTCCTCGGCAGCCCCTGCTTCAACTTCCACCTCTGCAGCTGCCTCCTCTGCCTTGACCTCTGGGACTCAACCTCCTGCTGTGAGGTCCAGGAATGGGGAGAAGCACAAGCACCAGGATAGCCCCAAGAAGCAGTCCCTCTACTGTGCTTTCTCAGCCGAGCCTACGGCCAAGTCTCGCCCAGCTGCCAGCCCAGGCTTGCCTCGGCTCCATTCGCCATGCTTTTCCCCAGAGCAGGAGGTTTCCTGGGAGTCAATCTCCTTTATTGGCCTCTCCCTGGCGCCACTCTTGGCCAACTTCTGTGGCTTCATCCTCCTGCTCCACCCACAGCCTCTCCAAAGCCAAGGTAGACAGGATCATGCGGAAATTCATCCGGACCCAGATCCAGATGGGAGTCATGCCTGCCCCTCCACCTCTGTGGCTGGGACTATGCAGTCCGCTTTTATGCCATTTACTCCTTCTCTGATCTGACCCCCGGTTTTGGAGTTCTTGGGTCCGAGGCCCCTCAGTGTCGACACCGATGATACCTGGTCCCTCAATGCCAACCATTGCCCTGAGCAATTCAGCTCCGATTAGCTCTTGGAGCCATCTGGCTCTCGGAGCCATAGCCTCGGTGCTAGATCCAAAGGGATGGTGTCTCCTCCGGGGCTTTTGGAGTTGGCCTGCCACTCAGAGTTTTGGTGCTAGGAGGCTCAGGTCTGGCTCCCCCATCGACACAGAACGTTAAGAACCCGATCTCGGCCCCAGCTTCCGGGATCCATTCTCCTTCTGCTTTCGATGTGGTGGAGGTCCTCTCAGCCCCATCGAGACCCTTGACGCTATCATCCTTGGAGTCTAAACTGGTTCCCTCTCTTTGTCGTCTGGATTCTGCCATCCTGCTGTCTCAGGGGACAGCCTGTTGCTTCTCCACCCCAGAGAGTTCTCCCATGGGAACAATCAGAAGTTTGAGTCCTCCCCAGACACCCCCCGAGGAGCCCCCCTCGGAAACATATGTGCAAAAGAAGGCAGATGGACTCCCGCTGGAGTCCCTCACAGAAGAAATCGATTTGGAGGAAGGGAAGGGTCCCCCTCGGTCACCCCTGGAAGATGTCTCCTTTGGAGACATAATAGCAATCCTTCGACAGCATGGAGAGTGGTCTGTCTAAAAACCCAACCAGTATGAGTCTGTGTTTCTGGAAGTGTTTGGCACAGGACCTTCTACCTCCTGGGAGTCCCCTCCCATGGATTTACTTGTGGATTTGGTGACATCTCAGGCATGGAAGGAGCCCGACATAGTGGAACCCATTCCCAAGTGCCCCAATAGGATCTTAAGTATGCCAACAGACAAGCTACACTGGTCTAAGGGGTCCCCGCTTGATGCCATGGAGGTGGCAGCGGTGGCCACCAATTAAGAGCTTGCTCAGGAGAGTTGTACAGTCCATCCACCAAACCAGGAGTCCCAGGCCATGGACCATTTTGGAAAGTGGGTCTACACTTCAGCCACATTAGCAGTATGTGCACTGAACTATATGGCATATGTGATCAGACTTTAGTGAGACCTGGTCAAGGAGGTCGCTGAGTCTTCCCCAGGGTCCATGCCAGCGGAGGAGCAGAAGGTGTTCTCTTCCCATATGACCACCCTCACTTCAATTTCCAACAGCTGTATGTGGCTCCTGTCCAACGCTAGTAAAGGCACCACTAGAGGGGCCGGTACAGGTATTGCCATCAGGTGTTACTCCTGGCTCTGGTTTCATGCATTCTTAGAGCCCTTCATGGCAGCCTTCACTAATGCCCCGTATGATGTGTCCACTCTTTTTGGAAAAACTGTAAGAGGCACATTGGTCTGGAGCGAGAAAAATGGGAATACCTTGTCTGCCATTGGGATCCGCTTCTCAACCCCTCAATGATCCTTTTCCCGGAATCAGTTTGGGGTGAAGAAGATGTGGTTCCAGAAGACTCAGGGCTATCCCAATGGTGCTCAGGATTCACCCTCCCCCAGAGGCAGAGGGTGATATGACAGGTGCTGCCCTCATGGCAGAAGGGTTCAGAGAAATCAGGGGTCTCAGGATTTATTCCCAGACAGACCCACATAGCAGCCCTGAAGGGTTGCCTGACTGCTTGTCCCTGGAGGCAGTTGGGGGACATCTCTCTCTACACCCAACAGCCTGGGTGTCAATTACAGGCAATCAGTGGGTGTTGCAAATCATATCCAGAGGATACTCAATCCCCTTCTCTCAAATGCCATTTCCACCCAAAATCCTCCCGGAGGTTCCATCCATGCAAAAGGAGGAAGCAGCACTGGAAATTTCCAAGCTGCTAGAAGAAAAGAGTCATCCAGCCCATCTCCCCAGACCAGTCCAGATTAGGCATCTATTCCAGGTTATTTTTAGTGCCAAAGAAGACAAGGGACTTAAGACCCATTCTGGATCTTTCAACCCTAAACCTGTTGGTTGCCAAGACAAAATTCCAGATGGTCACTCTCCAATCTATACTGCACTTTCTGCAGAAAAATGACTAGATGTGCTCAGTCGACCTTCAGGATGCATACTATCACATCAAGATGGACAGGCACTCACAGAGGTTCGTCTGCTTTTGGCTGTGAAAGCCAGTCATTACCAATTCAGAGTGCTACCCTTTGGTCTCACCACTGCCCCCAGGGTGTTTACCAAAGGTATGTCAGTGGTAGCAGCTCACCTGCGGCTGCAGGGGTTCCAGGTCTTCCCCTTTTGGGACGATTGGCTCCTGTCCGCCCCCACCAGGTATCATCTGTACCAAGCCAGGGATCTCCTTCTTCAAAATGCCTATCAGTTGGGCATAACCGTAAATCTCAACAACTCCCTACTGGATCCAGTTCAAACTCTAGACTTTATTGGAGCTTGGTTAGACACCATTCAGAGTTTATCCAGAGAGACATAAAGAATAAAAAAGATAGTTATGCCTTAGCAGCACATATTATGAGCCATGGTACCACACACTCATTTAGGTTCTTTGTATTGCAAGTCTTAGGCACTAATTTAAGAGGAGGTGATTTTAAAAACCACACAAACTATAGAACATAAGTGGATTTTATTGTTGAATGCAGAAAAAACACCTGGTCTAAATGGGTTTTTTTTCACTGAAACCCTTCCTGAAAGGACGTCGACTTAGACATAAATAATATGTTTTATTTTTATATATATATTTATAAGTGCAATATGTTTGCATACATTTTTATAGCTGTTTTTATTCATGATATATGAATGTGTTTTCTGCATTATGTGTTCTTTTAAAAAATTCTGTAACTTTTTGATGACATCATAATTAAGGACTTTTTATTGGTCACACTTTGTATAAAAGACTTGTATTTCTTAGTTAATGTTGTCTGATGAAGCGGTGTGGTCACAGTGAAAGCGCTTACCACTCTTTTGGATACATCTATTAAAGTTCCTGGATTTTAGCCTGTTGGTTTGGTATTTCTTCATTTATTTTATTCTCAATGTTAAGTTGTCAATCTCGCCTTCATTCTTGCTGGATGGGTTCGGAGCCGATCCTCGTCTCCGACTCGGCACTTGCTTAGCTTGAGAACTCCTTTTACCAGCTCGAGGCAACCCTATATCCCATGATGCAAGGCGGAACTACCTCAGATCTCGTTTGCCGCTTTGCGAAGAGGTCTCCTTTTTTGCCAGCTGAGGTAAGTTTGAGTTTTTCAAACAGCTTAAGTCAGGGTTTATCTTCCCCTTTTCCTATTTTATAGTGAGGCGGGGACTATTGCAGTGCAAACGGACAACATGTCCGTGGTCTGGTACATCAACAAGCAGGGCGGGACCAGGTCCTATCCGTTGTGTCGAGAAGCTCTCAGACTTTGGCAATGGGCAATCTCCTCTCTTCGGTTTCTGATAGCAACGCACATCCCCGGCAGGTCCAACCTCTTGGCGGACAGGCTGAGCAGATCCATTCTCATGCCTCATGAGTGGTCTCTCAATCAATCTATAGTAGACCAGATTTTTCTGAAGTGGGGCACACCTTGTTGCGATCTTTTTGCTATACCCCAAAACAACAAGTGCCCCGACTTTTTCACCCTCTTTCCCCTACCAGGCCAACCCCTGAGAGACTCTCTAACCCAGGATTGGCCCCGGGGACTTCTGTACGCTTTTCCTCCTTTTCCCTTGATTCCACAAGTCATTCAGAAAGCCACCGTTTTGAGGGCCAAGTTGATTCTCATTGCCCCTTACTGGCCTCGACAAATTTGGTTTCCGTCTCTGCATCGTCACCTCCTGGTGCAGCCCTGGCATCTGGACCCAGTTCCGGATCTTTTGATCCACCAGTCGGGTCAACAGCACCGGGCCATTCATTCTCTCAACCTCACTGCTTGGTTGCTCCACTTCCTTCCCTAGCCAGGCTTCCTATGATCTCTGATCTGGTCAGAGATATCTTAGTGGCTTCCTTGAAGTCGTCCACCAGAACCGTTTATGCTAGCAAGTGGCGACGTTTTTCCATTTGGGCAAATTCCAGAAATATTGATCCCTTTACTGCTCCTGTGCATTCTGTTTTAGATTTCCTGGCTGAAGTTTTTCAGTCAGGATCTTCTTCATCTACAGTAAAAGTTCAACTGGCTGCTATTTCCAAGTATCATGTTGGCTTGCAAGATCATAACATTATGTCACATAGACTATGCAAGGCCTTTCTGAGAGGAGTGTTTCTCCTGAAGCCACCAATAAAACATCCTCCTCCACAATGGGATCTGAATTTAATGTTAGCATCCTTAATGTTACCACCCTTCAAACCATCTGCTTCATGTTCATTGAAATTATTGACCTGGAAAACTATATTTTTACTGGCTGTCACTTCAGCAAGAAGGGTTTCCGAGATTCAAGCTCTCTGCATCCGTTCCCCTTACTTGGTCTTTCACAAGGACAGGGTATCCTTGAGAACAAATCCGTCCTTTCTTCCCAAAGTTGTTTCTCAAACTAATATTAATCAATCTATCGATTTACCAGTCTTTTTCCCTAATTATTCTGACAAAGCGGAGCAAAAGCTTCATTTTTTGGATGTCCATCGTCAGCTCAGGTACTATTTGCATAGGACTAAACAATTCAGGAAATCAGACCAATTATTTGTCTCCTATGCAGAAAACAGGAAAGGTCTTCCGGTATCAAAAGTGACCTTATCCAGATGGTTGTCTTCCACCATTTCTTACGTGTATTCGCTCAGAGGCAAGCAGCTACCTTCTAAACTGAAAGCACACTCAACCAGGAGTCTATCCACTTCTGCAGCTTTTCAGGATAGACTACCCATTGATACAATTTGTGTAGCAGCTACTTGGGCCACTCCTCATACCTTTGTCTCTCATTACAAATTGGATTTGGCCTCTAGGGACAGGGCCAGTTTTGGTTCCACAGTTCTCAAGAGTCTGTTCCATTGAGCCACCCGGGATACAGGTGCTAGGGACGCGGTCCCATCCAGCAAGAATGAAGGCGAGATTGACAACTTAACATTTAGAAGTTATGTACCTACCATAACGTTCCATGTTAGTTGTCTTCTCTCGCCTTCTTTCTTGCATCCCTCCCTCCTTCCCCCTGGCCTGGACAGATCTCGAAGAGTTTCCTCTTCTCAGGTTGTTTCCTCCTGAACCTTCATTAGAGGACTCCTTTATTATGAACTTGGTTTTCCTAGTTATATTAGGTTAGTCCTTAGCAGGGTATGTTAGCTACCAAACAAGATCTGAGGTAGTTCCGCCTTGCATCATGGGATATAGGGTTGCCTCGAGCTGGTAAAAGGAGTTCTCAAGCTAAGCAAGTGCCGAGTCGGAGCTGAGGATCGGCTCCGAACCCATCCAGCAAGAAAGAAGGCGAGAGAAGACAACTAACATGGAACGTTATGGTAGGTACATAACTTCTAATTTTTGTCTTAACAACCTTTATCCTGCTATCATATATATTTTTTGCTTTACATGGATATATTCCTTTATCAGAGGATTCTTTATGAGCCTTTCCAACTCCTGTGATTATCAGAGAGATTTAATTTAGCTTGAAGTGTCACCTGCCTGTTTTCCAGCATGAAGATCTTGCTGATTTTCTCTTCCAGAAGCTTTTTGCCAGCTCTGCCTGTAGGAGATTTAGCTGATTTGATCAGGATCCTCCTACAGATCTAATGGAGATGGCTGCTTTCATCCTTACCCTCTCAGGTATTTCAGAGGAGTGCAGGTATATAAGATGTGAATCTTTCCTTTCCCTTGGTCTGGCTGGAATCCAGGAGCCCTTGGGTATGCACAGCCACTAGCAAAATGCTGTTTTTTGTGGTTATCCTTTTCTGTGGTCCCAAAGTCAGCATCAGTGGAGTTGGGTAAGCCTACATCGCTACCCCTGGCGTCAGGCCCCTACCTTTATTCCTTGACTGGTGTTATTCTTGCTCATCATAGCCTTGTGTTGGCCTACCTGATCTAGTGCTGTCTGTCTGCTCCAGAGTTGGAACCTGCAGTTTTTTTGCTGACTTCATCCACCACGCATGATCATTGGCCCAATGCAGCCCTACCTGGTACTGGCCAGGTTGATGCTGGGGGAGATCCAGATTAGGGGTTCAAAATGGTAGAATTTGTACCAGCATCATCTGCTCTACTTTGAAGAGTCAGGTGTAGGCCTCTAACCTAGTTCTAAGCTGAGCCCTTAGAAATGTCTATCTATTTTACACTCATCAGTGGTAACCTTGGGATCTTCCTTGCCTGAGCTTCCGATTCTGATGGTCTTTAGCTTTAGACTTGGAGGATTCCCCGGAATAGCAGCCAAGAGAAATAGGCAACTTAAAATGTTGTTTCCTGGTGATGGACTAGGGTGATAAAAAGTTGATGTGAAGTAGTTCAATCACGCCGTTCATTCTTACAGATGGGTTCGAAGCCGATCCATCGGCTCAGAGTCGGCCGCTTTCACAAGCTCAAGATCTTAGAGTAGCTCGAGACCAAGTCCCTATCAAATGATGCTCTCTGTCTCACCTCAGATCTAGTTTGCCGCTGCAACAGATCAGAGGTTGATAGAGAGCTCGGGCCAGTATCTTGTTTTTTATTATCTTTATAGCAAAGATTTTGCCTTTTTCTCTAGCTAGAGTGTGTTTTTGGGCTAGTTAGCCTTAGTTTTAGTTCAGGCTTTTTCAGTGCCTTTCCTGCTGATGAGATTTTCATCATTTTAAGAGCGACTGCTCTTAGGCCCTTTGGCCGTGCTTTAGTTCTTGAACTGTGTGTTTCCCTATCCTTGGTGGTTTTTCATATTTGATACCTTGAAAGTTAGCTATTTATAGTTAGTGTTAGAGATATTATAGCTTTATCTATATAGATTGCTAGTTCTGTAGATACTGTAGAGTTTGCTGTGTGTGTGTTAATAGCTGTTACCCTTAGTGTGGTTTAAATAGTTTTTTTGGATTGCTTTCTGATTGGTGCGTAGTTTGTTGTTAATATGGCTGATCAGAGGGAAAAACAAAAGTCAGGCTTTAAAAAATGCCCTAAGTGCGGGCAGAAAATGTCGATTACTGACTGAAATGTTAATTGTGTTTATTGTTTGGGGCCAGTCCATCTCCAGGAGGATTGCTCCATTTGCCACTCCTTTAGCAGCAGGGTGTTACTGGAGCAAGGAGAAAACTGGTGGACAGAGGTTTGCTGAAACCAGAATTTCAGGAGTCCTTGGAAAAGGCTGACCAGGCTTCCAAGTCAACTAAGGGGTCGAAGTCCTCTAAAGCATCGTTGGAGCCCAAGTCATCAGCTGCGAGCATTGTTGTTAAGGTGCGGTCACCGGCTCCACAGTCTTCGGAGCCGTGCACCGAGCCTGTGTTTTGGAGCCAGTCTCCGAAACCTTGAGGTCAGCCATTCTGCAATCGGTGGCTTCTTCTGTACCTTCAACTCATTCTTCAAGCACCCTCTCCAATGTGGATGTGGTGCTGAGGCTTCTTGAGAATCTGGCACTGGCCAAATTATTATCGGCTTCAACCCAACCGGTTTCGGAGCTGAAGACCATTGTACCTGCAGTGACTATGCCTCTTCCGAGCTGAGACAGGCCTTCGGAGCTGGGGGAGGGGGATCTGATGATTGTGGATCCTTCATAGCTGAGGCCTGTCCCAGTGTTATTGGCTCCGTCAACCCTGACTACTTCAGTGCCGTTCGAGGAGTCTGGGAGTCTACAGTCTCTGGTTAGCTCCGGAGGGGAGAGTCGAACCGATGTGTCAGTTCCGACCCTTCCTCTTGGAGCTTCAGAGCAGATGAGCTCGGCTCCTTCCTCTAGGTCGGAGCCCACTGTTTCGGTGCTGGGGAGGCTGACGTCTTCTTCGGAACTGGCAGCTTCTTCGGGTCGGAGAAGTAAAGCCTTCGATGCTATGAGGAGGGTTATGTCTTCCAAAACTCGCACGTCATCAGAGCCCTCCTCCTCCCCTAAAGTGTCGCTTTCTGCCTCTACATCACAGGTCCCTGTAAAGCGTCTAGAACCAGAGCCTCAGGTAACCCCATTGGGTGATCCATGTTCTACTGAGACCTCACCAGAAGCCCCATTGATGAGGTTCTCAGGAAGAAACTTTGCAAGAGGAGGCATTTGGACTCCCCGCAGGAGTCTCTTATATCAGACACTGACTTAGAGGAGTCAGAAGGGTCCCCATGGTCCCCCAAGGAGGAGTGACTGGCAGTACGTTAGCCCTACTGAGGAGGAGTTGGTGTTCTTGAAGGTCTTTGGATCTCAACCTTCCACCTCCTGGGTGACTCTGCCCTTCGATGAACTAATGGAATTGGTTGCTCGAAGGGTGTGGGAGTCCCCTGATACTATGGAACCTGTCCCTCGGAGGCCCAACAAATTTATTACATCCCCCAAGATAAAATGTTCCACACCAAGGGAGTGCCGGTTGATGCCATGGTGGTGGCGGTGGCCACCAAGAAAGAGACATCTGAAACCTCTTCTACTGTCCATTCTCGTAATAGAGATTCCAGGACTATGGACAGGTATGGGAAACACATCTTTAGTTCTGCGACTTTTGCTATGTGATCGCTCAACTGCTTGACTCATTTTACCCGTCTTCAAAGAGATCTCCTAAAAGAGCTTGGAGATACTCTGCAGGGTAGTACAGAGAAGGTGACATCCCAGCTTAATACCCTTAATTCCATAGTTAACTCGTCCATGCGGCTCATTTCTTATGCAGCAGATGGTTTGAGTTGGGCAGCGGGTTCAGCAATAGCTCTTCAGAGACATTCCTGGATGCACTTATGTTCCTTTGCGGAAGCCTTGGCAAAAAGGTGGAAAAATGTGGTTCCGGAGTCCCAAGGAGCTTTCCAGAACAGATGTAGTGAACCCCCCTCCAGGGGCAGAGGAGGGGGTAATAATGGAAGATGCCACCCTGGCGGCAGAGGGGTCCGCAAAACCAGGGCAACAGGGATCAGTTATTTGGCAAGCCCTACCAGCGCTCCTGAAAGGAGGCCTGACTGTCCTACTCTAGAGGCAGTTGGGGGTCACTTGTCTTTGTATCCAGATGCCTGGCTAGGAATTACAAAAGATTCTTGGGTACAAAGCAGTGTTACCAGAGGTTACATCATCCCGTTCTCAGAACCTCCACCTGTTTGAAGGAAAATCCCAGATGTTCCACCCAGTCTCAGGGATCAAGCAGCCATAGAAATCCAGAGGCTGCAGGAAAAGAGAGTCATACAGCCAGTCCCAGCAGACCAGATAGGATCCGGAACTTACTTCAGGTTCTTTTTAGTTCCAAAGAAAAAGGAACTGGAGGCCCATCTTGGACCTCAGCAGACTTAACAGGTGATTGGATGTGCTCTATAGATCTCAAGGATGCATACTATCATATCAAAATGGCCAGACCATCCAGAGATCACTTGTGTTTCCAGTTGGGAGCCAGTCACTACCAATTCTGAGCACTGCCCTTTGGTCTCACAACAGCCCCCAGAGTGTTTACCAAATGCATGGCAGTGGTTACAGCTCACCTGAGGCATCTAGGATTCTGAGTGTTTCCGTATCTGGACAACTGGCTCCTTACCACCACCTCCAGGCATCAACTATGTGCTCCCAGTTAGGAATAACTATAAATTTCGACAAGTCTGCGTTGTCACCATCGCAGCGTATCTCCTTTATCGGCGTAGACTTAGACACCACCACCTCCATGGTAAAATTGCCACTGGACAGAATAGCCACTCTTCAAAACCAGGTATCAGACATTCTGACTAGAAAAAAAGTACCAGACTCTCAAGTGTTGAAACTACTAGGTACCATGGCAGCTAAGTTCATAGCAGTTCCTCTGAGGCATATGCACATGAGAATACTTCAATGTTTGCTCTTCACCCAGTGGTCTTACCAACAACTTCTGATGTCATTCTTGATAATGATTACAGATTCTTGCAGGAAGGATCTTCTTTGGTGGTTGACCAGCCACCAGGTAACAGCAGGTCGCCCATTTGTTTCTCTCCCGCCGTCAGCCACTGTGACCACGGACGCTTCTCTGATAGGGTGGGGGGGGGGGCTATTTCAGAGAAGAACAGCCCAAAGCACCTGGTCAGAAACAGAGTCACAGCTGCACATCAGTGTCCTGGAGTTGAGAGCGGTGCTTTTGGCGTTGCAGCACTTCCATGACTTTCTACCTCTGGCGATGATTGCGATCCAGATAGACAACATGCCTGTGGTCTGGTATATCAACAAACAAGAGGGAACCAAGTCTTACCCCTTATGTCGAGAGGCTTTGAGAATTTGGCAGTGGGTGATATCCACCAGGCGCTTTCTGATAGCAATGCACATCCCAGGAAATCCAACGTGATTGTGGACAAACTGAGCAGAGCCATTCTGTTGCCCCATGAGTGGTCCCTCAAAGACGAGGTTGCGGAGATGATTTTCCGCAGATGGGGCCAGCCTTGCTGCGACGTGTTTGCATCCCCTATGAATGTCAAATGCAGAAGCTACTTTGCCCTGAATCCCCCACCAGGGGACAGCCCAAGGGACTCACTCATACATGATTCGCCCCTGGGGCTCCTATATGTCTTTCCACCAATTCCCCTGATTCCGAAATTCTTACAGAAAGCCAAAGCCCTGGGAAAGACTGTAATCTTAATAGCGCTGTTTTGGCCTTGGCAGATTTGGTTTCCCTTCCTTCAACTCTATCAACTGGAGGAACCTTGGATTCTGGACCCAGTTCCAGATCTACTGACACATTTGTCAGGGGCCCTTCATCCCTCTCTTCATTCCCTCAGATTGACAGCTTTGCTGCTCCGATTCTCAACCTAGCCAGATCACACGACTTTTCCTCAGAGGTATAGCATATTCTTCTATCTTTGCATAAAGCTTCCACTAAAAAGTTGTTTGCCAGCAAATGGAAACGATTTGCTTTTTGGGCCTCCCAGAATAATATTGATCCTTATGTTGCCCCAATTGCTAGTGGTCTGGAATTTCTGTCTAAGCATTTTCATGAAAGGGATGCAGCTGCCACTATACGAGTTCAGTTGGCTGCAATTTCGAATTTCCACCTCGGATCAGAAGGTTCTAACCTAATGTCTCACAGACTATGTAGGGCCTTCTTAAAGGGTGCCATTCATCTTAGACCGCCTGTTAGACAACCTTTTACTCCCTGGAAAATAAATTTTGTGCTGTCACAGATTATTCTCCCTCCCTTTGAGCCTGCCTCGTCCTGCCATTTAAAACTTCTCTCTTGAAAAACAATTTTCTTGGTAGCCATTACCTCAGCACACAGTGTGTCTGAGCTTCGGGCCCTATCTATAAAACCCCCATACTTGGTGTTTGATCCTGACAGAGTGTCGCTGAGGACTAATCCTTCCTTCCTTCCAAAGGTGTGTTCTGAGACTAACCTGAATCAAACTATTGAACTCTCAACTTTCTTTAGTAACCATTCTAACAAGTTGGAATATATGTTGCATAATCTTGATGTTCGCAGGCAGTTAAGATTCTATTTGGACAGAAGAAAGGAATTCAGAAAATCAGATCTCCTGATCATCCCCCTTCTGATGGCCACACTCTGTGCATGGTTTGCCTAGGGTTCCCCACTTGGACATCTCCTGTTCGATCTGCACAGGATTCAATCCCCACATATGTTTCTCATGCTGACACTAAGAAAGGGCTACCAGTATCCAAACTTACTCTTTCCAAATGGTTAACTGACTGCATAAAATTTACATTTTCTTCAGTGAATCATCCATTAGAACATGGCGTGAAAGTGCATTACACTAGGGCTGTTTCTACTTCTTCAGCTTATGCGTCTCGATTGCCTTTGGACACTATATGTGCAGCTGCCACTTGGTCTAAGCCGCATATCTTTATCACTCATTACAAAATGGACAGAGCCTCCAGAGACAGAGCTTCCTTTGGTTCCACTGTCCTCAGGAATATACTCCCATGAGCCACCCAGAATTTGGGTGCTTGTGATGCTACCCATGTGTAAGAATGAACGGCGAGATTGAACAACTTCACATAAAGAAGTTATGTGCTTACCATAATGTTCCATGTGAATTATTCATCTCGCCTTCATTCTTACATTCCCACCCACCTTCCCCCTCCAGGTTCTCGAAGAAAGAGTAAGACTTGTGGTCTGGTGGGTCGTGTTATATGACTTTTTACTCCGGCTGGAGTACCTGTTATGTGTTATATATGTTATATGCTGGGATCAGCAAACTAGATCTGAGGTGAGAGACAGAGCATCATGGGATAGGGACTTGGCCTCGACCTACTCCAAGATCTTGATCTTGTGAAAGCAGCTGAATTGGAGCCGATGGATTGGGTCCGAACCCATGTGTAAGAATGAAGGTGAGATGAATAACTCACATGGAATGTTATGGTAAGTACATAACTTCTTTTTTCCTTGATTCCCCCACCACCACCACCACAGGAGGACTGTGATCTTGGTAACCTTTAGCAGCTGATGTGGGAAAGGGGCAGATGAACTCCCAGGAGCATTCCATATTTATGGGTAGCAAGTCCCTCTAGCTATCTTTCCAAGTGGTTTAAGTGGTATCTGTTGTTTAGCTGTCTGCAGTGGAGTGGGGTTTCACCCTTTACCCTGACTTCATGACTCCTGATCTCTGAAAGTCAAGTTCTGTATCTATTCCATGTCTCATACTGTCATGCGAGTGGGAACCGGGTTCTTCATCCCCCAGGGTAAAGTGTAGATTGCTCACTTTTTCCTTCTTCTCTCTCAGAAAAGCAAAAGGAAATCTAACCTGCTGTTTTTTTGCTTTTATCCAGTAGGGTTGGAGGACCTCCCAAAGACTGGGATGGCATTGCTTCATTGTGTAGCTGGGTTAGTTGTTCCAATACATACATTTCAGACTCCTAGAGGTATTGTAAGTAGTCACTGTTCTGTTGGCTCTTTTTATGGCAGATATATTGTACACCACCTCTTTCCTCCCTGTCCTTTTTCCAGTAGGGCAGGAAAGGTTGGCAGTCACCTTGAGCAGTTAATCTTTGCTGGTTGTGTTTTGTGTTGACACTAAGTAGATGGCCAACTGTGTACACCAGGACAGCAATTGTTTCAAACTCTGATTGTAGGTCTTTCTGCACCTGTTACTCCCAGTAATGGAATTCTCCTGATTACAGTGCTGTGGGAAGGTTCCATATGGCAGGGCTAGTGTGTGGGAGTGCCTTGATTGCATCTATTCAAACCCCTGCTTGAGGGGAGGTTTCTGTGATCCTTATCTCCATGGATCCATGGCAGGTCTGTTAAAGGCTGTTTATGTTCAACAGCTGGAAGGTAGGCTTAGTCAGTTTGTCTGTTTACCAGGTTTTAAGAATAGGATCAGACTGCACTTCTGAGCCTTTGGTCCCCTTCCACCTTTCAGGGGAATGATGAAGCTATTAGGTCTTTGTGACACGTGAGACTGCTTTTTCTACATGTTGCTAGGAGGAGAGTAAGTATTCATGTATAGGGATTGCCATATACCTTTCTGGCATGGACTGCCCACTACTGTCAATGTCCAACATATCAATCACTGCTGCAGTAGCAGCCTTAGCTATATGGGTTATATCCTGCCAAGGATATAACAGCTGGCCAACTTCTGAAGTTTTTGGGCACCTTCCATGCACCAAAACTGTCAAGCAGTTCAAGGTTAACAGACCAAAAGACGTGTTTGGGGGCCAAGTCCTTCAGAGCTTTACTACCGCAGACAGTTACAGTCCTCTAAAGCTTTTGAGGATTGATGGTCAGCTTGTGTTGCATTATTCTTTACAATAGGGATCCCTTGCCAAGCGTACCCCAACTAACGGCCAGTACACCAAAGTTTTTAGGTAGTAATGGGTACACTGTATGTCACACGTATGATCCCCACATACAGCGTAGGGCTTAAAGGTGATGTCCAGATGTACCATCCTCAGAGCTTCTTTGCCATCAGTCCAAACTCCATCTTTGAACATCAGTCTGAATGCTCGTTCATCTGCTTACTTCCACCACTTTCAGATAAGTGTCCTGTTGAGGTTTTCTGATTTTCTTGTCCTAAGTTTTGCTTTGTTTCTGTTTGTTGGGTTTCATCTCATCCAGAATGAGGAAATGCCAGTACAGGAGACAGATTTCCCATAAAGATCGTCACAGGCAGTGTTTGTTCTGTTTAGGTGCTTCCCACGACCCTATGTCTTGTGAGATTTGTCAAGCTTTCATTCCCAGTACATTGCAGAGTCTGCTTTCTTCCCTTGTGATTTACTTAGCCAACAGTTTAAGTCATTGGTTGTCTAAGGATACCATGGAAGGATCTTCCTGGTCCAAGGATCAGCTGTCTGCAAAGAAAAAGACAAGAACGCTTGGTCTGATTCTTCATCTGTACCAGCTCCACCAGACGTCTCTCTTGAGGCTGATGACTCTGCAGTGACCACTTCCGAGGCTGACATTTATCCGATGCCATGCATCTCCATGGAGGTTTTGCATACATCCACTTTGGATGTACAGGGGGAACTGGCTGGTCATTACTGAAGGGCCTAGGGGTGTTCCTCAAGGTTTAGTGAGGAAAGAGGTTCCAGCTACCATTACTGAGCGTCATCAGGGGTCAGAGCCTCCAAACTTTTTCACCGCTGATGTCCCACTTAAAAAGAAGCAGAAAACTAAATATATTTCACCTGCTCCAAAAGATCTTCAGCGTGAATGGCAAAATTTCACTCAAGGCCTGTTTAATGCCCTTATGCCTCTTAAGCCTCCACAGGGACTTTCTGTTCTTGCTTCTCCCTGCTCTTCTGTCCCCTTAAGAAACTGAGGGAGCAGGATTCTTCTGAGGGGGAAGATGGCAATTCTGATAAAGAGTCCCTTTCATATTCCCCACAGATTCCTTCACCACTTGACTATGGTTCTGAGGAAAAAGTCTGTCAGTCCTGACTAGTTTTTGAGGAGATTACCTTTGGTGATACTATTTCCAAAATGTTGGAATTTTTCAAATGGAACCATGCTTAAGTGTCTGATATTCAGAAGAGGTGCTATGAGCTTTAACAAACAAAGTCTCCTAGACCCTCTGCTGTTCCTGCTGCCTTGCTGGATGCTTTTCCCACTGCTTCTCAGGCTCCTGATTCCAAAAAAACAGAGGTTTTATAAAATGCCTGAGGACTACAAGCTTCTCTATAAGTGCCCCTCTGCTGACCCATCTGTGCTATCAGTCATTTCTGATAAGCCCTCCAAATTGTTGTCTTCCACTAAGTTGCTTCCATCTAATAAGGATAGCAGAACCATGGAGAGGCCGGATACAAAATTGTATACTTCTGCTATGTTAGCCTTTAGCGCTGTTAACTATCAGACACAAATGACAAGGTTCATTCTGGCTCTTCTCTCTCAAGCCTGTCAGGCAATTTCAGGTCTCCCTCATTCTGATGTGAAGCCTTCTGCTCTTGCTTTGCTAGGGATGTCTTTCCAAGTAGCTTGCCTTCCATTAAATGCAGTTATGATGCAGCGGATACTTCATCTATGGCTGCTGCTTTTGGATCTGTTTTGAGGAAGTGTTCTTGGTTCAGACTTCAGACTTTGCCTGATGATGTCAAGGCTAAACTGATGGATGCTCCTCTGGATAATAAGCATTTGTTTGGTGCTGCTGCTGTAGAATTTTAGTCCCTGCAAGAAAAGGGCAAGGAATTACAGGAGTTGAACCATGTTTTTGTTTCCCCTGTTCCCAAGTTTCAGAGAAATTATCCTAATAAGTTTTCTTTTGTCTGTAGACAGTATCATCCTCCCCAAAAGATGAAAAGGGTGGTAGAAGGGCTCCTCCTGCTAAGACTACCCAAACTCCTTCTACTCAGAAGCCTCCTTTTCCTGACAAACCAGGTACTGCCTAACTATCTTTGCCCTGTTCTTCTCAGTCACATTCTTCTTTCTCTCAGTCTTTTTCCATCCCTTTCTATTTGGCCAAAAATCACCCAAGACTCCTGGTTTCTTTCCATAATTCGCCAAGATTATTACATGGTTTGGAAATCTTGTCCCCCTTTTATGGGCATTCTTCAGCCTCCTCAGGAATAATTGTCCTTTTTTCCAGAGGTGCTTCAAGGCATGTTGGCTCAGGGAACTATTCAGAAAGTTTCAATTCCTCAAAGCCAGAAGGGGTTTTATTCTAGAATGTTCTTGGTCCACAGGAAAGAAGGCACCTGGAGACCCATTCTGGATCTTTCTCAGCTAAACACCTTTATGAAGGTCCATTCCTTTTGGATGCTGTCCCTTCAAGCCTAGTTTCCTCTGCTACTTCCTCAGGCTTTTCTACTTTCCCCGGATCTCGAGGATGCTTATCCACACATTCCTATACATCCCCTTTTTAAGAAGTTTTTACATCTGTCTATTGCTTACTGGCATTTTCAGTTATATGCTTTGTCCTTTGGCCTCCCTACTGCCCCAAGGGTCTTCACCAAATGCCTTGCTTCTGTGATTGCTTTTTGCAGGTTAAGGGGGATACAGGTCTTTCCCTCCCTGGATGACCTGCTTTTTCAGGCCTCCTCTCTAGAGATCTTACTTCAGCATCTACATTTTTCCATTTCTCTCATGTAAATCCTGGGGTTTACTATAAATTTCAAGAAGTTATTTCTGACTCCTTCTCAGGGTCATATTTTTCTGGGATGCAAGATCCAGACTGTTCCAATACTGTTATCCTTTGCCTCCTTCCAAGGCCTTAACTCTCATTGCTTTCTTTCAGCTCTTCTTCCTCTGGCTTCAGTCACAGCTAGAGTATTTCTCAGGGCTCTGAGAAGCTCCACATGAGAAAGTCCAGTGGTTTCTAAAGTCATTTTGGCTTCGAAATTCTCACACTTTAGATTTTATAATCTCTATTCTTCCATGCCTCAAGCTGGAAGTTCAGTGGTAGATTCATCAGTTGTCCCTCAATGCACGGCTTCCTTTCCAACCTCCTCTTCCTTCTCAGGAACTTTTAACAGATGCCTCGGTTGTGGGATGCGGGGGCCCTCCTTTGGCCCTCTGAAGGTACAGGATCTTTGATCTCTTCAGCAGAAGAAAGACCACATCAGTGTCAAAGAGATTAGAGCTCTTCTGCTGGCTCCTCAAGCTTTTCATTCTCTTTTCCTCCCAGGGCCCCTCAGGATTCTCACAGACAATACCAGTGATGCAGTATGTCAACAAGCAAAAGGGGACAAGGTATTTTGTCCTGTGCAGGTTAGACTTTCAGGTCTGAGAGCTAGCTGTGCAGTGTCAGATGACCCTTCAGGCAGTTTACATTCCCTCAGATCAGATCAAAGTGGCAGATTCTCTAAACAGGTCCATAACACTATCCCATGAGTGGATGCTTCACATGGATGTGTTTCTGGACATTGTCCACCAGTGAGTTACTTCACAAACCGATCTATTTGCCTTTCCTCCGAAAAAGCAACTTCCACTATTTTGCCCCATATTCCCATATCCTTTGGCTTGGAAGGTGGACACCCTGTCTTTTTCTTGGAAGGGGATGTTCTTTTATGCCTTCCCTCCCATTCCTCTCATTCCAAAACACATTTTCAAGATAAAACAGTATGCTCCCAAAATCTTGCTGGTGACTCCCTTTTGGCTCAGACAGCACTGGTTCCCTCTTCTTCTGCATCTAGCCACAGGCAATCATCACAAGTTGCCTCACAGGGTGGACCTACTCACACAAGACAAGGGGGTCTCTCATCCATACCCCACCTGTCCATTCTTCAACTGACATTGTGGGTGATAGGGTTTTGTTCCTCTTCAGACACCTTTTTACTGATGATGTGCTTCAGGTCCTGCAGGAGGCCAGGAAACCCACTACTAGGAAATCTTACTTATCCAAATGGAGGAGATTTTCAGTTTGATGTCTTTCTCGTAACCTGGATCCATTTGCTGTGGACGTTCCTTTGGTTCCCTCTTGTTTATGTGAATTGCTAAGTGCTGGGTTGGCATATTCAACTATGTCTGCCTGGCTGCCTTTGGTCCCTCACCCCTTTTAGCCTCTAGATTTGAGGCCAAACAGTTTTTAAAGGTATTCTTCACATTAGGCCTCCCAGGAAGCCTGTTCCTCCTTCCTGGGACTGTAATTTTGTTATGGAAAAATTGACTCAGGCTCCTTTTGAGCCTGCTGCTTCAGCTTCCTTACAGTATTATTCTTGGAAGACTGTTCTTCTTTTGGCTCTTACTTCTGCCAGATGGGTGTCTGAGCTCCAAACCCTTATGGCTGCTCCTCCTTTTTTAGTTTTTCTTAAGGATATGGTGTCCCTTTGTACTAATCCTTCTTTTATGCCCAAGGTGGTTAATGAGTTGTCTCTTAATCAGTCTACTCATTTACTCAGTTTTCCCATTTCCACAGTCTGCTAGTGAGAATATTTTGCACACCTTAGATTTGCATAGGCAACTCAGATATTATTTGGATACGACTAAAGCTTTTCGTAAATCTGAACAGGTTTTTGTTTCTTTTCATCCAAAGTCTTTAGGTTTGGCTGTTTCAAGCAAACCATTTCTTCTTGGATTTCTAAAGCCATTTATTTTTTTCCTACTCATCATGGGAAGAGCCTTCCTTCTTCTGTTAAGGCTCATTCTGCTAGGGCTGTGGCTTCTTCTGGTGCTTTTTTCAAGGGGCTGGATAATTTTGCTAATCTGGAGGCAGCTACCTGGACTTCTGTGCATACCTTTACCAAGCACTATAGGTTGGAGCTGATTTCTTGGGACAGAGCTGCTAGGGCCATTCTCCATGTCTTCCTAGAGGGCTCTGCCAGCCCTTCCTCCTTCCAGTCTTCTTTCTGAGCTATTGCACTCTCCCTGTTGTAAAGAATATTGCATCAGTAATATGGAAGGACATAATACAGTTTTGTAAAATCTTACTATAACAGTAGATGTCCCTCTCTTCACTGTTGCAGTATTCACTGCCTCCCTCCTCCTGGATGTTTGTTACCTAGTAATATCCTTAGACTGTCATTCCTACTGGGGCTTTTCAGTTTTGTGGACGATGCATCTGGACGTTAGCTTTATGCCTTGTGCTGTGCACGGGGAGCATATATGTGATGTACGGTGTACGCATTACAAACTAAAGGCTTTTGTATACTGGCTGGATGTTGGGCTACCCTTGGCAGAGGATCCCTGTTGTAAAGAATACTGCAACAGTGAAGAGAAGGACATCTACTGTTATGGTAAGATTTTACACAGCTGTACTTTTCTTTGCCTGGCATACAAGTCCCTTTTGGGGAAAACCTTCCATTTTGTAATAACCATTTATGTTTTATCAGTTTCATTCTTAGGAAAGTTATTTTAAATCTAGAAGCTGGAAGGTTGTCATGAAACTGTATTGTACTTTTAAATGGGAGCTTTCTTTTTCTGTCAGTTTAAAAGTTGTTTAAAGTAATTGAAAAACATTTTTGTGGAGAAATTGTGCTTATTTTACATTGTGGTGGGGTGGTGGTAAAGGGTTTTAAAGTGATTTTTACTGTGATGTTCTTCATCTCACATTGCTGCAGTCCTTACATATGGGTAGTCCGCTGTCCTCGGTCGGCCCGAATACCAAAGTATTAGGCTGACGTCGGTCAAGGCGCTTAAAACTGACCTCAGGACGTCAGGGTACAAAAGCGCATGACCGACGTCATTTCCTCAGTCTTTTTTGCCGCATGGTCCGATGCAGAAGCAGCGTTGCAAGTGTCGTTCGGCGTTCTGAAATTTTTCGAATTCGGAGTTTCAGACCGAATCCAAGTTGGCTAAGTACCCCGTTGGGGATTATTTTGTTTTATTCTTGCCTCAGTGTTTTACCGGATGTCAGAAAAAGTGAATAACTGTATTTCTTGTGGGAAACAGATACCGCATAGGGATTATCATTCTTTGTGTATTCCTTGTTTGGGGCCTGAGCACGACGTTGTTGGGTGTCGCTTTTGTGCTAGGTTCAATAAATGCACTATTAAGCGAAGGTTGGATTGTGCTAGGCTGGTCTTTGGGAAGCGGTGCAATTATAATATGCCGTCGGATTCTCCGGCGCCCGCTTCTGCGAAGAAGCGCAAAGACAAAACAGTTAAACCCAGGCAAGATGAGTCGTCCGTTCCGGACGCCGGTTCTTTAGAGGCTTCAGTGGAACCGGTGGTTCCGACGGAGACTTCTCTGGAGTCTCAGGGGGAGACTTTGATTTTGCAGGAGGTGGTCTCTCAGGAGGCAGGTCAGGCTGAAGGGGCTTCCCAAGTTACTGTACTCCCCTCCCTTCCTAGGGTGGTTAGGCCTTCTCCTTCTGTTTCCAAGGCTTCTCCCAGAGGCAGGCCAGTTTCAGCTTCTGTTGGTGTCACTCCTAGTTCAGCAGGGTATGTGCCTAAGTAGCACATGCTTAAAATGGCAGAAGATTTAATTACTCTGATTAGAGGCTCTATGCCCCCTCCTGATAAGAGGCCTAGGGTGGAGCCAGAGTTGGGAAGTTTTGAGCAGGCTTCGGATATTTCAGAGTCTTCAGCTGAAGACTTGCAGGAGTATTCTCCTTATTCTGATTCTGATGCAGATGATTCCACTCCTTCTGCTTCTCCTCCAGAGGATTTTTCTTTTTCAGAGACACTTCATTCTATGAGGGAACATTTTAAGTGTGAAGGTCAGGACTTCTCTGATTCTAGGAAAAGGCTTAGGGAGTTTTTGCTGTTACCCCAGCATAGGCCCTTGGCTATACGCCCTGTTCTGGATGTTGTGGAAGATGTGTTTGCAGAGGCTTCACTTAATCCTGATTCTCTGCCTCCTGCTCCTGTTAAACCGGATAGGTATTACAGGGTGCCTGAGGCTCATAAATATCTGTATAAGAGTCCTAGGGCGGACCCAGAAACTATTAGTCAGGGACCTAAGGGTGTCAAGGCCTCTGTTGTAAAAAATCCGGTTCCTCTAGATAAAGAAGCCAGAGCTTTGGATAGATGGGGAAAGAAGGTCTATACATCTTCTACCTTAGCTATGAGGGCTTTGAATTGCCAGTTTCATATGTTGAAATATCAAAACTTTCTTCTTTCTCAATTGAAGTCTAAGGTGGATGCTCTGGCGGAAGGCATTGAGTGTAAAGAGTTGCAAGATTTGGTGCATGTCTCTGAACAAGTGGGTAAGCATTCATTACAGTGTGGTTTTGATGCTGTGCAGGCCTCGTCTAGGGTGGCTGCCACTGGTTCAGTTCTTCGCAGGCACGCCTGGTTAAAGGATCAGAATTTATCTGACCATGTTAAGACTAGGATTTTGGATGCTCCTTTGCAGTCTGATGTGTTGTTTGGTTCACCTGTGGAATCAGTCTTGAAGAAAATGGAAGACAAGGCTAAGTCTATGCAGGCTGTTAAGGATTTTTTGCAAGTTCAGCCTCCGAAGTTTAGTAGGAATTGGCCTGCTAAGGGGTGGATGTATCCTTCTTATGATTCTCAGTCTAGGGGTAGATCTAGACGTGGTAGGGGCAGAGCTCAGAGTTCTTTCAGGCCTAGAACAGGGAGTTCACCTGCACAATCTTCGGGTGAGGGCAGGGGCCAGTCCTTTCGTAAACAGGCCCAATGACCTACTTTTTCAGCTGCCAGATCCTTCTTGCCTGGCAGCACCTTTGGGAGGAAGGTTAGCACTCTTCAAGGAAAATTGGATGTTGATTACCCAAGACAAATGGGTATTGGATATCATACACCAGGGTTACAAGTTTTATTTCCATACCTTGCCTCCTTTCAAAGGCATGCCGGACGTTCCTCCTCAGCAAAGACTAGAGGCTCGCAAGCAAATTTCTTTACTACTTCAAATAGGGGCCATACAAACGGTTCCTCTGCCAGAAGTGGGCCTAGGATTTTATTCTCGCCTGTTTCTAGTACCAAAGAAAGGAAACACGTGGAGACCAATTTTGGATTTATCCATCCTCAACACATATCTGGACATTCCCAAGTTCAAAATGTTAACGTTACAACAGCTTTTACCTCTGCTGGGCAAAGATCACTGGATGGTGACTCTGGATCTCAAAGAGGCTTACCTTCATGTTCCTATCAGGCCCAGTTGCAGGAAGTATCTGCGTTTTCGGGCTGGGACTTCACATTATCAGTTCTCTGCATTGCCCTTTGGCTTATCTACTGCGCCCAGAGTGTTCATGAAGGTTCTGGCTCCAGTGGTAGCTTTCTTCAGGCTAAGAGGAATACAGATCTATCCTTATTTGGACGATTGCCTGATACTGGCCCAAGAAAAGGACGAAATTCTTCATCATTTACAGTATGTGATGGCAGTGTTAAGATGCCTGGGGTATTCTGTGAACGAAATAAAGTCCAGTCTATCTCAGGACATGTGCTTTCTGGGTGTGAGACTGAATACAGCATCCCAGATGGCCTTTTTGACCCCGGACAAACAAAAGAATCTTTCTCTTTACTTCCACCAGTTGTCTCATCAGTCCAGGCTGACTGCAAGGACAGTCCTTCAAGCCTTGGGGTTCATGGCATCTTGTATTCTGGTACTTCCCAATGCCAAACTGCATATGAGGAAGCTACAATGGTATCTCAAGAATGTATGGACACAGCACTGCCAAGATTCGGACACTGTCATTCAAATAATACCTTGCATTCAAAAGGAATTTTTGTGGTGGGCTCAGGAATGTCACCTAAACAAGGGACTCTCTGTGACCCGGCCAGAGGCGAGTCAGATTTTAACGACAGATGCCTCGGACAAAGCTTGGGGAGCTCATCTAAATGGAAAATGGATACAAGACACGTGGCCTGCCAGACTTCAACATCTACATATCAACTTGAAGGAGATGTTAGCAGTCCAATTTGCATTGATAGCTTTCAAGGATTTACTTCTTCCAGGGCAGGTGTTGATTCAAACAGACAACACAACTGTCATGTGGTACATCAACAAGCAAGGGGAACGATTCTTATCCTCTATGCAGACAAGCAATGATTTTGTGGGAGACTGCTCTCAGTTTACAGCTAAATCTTCAGGCAAGGTTTCTGCCAGGAGCACAGAACTCCTTAGCAGATGTGTTGAGCAGACAAATTATGGATCCCCACGAGTGGAAATTGGATCCTCATGTATTCCAGAGGTTGACAGTGTTATGGGGAACTCCAGACATAGGTCTGTTTGCTTCTCCACTAAATTACCAGCTGCCAAAGTTTTGCACAAAAAGGTTTCATCCCTCAGCTTGGAAAGTGGATGCTCTCTCATTCAATTGGAGCAATCTTCACGTGTATGCCTTTCCACCTCTGCCTCTCCTCCCAAAGGTACTGCTGAAGGTCAGACAGGACAAGCCAAACATGATTTTAATAGCTCCAGATTGGCCTCGACAGCACTGGTACCCATTACTGAGAAGTCGGGTACAGGAGCCTCCATGGCCTTTGCCTTCGATTCCTCACCTGCTGTCTCAGGAGAACGGTCATTTACTCAATGTCAAACTTCATTCTCTACATCTGACAGCCTGGCATATTCTGGTTTAAACCCTGGAGGGTCTCAGCTTCCACAACAAGTTTTGAATGTTATTTTGGAGGCCAGAAGGCCTAGTACAAGGAAAGTGTACGCAGATAAATGGAGGAGATTTTTCTTTTGGAGTACAGCAAAGGACTTTGATGTTTCTAAACCTAATTTAAGTGTGGCGCTTCAATACCTTACTGAGTTACTGGACAAAGGTTTGTCCTTCTCCTCTATAAAGGTTCATGCTGCAGCAATCTCTGCTCACTATGACTGTGACCCACCATTATTTTCTCAGCCTTTGTTTAAGCAATTCCTTAGAGGGGCAAAGAATATAAGACCCCCACGTAGAGCTCCTACTCCTGCTTGGGATCTCAATTTTGTGTTGGAGAAACTCACTCTACAACCTTTTGAGCCTGCAGCATCGGCAGAGTTGAAATATTTATCTTGGAAGACTGCTTTTTTGTTGGCCATTACCTCTGCGAGAAGGGTTTCTGAATTACAGGCCCTTATGGCAGTTGAGCCTTTCTTAATTTTCCACAAGGATAGGGTGTCTTTGCGTACTAACCCTTCTTTTATGCCTAAAGTGGTTTCTAGTGTGGCTTTAAACCAAACTATTCATTTGCCTACTTTTATGCAAACCCCCAAAATAAAGGGGAAAAGATTTTGCACACTTTGGATATTCACAGACAGTTGCGATATTATTTGAGCAGAACTAAAGGGTTCAGGCAGTCTCAGCAGTTGTTTGTTTCTTTTGCTTTGGGTTCTCAGGGCAAACCTGTTTCAAAACAAACTATTTCTAAGTGGATTGGTTTTGTATTGCTTTCTGTTATTCCCATCATGGTAAGGAGGTTCCAGCTGGGATTAGGCCTCATTCCACTAGGGCTACTGCCACTTCTACAGCTTTTTAAGGGGTGGCTACTAAAGATATTTTGGAAGCAGCTACTTGGAGTTCAGTGCATACTTTCTCTAAGCATTACCACCTTCCACTTTACTCTAAATCTAGGGCTGGATTTGCAACTGCAATTTTACAAGGCATGTTGGCAGCTCCTAATGCTTTATAGTTTTGCCATCCTCCCTTACCTCTGCTTTGGGATTCTACCCATATGTAAGGACTGCAGCAATGTGAGATGAAGAACATAGTACAGTTTTGTACCTACCATAAATATAGATGTTCGAAGATCCACATTGCTGCAGTCCAATTTACCCTCCCTCCTTCCCCTCTGTTGTTGAAGGTGGTGGTGTGGTTTGTGTTGTACATATTGTAAATATGGTTAGTGCACGGGTGGTTGGTTGGGTTTTGCTGGTTTTTGGCTTTGGCCTGTCTTGTTAGGGCCTTCTGACATCTGGGGCAAGAAAAGACTGAGGAAATGACGTCGGTCATGCGCTTTTGTACCCTGACGTCCTGAGGTCAGTTTTAAGCGCCTTGACCGACGCCAGCCTAATACTTTGGTATTCGGGCCGACCGAGGACAGCGGACTACCCATATGTAAGGACTGCAGCAATGTGGATCTTCGAACATCTACATTTATGGTAGGTACAAAACTGTACTTTTTTCTGTGATAAAAGTGACTGTTAAAGACTTGTTTTTTACCGGCATTTGCATTTCATCTTCACCAGGAAAGAGGTGCCATATTCAGCTTGAACATGGAACAAACTACTGGTCCCTTGGTCGATCCTCCTTCCAGACACAAAAAGAAAAGTTAAGTAAACAGCTTTTGTAGGCTAGTAGTTTGCCTCAACTGCAGGTGGGTGACTCTGCTGTGGCCATTTGTTGTACCCCAGACCATTTGTCTTTTACCCTGGATCTGTCTTGTGTAGCACCTCCAGCCAATATGGACCAGAGGTTAGACACTTCCTCTGGGACTGTTGGGGTCGCTCAGTGGCAAGGGAGAGCCACTTTTGTCAATCCTGGGAAAGTAAACGGGAGACTTCCCCGTTGTGTCTGAAGCTGCTGCTGCCATTAGTTACATAGTTGGCCCCATTTTTCATGTCAGAAAGAACAGAAAACTAAGCATGTATCTGCACCTCCTCAAACTTCCTTAGGCAGGAGTAGTGTACTGGGTCTGGCTCAGGGTTTAATTCAGATTGTTGATCCTTCTTGTAAAGTAGTTTCTCATAAAACAGAGGGATACTTCTATTCCTGAAGAGATTCAAGATTCTGATTTTGAACAGGAAAATGAAGGGACAGATACAGGGGTTTATCCTCATATTTCTGATTCAGTTTCGGGAGAGATGAGTTTGAGTCTCTTTGTAGGGGTTTCTCTTTCTCTGAGACTATTGCTAGAATGTGCCAGTGTCTTCGGTGGGAGAACACCAAGATTTCTCAGTCCCTCAGAAAATACTATGAGTTATTACAGAAGGAATTTCCCAAACCTGCACCCATTCCTTCAGTTCTGTCTACTTTAGAGGATGCTGTGTTTCTGCCTGCAACTTTCTTGACAGTAAACCATGTGCACCTAAAAAGGCAGATAGGATGTATAAACTTCCTCCATCTTTTACGTTTTTATACACTGTTCCCAAACCTGAGCCAGCAGATGTAATTTTAGTTGATTCCATTGCTGCTGAACACTTAGTTTATTTCAATCCTACTCTTTCTTATAAGGATGGGAAAGTTATAGATAAGTATGGGGAGAAATATGTATACTGCTGCAACTTTGATTTTTAGAATTTTGAATTGTCTGATTCGCATGTTAAAGTTTGTTCTGACTAATTGTGAAACTACGAGGAATGTTTTATCTGCAGTTTCTTCTTGTAAGGAAGAAATCTGATTTAAATAATTTAGTTTCTTCTACTGCATGTGTCACTACTCATTGTTTGCAGTGACTCTCCTACTTCTTCCATGTTACGACCACTGGTATTGTTTTGAGGTTTACACGGCTGCATTCTTGGAACCTCCCAGATGATGATAAAAATGTGTTTGTAAATTCTCCTTTGGAAGGAGATTTAGTTTTTTCCCTTCTGGTGCAGAGGTAATCAAAAAGTGTGATGAAAGAGGTAAGCTGATCCAGGCAATCTAAGATTTTTCAATCCTCCTCTTCCACATTTTCTGAGATTCTCAAAATTTTCATCCAGTTTTGGCAAAAAAATAAATAAATAAATAAAAGTCTCAACAAAATGCTTGTAAACAGACTTAAGAAGAAATGGCAAGGGGGTTCCAAAAAGAACATTCAAACCAGCCAAAACCAAGGGCAGTCTAATAAGTTGGAATGACTGTTCAAGACACCTTGTGATTCCCCTCCCACCCCGGCCCCTTTTTTCTTCCAGAAAGTCTGAATATCCATTTTTCATTTTGGCAACAGATAGTTTCAGACAACTGGGTTCTGAAGATCATTCATCCATGTTACAGATTGCAGTGGGAGGAAATTCCTCCTTTCCAGGGGTCATTGCTCGTCCTCTAAATCAAATTCTGTACTGGTCTTTCATCACATGCTGACCCAAGAAGTGATGAAATCAGTTCCCTCTTCCCAGTTGGGGAAGGGTTTTATTCAAGGATATTCTTAGTGCCATTGAAAGAAAATGCTTGGAGACCAGCTCTTGATCTTTCTTTCCTAAACCTGTTTGTGCCCAAATTCAAAATGTCATTTCACAATCTATTACCTCTTCTTCCTCTTTCAAATTTCCTGATAACACTAGACTTAAAAGATCCTTATCGTCACATCCCTTTTCATCCAAACTTTAGATGTTTCTTAAGGTTTTGTGTGTCTGGATCACATTATCAGTTCTCTGTCTTACTCTTTTGACTATCCACTACACCAAGAGTGTTTGCAATGTGTCTAGCTCCAGTTATAACTCATTGCAGGCTACAGGGTATCCACACTTCCCATGTTTAGACAACTTGTTTATCTTTGCAGTGTATTTACCAAAGTATCTGGAATCTCTCACTTGGGTGACATCTCTTACTCAAGCTGGGATTCTAAGGCAAAATTCAAAAGTCTTTCTTGACTCTTTCACACAGGATTGTGTTCCTGGGATGTCATCTAGACACCTCAATTTAAAGAGCTTTTCTTCAATGGAAGAAAACAGATCTTTATCTATTTCTAAGATTTTTCACTCAAACTTTGGTCACTGTGAGGGAATACTTCAGGATTATGGGTCTCATGGCTTCTGTGATTCTCATGATACCCCTAGCAAGACCATCTTCCAGGCAGAGTAGCCTGGTAAGTTATTCTGTAAGAGCACAGTATTTTAGTTTCCAGACAGGGGAGTAAGTGCTCCTTAGAAGCATGTATACTCCTCCTTCTTTTCATGTTGGTGCTAAGCCTATGAATATAGTTAATAGCATGAAATGATTGTTCTTACTTTTCTGATGATGTCTGTGAACAGTTGTCAGATCTGGCAATGCTATGGTTGAGGAAAACCTTCAGCAATATGCAGTTAGTAGGATATTCCCTTGGACTGCTTCAGTTTGCCTTCCTTTTCTGTAATAGCCACTCCTGTGCACCTTCCACAGGCTACATTTGGACTCTGTCAAGGTGGAGGGGTTGAATGCTTTCACTAATTTCTGTATTTATGATGTTGATGGTGCCAAGAGGTGAAGGCCCACACTGTTTCTCACTTTAGGTATTCAACCTGTGGCAGGCACCAGCAGGAAAGGTTTAACAGATAGCAAGGTGTCACCATGACTTCAGAAACCATGCCCAAGGTGTCACCATGACTTCAGAGACCATGCCTTTCTCTTCATGAGGTGTATTAGTTTCCAGTTATGATCAGCTGGCCCTTCAAGAGAGTGTTTCATGACTACATCTGTAATTTCATCAGTAGAGAGTCCAGGCAGTGGGTATTATTGTGTTAGATCTCTTTATATTGCCTCTTCTAGGAGTTGTACACAACTTGCATGATGATGATAATTTCTGTACAACAGCATGTAGTGGCTGGCCAGCACATCATATATGTGTCCAAGTCTCAGGGTTACCTTTCAGTGGCACTTGCATTTCACATGGCAACTCCCCTCTACCCCCACGGGGACATAGCCTATGTGTGAAGTACATCATTTCATAAAGGCAGACTCTGCTGAAGTTAGTATTCACTGTAAATAGTGGCCATGTTGAGATCCAGCCAAGTTGTTGGGCTGGTTGTTGGTTTCTCAGTCTCAGATTTCTGCTGTTTTCTCTAGTACAGAGGACAAGGCATGTTCTGATTGACTTGTGGGGGTGGCTGGGACTTCATCACACGTCTGCTAATTACTGTCATAGATTTGGGTTCCTTGGTGTAAACCCATTCTTGGATGGCTGCTTAGGTGTTATCTTTACCACTGTTCAGTGATGGGGGCAGCTGCTTGCTGCATCAGGGTCGCTCTGGGCACCCTAAGGGAACATCTCAGATTATCACAACTGAAATGGTCCTTCCTATTCTTTCTGTTGTTCCAAGTGCTGGGAAATTTTAAACACAGTTCAGAGCAGGGTAGAGGCCTATCCCCCTTGTTGAGTTTTGGTTGGACAGTTCCTTTCAGACATTACCTGAAATCCTTAGAAGTTCCCTTTCCTTATATGCGTTCACAGTGGGTAATGTATGTTACCCTAGTTGGATAGCCATATTAGTTACTTATTCATTGGAGGGGCCTTCCTCTCCCAGGCTGTTTATGTACTGTCTCTTTGGGTCCTTACCCTAGGAGCCATTGCATGTGCATTTTCAATCTCCTGATGGGCCCTCCAGCTTTGCACACAGGATTTTCAAATAATTGTTAGTGATGCATTCCAAGCAGTGTTAGGACCTCTAGGGGGAACTTCTCCTTGACTAGGAAAACCTGTCTGCAAGACACAGTGTTGATGCACTTTTTCATTTTTTATGAAGTGATTGTGCTGCTTGGGGCTGTACTGACTCACTGGCTGATAGTCTAAGTGGACAGGATCTTCTCATTAGGTTATAGCCTGAATTGACTGTGTCTCCAGTGAGCTGTGTGGTGATTTTCCATGCAAGAACTAGGGATGGTTCTCTGCTAGGCTATGGAAAATATATATATTTTTTTCTCCAGCATCTGGTATGTCTCCTGTTTAACAAGTGTTCAGTGGACTCTACAGCACCATCCCCATGAGTCTTCCTTATCCCTTCATCGTTTGGACTAATAACCTCCAGTGTGGCCATCTGATAAATTGTGCTCTGGATGAAAGTTCCAGGCATGATACAGTAGGATGTCCATCGGGGCAGTTTGTGAGATTTTTTATTTTGGGTTTTCTAAGCAAGTGGTAGAAAAGATTTGTTTCACGTTTGGCTTTTTTTAGGCTTTGTTACTTGAGAATGTGTTTAAGACAGCTACCCAGGAGTTTGGGCAGAGAACTCTGACATGCTAGTTAACAAAGGCCAACTTTTCTTTACCAAATCCAAAAAGTATGTACTTTTTAACCAACTTTTCATTCATCTACCCTGTTAGGGTACAGTAAGGTTTATTGTGAGTTTCCTTTATCTTTGCTTTCTTTGGCATGGTCAGACAGTAAAAAATGGAAGGGAGAGAGAGAGATGCTAAGTGTTTTGGGAAAAGGAGATACTTACGTGGTTGAGCATGAATCTGTTGACAAAGACTAAATTTTCTAAGCAGATTCATTGATATGGATAGTGCATAGCATTTGATCCAATGTTGTCTCTTCTGCCACCTCAAGATGTGAGTTGTCGAATCTGATTGGATATGGTGCCAGCACTTTAGAATCTTGGCTCCAAAGCTTGAGCTCCTCCTCCATAATGCCCTGCACTACCTGATCTCTCCAGATCTCATTTGCTTCTCTTGAAATCATATGTGGTTTGTGAAGCTCTGTGCAGATAAGTGGTTATAGTAACTGCTGTAGCATCTTGTGTGCTAAATTACTATTTCTTTTCATGATGTGGTTTGCTCCTCTCTCTGCTTGATGAGTTGTGTGTGGTGTTTTCAGCAGTTTATAACTAGGTTGCTGTGTTTGGGTCTTGGACCCTTCCTGCCCTATTCCTTTCCATCACTAACTTGTACTTTTGTATTGTTCTTGTTGGTTGCCTTTATTAGAAAGGTTTTTTGATTGTTGTGTTGCTTTGTTTATAACTTTTATAGATGTTTTCTTTCATGGCTGAAATGTGTACTGTCTAGCAGCAGCTCATCTTGATCAGGATTATGAGGCCTGCACCTCCTTCAGAGCTAGAGCCTTGTTGGATGGATTGGCTAAGCTCATGTTGAAAAGGTTTCTTTCCTCCTCTGCTGTTAATGCTTCTCCTTCTGGGAAAAGGAAGGAAGATAAGGATAGGACTAAAGAGAAAGAAGAGAAAGAAGAAAAAGAGAGAGAGAGAGAGAGGGAATAAAAAAAAGGCCTGCTGATGTATCCAGTTTTGATGAGCCTGTTTAGAAGACCCTGTAGCCTTCTGTTTCTTTGACTGTCTCTTTGGATTCAGCATCATCATCAGCCTGTTCCCAATTCTTGGCACTGGCATTGGAACAGCATTGGTCCTGACTTTCAGAAATGCAAAGCCCCTTCTTTGCTGTGGATCCTTGACACTGATCTCTAATTCTGGCAACCACACCGGAGCCATTGTTTTCTCCTGAGACATCTCCTTCTTTGTATCAGTCTCCTTTAAATTGGTACCATGTCACTGACAGTCATCCACACCAGCCCACTAAGCTGTCTTTCTTGTCCTCTAGGTCTGCAAGGTCCTCCTGGAGCCTAAGAGAAATAAATTTGGACACAATGATGTGGACCTTCCTACAGGTGCAGACTGACTTAAAGATCATTCTCTCACCCTCTGTTCTGAAGGTAGAGAGCATTCCACATGCTACACCTTTTCTGTTTGTTCCTTCACTGGTCTGCTCCCTGGATCTGGTGGTTCTGGATCTTACTCCTTTCTGTATGGTTTCTCCATCAGTGTGTTATATGTAGTAACAAGTTCATCCAACTCAAATAGATAAACTAATTGGAAATGAATGAATGAATGGCAGAAATAAAAGATCGATAAAAATTGCAGAACTCTTCTGACAAGAAGCTAAACATACTACTAGAGAGCAGGAAGTTTGAGACATGCTATTGAAAGTGTTAACAAAATGATCAGACCAGGTCATTGGACTGATTTCAAAATGAGAAACAAACATCAAGCTGAAGACGAGATCAAGAACATGTCCTCCAAAGTATGCAGGAGAGTCAATGTGCTGTTTAAAACCAAATCCATTTGTAATAAACAGAACTTCTTTAAGACAACTTGCATATCTTTGGTTCTAGCTTTGTCCTTGATCATTCGAGTCTGGCATTTTCAGAGCCAGCTACATCCTGGATCCGGTAGGTCAGGAGCATGTGGTTGTGGTCTGTGCTAAGACTTTCAGAGCCATCTCTGCCCCTGGGAGCCTCTACCTTGGACAGCTTTGCTCTAGTCTATGCCTCTGATCCGGCTAGGTCAGTGGCTGTCACTGGGACTTCCCATAGGTCCTCTGATCAGAGGAGGTCCTTCCCCAGTTGTCTGGCTTCGACTTCAGAATTCAAGGTTGTGGAAAGAATCCTATCCTGTTCGGGGGTAGGAGAGCCACACTTCTATCTGGGCCCAGCCTGATCCTCCAGTCTTCCTACTATCTCTGGGTCCCAGCAACGTATTCAGGGATAGCCTGCATCTCAAGGCCTCAGGTAGCCCTTGTCTCCGTCAGAGTCCTCTCCCCTGGAGGAGCACAGGAAGCTTCAGTGCAAGAGGAGGCACCTGACTACACGCAAGAGTTGCTGACCAAGGATACTAACCTTGATGAAGGGGAAGGTTCTCCCAATTGTCTCTATGATGGTGCTTTTTTGGTGACTTTCTGTAATTAATGAGACAGAGCAGAGGTTGGACAACCAAAATCCCTTCTCGTGAAGAGTCAGTCTTCCCATAGACCTTTGGTGCAGGCTTGTCCAAAGCCTGGGAGATACCCCTCCAGATTTGATTTGGTGTCTGTGAGGATATCGAGAGAAATAGACATGGCAAAGCCTATCCCTAGGAAGCTAGACAAGTCTTAATTCCACCTAAAGATGGAGCACATTGGAGTAAGGGGTCTGCTGCTGATGCCATTATTGTTTCCAAAACCACTAAAAAGGAGCACTCTGCATCTGTCCATCCTCCAAATAGGGAGTATAGAGTGTTGGACAGATTTGGGAGTGAGTGTTTTCTTTAGCCACCTTTGCCCTTCTTGCACTGAACTACATGGCACACCTAATGAGACTACAGAGAGACTTTCTTAATGAGGTTTCCAAGTCTGTAGCAACCCAGACGTCACCCAAGGCAAGGACATGAGATTTTCAAGTCTTTGGAGGTGCCGTAGGCTAACTTGTCAATTTCCATTGTATTCATGCTTCTGCTTTCCAGTGCAGCTGATGGTACTACTAGGGTGGCAGGCACCATCATTACAGTACATTGTCAAGCTTAGATGCACCTCTGTAATTTTATGAAGATGTTCAAGGTGTTCTTTCTGAATGTCCCTTTTGATGGTTTCACTCTCTTTGAACCTGCAGTTAAAGATGCAGTGACCAGGAGTGAACAGGAGAGCAAAATGTCTGCAGTCTGAATTTGCCCCCCCATGACCTTTTCCTGCAGTCAGAGGGGAGATCAGTGGCTCTTTTTTTGAAAGCCCCAACACGGTGCCAGGACACTCCTGATGATAGTGCCCCAGGGCTAAGAGGGACAGTTTAACAGATGTTGCCCTAAACACAGGAGCGGTCCGCAAAAATCAGGGTTTCAGGGAATATTTCTTCAAGAAGCTCTTTCAGCCCTCCTGATAGTTTGCAGAGCTGCTACACTCTGGAGGCAGTTGGGGGAGGAGGTGAGCTTGGCTATCCACCCTCAAGCTTGGAAGGCCATAACCACAGATTCATGGGTGCTGAGAGTCATTACCAGTGGCTACATGATTCCCTTTCTATTTCTCACAGATGTTCAACAGAAATCCCTTCCAGACATTCCACTCTACCAGCAAGCAGAGGCAACAAATGAAATACAAAAGCTGCTTGAAAAAATGAACCCTTCAGGAGTGCCCACCAGACCAGAGGGGGGTCTATTCAAGATTTATTTTTCTTGCCCAAGAAAAACAAGGGCCTCAGGCCCATTTTGGGCCTAATCAAACTGAGTTTATTTGTTAAACAGACTGAATTTCAGATGGTAACAGTGCAGTTCATTCTCCCTCTACTGAGGAAGGATGGCTTGATGCGCTTGGTGGACTTCAAGGATATGTACTGTCATATAAAAATAGCCAGGCATTCTAGGAGGTTTATGTACTTCTTGCCAGGAGCCAATCACCACCAGTTTTGAGCACTGCCTGTTAGTCTCACCACAGCCCCCTGTTTTTCAGCAGGTGCATGTCAGTGGTAGCAGACCAGTTCAGTCTGCAGGGATTCCAGATCTTCCCCCACACGGATGATTGGATCCTTATGGCATTTTCAGGGGAATCGTTAATTCATACCAGGGACTTCTTACTCCAGCCGAGCCTAGCCCTAGAGATTACAGTGCACTTTGACAAACCCAGGTTAGAGCCATTCCAGGCCTTGGAATTCATAGGTTGCCGTTTGGACACAATTAGTCAGATTGACAGACTTCCTCTCTTAAGACTGTTCTGTCTACGCCTTCAGGCCCATTAGGTTCTTCTTACTCAGAAGAAAGCTGCTTCTCTTATTCTTTGCGTACTGATGTTGAGGACTGCTGCCATCTCATTACTTCCCCTGGCTAGACTTTACATGAGGGTTCTACAGAGGAATTTTTTAGCTGAGTGGTCTCTAATAGCTCATCCATGCATTTTCCCATAAGACTGAAGGAGGTTTGCCACCATCACATCTCTTGGTAGATGACCTCTGACAGTGTGTTGTCAGATTGCCCCTTTGTCCTTCTTCCTTCCCTGGCCACAGTGTCCACTGACACTTCCATCCTTGGGTGGGATGGCATTTCAGGGGAGGGGCAGTCCAGGGTACATGGTCCCAGTTAAGAGGCCAATGTACACATCAGTGTTTTGTAGGGTTTTTATGACTGCCTCCCCAAATGTGTGACAGGTCAGGTGTAACAACAAACAAAGGGTAATGCAGTCTTACTGTCAGGTGTGGCAGTGGGCAGTGTCTTTACAATGCACATCCTGGGCAAATCCAACATTGTAGTGGAAAAGTGGCAACAGAAATCTTCAGTTGCTGAGGCCAACCTTGCTGCTTCCTGTTTGTAACTCCTTTCAACACAAAGTATAGTAGTTTTTGCCCTGATACCTAAGGGGCATTCACCAAGGGATGCTGTAGTCCATGCTTGGTCTCTGGGTCTGCTTTATGCATAATCCTCATGACTTCCATGATAGTAAAGTGGAAGGGGACTGTGATCCTCATTGCTCCTTTCTGACCCAGACAAGTTTGGTTCCCCTTCCTGAGACCTCACTTTGTTTACCCTCATTGGGTTCTAGATCCATCTCTGATCTAATTTTGCACCTGTCTGGTCAGCGTCACCCAAATCTCAAATCCCTCAGACTAGCCTCTTGTTTTTTTCCATTTCCAGTGATGGCCAGAAATCCTAAGCTGTCAATGTGGTTCATATCCTTTCCTCATCTCAAAACCCCTCCACCAGGAAATGTTATACCACCAAGTGGAGTTGATTTAGTATTTGAAATGTTTCTAAAGGTGCTGATGTTTAATCGTCACCCTTGGGTGCAGTCCTAGATTTCTTGACTGGTCTTTTTTAGTCATGGGCAAGCTACTTGACTGTTTAGGTCCATTTAGTGACCATCTCAAATTTCTGTGTTCATCAGGATCTTTCCCCCATAGCTTCCCTGAGACTTTCTACAGCCTTTTTGAAAGGGAGTTTTCTTCCTAGCAAGTATCCCCCCCCCCCCCCCCAAGAGAGCCAGCTCCTCCTTGAGCTTGTCTTTTGTGTTGCAGGCTTTAACCAGGGCTCCATTTCAGCCTGCTGGGAGTGTGGACCTAAGTTTTTTTATCTTGAAAAACACTCTAGTTGCAGCGAATTCTACTTAGCGAGGTCAGAACTTCAGGCTTTGTCCTATAAGCTTCCTTATTTAATTTTTCATTTTGGTTTACTATTTATTTACTATGACTGTTTTCACACTTCTGAACAACTTTTTTCCCCTTTTATTTTGCCTATGCTTTCTCCAGTTGTTAATGCACAGTTGCACACTATTGTAAATTAGGCATAAACAGAAGCATCTGGAGTGTTTCTCCCCAGGCCTCCGATGAAAATTGACTTAGTTCTAAGTTGGACTTTCCCAGTAAACTAATAAATAAATAAACATATAGGGAGGGCTATTATCATTTTCAACCAATTTTAACACACATGGTGTTTCTAACATCATTTTTGTAATAATTAGTTCAACTTGTAATAGACCATCCCCTTGGCAGCGTTCTTCAACAACTGCTTGTTTAGCTAACACAACTTCCTCTAAACTTTCAACTCATGCAGTTTATTTCAGTGATCATTCTGTTGTAAATAAGATCACTGTCTTATCTGATTTAATTTAATTATGATCTAATTTTTGTTATAGAGACATGGCTTAATGACAAATGGGCCATATTCTTTCCACCCTTGTTCCCCCTGGATTTAATATTTTTCAGCATTTTAGATCTAATCCTACAGGGGATGGCATTAATATTATTTGTTTATACATTTTAAAGTTTAGTTACATCATGACAGGATCAGTTAATGCTTCTGACTTTGCTTTCAGACATTGTTTATCATTTGGTTATCTTGTCCTTTATTGCCTTCCAGATAATTACTGAACAATTTTACAAGAGTTGGCAGATTTTGTTTCATCTCATGTTTAACATATCCATGTTGGTTAATAACTGGTGACTTTAACATTAGCATTGATGATATATTTGTTGCTTTTCTTAAATAATTTCTGTTTATTACGAATGGATTTGGTTTTAAACAGTACATTAACTCTCCTATGTACTTTAAAGGACATGTTCTTGATCTTGTCTTCAGCTTGATGTTTCTCATTTTGAAATCAGTCCAGTTACCTGGTCTGATCATTTTGTTAACAGTTTCAATAGCACATCTCAAACTTCCTGCTCACTAGTAGTATGTTTAGCTTCTTGTCAGAAGAGTTTTGCAATTTCTTTGATTCTTTTATTTCTGCCATTCATTTATTTTCAATTAGTTTATTTGTTTGAGTTGGATGAACTTGTTACTACATATAACGCACTGTTGGTATCCCCTCTTGATTTAGTCTCTCGGTTTCAATTGGTTAACTTAGTTCCACATTAACCATCATTAAATTCATGTCTTATTATGTTAAGAAGGACTGGCTGCAGTCCAGAGCGTGTGTACCATTGAACTGGTGCTTTAGAGGGCAGACTTGCTCTTGACAATCATTTTGCTTATTATCATTAAGTCCATAACTCTAAAACTGCCTATTTTTCCAAATTGCCCCAGCTGCAAAGTACCTTGCTGTACTTTTTAAAATAGTAGACCACTTTTCCAGCCCTAGCTGTTTTGACACCAGGCAGTCTTTTTCTGCTGAAGAATCTGAACTTTCTGCTCACTATTACTTTATTATTTTTTTTTCTTTATAGAGCGTCTTTAATCCTTTTTCTTTTAATTGTAGTCAAATGGGGGCTTTTTTCCCCCTTCTGCTTGGGAACAGTTTGCCATTCTTAATGATTATCTAAACTATTTGAATATGATGCTGTCCTTTTCATTCTTCCTCACAAATGGGTCAGGAGTTGTTTCTCAGATCCAACTCGACTACATATACAAGACTTCAGAACTAATTCTTGAGCTTCTCCGTCTGCCCATAATGTTCTATAACATCCCCAACTCCTCAGACAGCATTAGCTGCCATTATGGTAAGACAGAGGTTACCGATTCTTGAGCTCAAGATTCATTTTTCATAAAGGTTCTACTTAAACTTTCTTTGTTAGCTGTTAAGTTTATTATCTACTCTTTCTTCCCTCTTTAGATGCTGTTGGCATCAGGGTTTTTTCTCTCTCTGTATTTTTCCTACTTTGGTGTTGGTAATTTTTTTCTATAACTCTTAATCAGGTCTTCTCTTTTCTCATTCCTGCTAGGTTTCCAAAAAAAATTGTGCCATCTTTACTTTTTCTTTGGATTGTGTTAAACCCATTGTCTCGTTTGGGTTACAATACCCTTCTTCTAGCTACATCTGAACTTTGATAGCTAACATGTCCGACAAACCTACTGGTTTTAAGAAGTGCACTTCTTGTGAGCATAAGATTCCCAACTCTGATGCCCACAAGAAGTGCATCTATTGCCCGAGGGCTGAACACTTGAATTCTGATTGTATTATTTGCACTTCCTTTAACCCTCAGGTCTTCCCTTGTTCCCTTCCTGCTAGTTTTCCAAAAAAAAAAAAAAAAAGTGCTATCTTTACTTTTTCTCTGGGTTGTGTTAAACCCGTTGTCTCCTTTGAGTTACAATACTCTTCTCCTAGCTACATCTGAACTTTGATAGCTAACATGTTCAACAGACCTACTGGTTTTAAGAAGTGCATTTCTTGTGGGAATAAGATTCCCAACTCTGATGCCCACAAGAAGTGTGTCTGTTGCCTAGGGGCTGAACACTTGAATTCTGATTGTACTGTTTACACCTCCTTTAACTCTCGGGCTCTGTCAGAAAGGCACAACAAACTAATATTGAAAGGCTTACTACTGGCTTCTTCTGGGGCTCAAATCCCCTCAAAAATGATTGTCTTCCTCAAATCCTAAGAAATGGACTCTTCAAAAGTCCCCGAGGGCCACTTCAGAGCCATTACAAAAACTGAGGATGGTTTCCATTCCAAGCTTCTCAGATCAGAAGTCCTTCGGGCCTTTGGATCCACACTCCTCCATGGATCCAATAGGCTGTGCTGTAGTGAAGATTTCTCTATTATCTTCTACCTCTTTCTCGGATCCAAAGCCATCAGATCTGACATAGAGGTCGTACTCCTGAGTATGTTTTGAAACCAGTATCTGATTCTACCTACACAACTGCCACAAATGATGAGGAACCATTCCAGGCCAGCATCCACAGCATCATCCAGGTCTTCAAGTAGTTTGACAGAGACAGACGTGGACAGGGTGATGCAGAGATTTCCCAGGGCTCAGATCCAGATGGGGGTCCTGCCAGCTCTGCCCCTTCTTGGATCTGTGAGTGCACCTGCCCAGCCAATTCTTTCTCCTTCTCTGATCTGATCCATGGCTTTGGAGTCCCAGGATGTGAGCTTCCCAAGAGGTTTGGTGTCAGATCCATGGAAGCTTCCCTCCGTGACTCTGACCAGTCCTGCTCCAATACCATCAGATCAGTGCATGACTTGGCTACTGCTTTGCCAGATCCATTTCTTCCCCTCAGAACCTAGACCATGGGCAGCTCAGATCTGATTCTCCCAGTAAGGCTTGGATCCGGAGATGGCCCTGACCTCCCATCTTCAGTGGCTTTGACTCTGAGGAAGGGGAGAAAGGTTTCACTGGGCCCATCAGCTTTTCAGGTGGTAGAAAGTGCTTTCTGTTTGCAAAGAGAGACTTTTTCTCTTACCGCAGATCCTAATCAATGCCCTTCATTGGGTCTGAGTTCTGAGCCTATCATACCTGCTCCTAAGGCTCAGCGAGTTCTGGGAAGCCTCCACACATATTCTCCAGAGGGTTCCTCCCACTCTTCCTACATCTCTCCTGAACATACCATGGAAGAGGTTCTTTGGAAGAGAACATGTAAAAAGAGGCACACAGACTCACCTATGGAGTCTGTCATGGAAGATACTGATTTTGATGAGGGAGAAGGATCCCCCTGATTACCATCAAATGGCATTTCCTTTGAAGACATCCATGAAACCCTCAAACAGAAGAGTGACTGGTCTTCTGTATCTCCTTCTCCGGAGGAATCAGTGTTCTGGAGGCTTTCTGTGGTGCCCCATCTACATCTTGGGTGTGCGGATGAACTTATTAACCTGGTTTCCCGCCGGGTTTGGAAGGAAATGGGAAATGGACACTGTTGAGCCTATCCCCAAGTGCCTGGACAAATTTTTAGTTCCCCTTCTGATAGACCCCACTGGAGCAAGGAAATCCTAGTTGATGCCATAGTTGTGGTGGCAGCCACTAAGAAGGAGCTAGCTGAACAAAGCTCCTCTGTCCATCCACCAAACAGGGAGTCCAGAGTAATGGACAGATTTGGAAACCATATGTATGTCTCAGCTACATTCATGCTGAGGTCATTGAACTACCTGGAACACTTCACTCGTCTGCAGAGAGATTTGATGAAGGAACTTTCAAACTCTCTGAGTCCATGTCTGTGGAGGATCTTAAGAAGGTTTCTCCTCAATAGGCCACTCTTCTGTCCATTTCTAATGCATCAATGAGGCTGATCTCCAACACAGTGGAGGGTGCCTTATGAGCTGCCGGTTCAGGTATAGCCATTAGGAGACAAGCCTGGATGAGGCTATGTGATTTTACAGAACCCTTCGAGGCGTCATTTGTTAATGCCCCCTTTGATGGCTTTTCTTTGTTCGGACCATCAGTTAAAGACACACTCACCACAGCGAACTGGAGGAAAAGACTCTGTCTGCCATAGGAATCAAAATTTTCTACCCTCAGTGTACATTCTGTAGAAACCAACAGGGTGGTGAGAAAATGTGGTTGCTGAAGTCTCTGGGACCTTTTCAGGATTTGCACGGGGACACTTCCTCCATAGGCAGAGATGGAGGTTTAATTGGATGACATCACCCCAAAAGCAGAGGGGGGTCCGCCAAAACAGGGTTTCAGAGAGTCCTCCTCTGATAGGCCGTATCAGCACTCCTGAAGTGTGGCCCGACTGTCCACCTCTGGAGGCAGTCAGGGGTCATTTTTCCTTGCACCTAGACACCTGAACAAGTATCACAAGAAATTCATGGGTGCTAAGAATCATATCTAGAGGTTACTACATACCATTTTCCCTTTCTCCTCCTGTCCACAGAAAGAAACTCAGTGATATTCCACCCGGTCAGAGGGAAGATGTAGCTCTGGAAATACAAAAGCTGTTACAGAAAAGAGTCATCCTGGAGGTCCCACCTAAACAGGATTTGGAATTTACGTCTGCTTCTTTTTAGTGCCAAAGAAAATAGGGGACTTAAGACCCATTTTGGATCTAAGCAACTTGAACAAAAATATGTAAGGAAGACAAAGTTCTGAATGGTTATGGTTCAGTCCATCCTGCCTTTTCTGCACAAGGATGACTGGATGTGCTGTATAGATCTTCAGGATGTGTACTATCACATAAAAATACACAGGTGATACAGGAGATACCTATGCTTTCAGCTGGGAGCCAGTCATTACTGCAGAGTACTGCCTTTTGGTCTCACCACAGCCCCCAAGGTGTTCACCAAATGCTTAGCAGTAATGGCAGCTCACTCGAGACTCAAAGGATAGCAGGTGTTTCCATATCTCAATGGTTGGCTCCTCACTGCCCCTTCCAAGCATCAACTTCTACAAGTCAGGGATTACTTGCTCCAGATTGCCAACACCTTAGGAATTTCAATAAATCATGCCAAATCGAACCTGGTCCCTGTACAGACCTTGGAATTCATAGGGGCTGTATTGAATACTACGACTCAAGTGGCATCCTTACCTCTTCATGGCATCATATCCATGAGAAATCAGGTACTATCTCACCCACCGCTCCAGCAAGACTAGTACTACAAGCTCTTGGATCAGTGTCAGCTGCCATTCTTCCAGTTCCTCTAATGAGATTCTTTATGCAAATCCTTCAGTAGATATTGGTTGTACAGTGGTCCATACTTCACCAGCCCCTGTCATTTCCCATAAGACACACTCCAATCTGCAAATGTCATATTTGCTGTTGGATCCAATCTGACAACTTGTTTCTGGGCAGATTGTTTAACCTACCTTCCACATTTGCCACAGTGACCATGGACGCTTCCCTGTTGGGATGGGGGTCCTTTCTTGGGGAAGAGGTCCATGGCACATCCCCTCAGGAGACCAAGCTGCATATCAACATCCTAGCAATGAGAGCAGTCCTTCTGGCGCTGCAGGCATTTCAGGATGTTCTCCCTCTGGGGACTATTGCACTTCACACAGACAACATGTTAGTAGTATGGTACATCAACAAACAAAAAGGAAACTACTCTTATCCACCATGCAAAGAGACCATGAGGGGTTGGGAATGGGTGATCACTTCAGACTGCTTTCTCATTGTGATGCACATTCCAGGGAAAACCAGCACATTAGCAGCCAGATTCAGCAGATCCATTCTGATTCCCCATTCTCTCAATCAATCAGTAGTGAACATGATCTGCAGCTGCTGGGGCCAGCCTTGCTGTGACCTTTTTACCTTGCCCTTCAACAACAGATGCAGCAAGTACTTTGTTCTGATCCCCCCCCCTCTGGTGGGAGTCACCAAGAGATGTTCTGATTCACAATTGTCCCCCCAGGTTTCCTTCTGCTTCCCTCCTCTTCCTCTAATTCCCAAATTCTCAGTCATCCACATTGCCTCCTTCTGGCCTTGTCAGATATGGTTCCCCTTCCTCTGGCCTCACTTGAAGTATCCCCCATGGATACTGAAACCAACTCAGGATCTCCTGTCTCATCCATCAGGAATTCAACATCCCAGTCACCATGCCCTGAAGCTAACTACATGGTTTCTCCACTTCTAGTAATAGACTGTCCAGGCTTGCATCCCCAGTTCGTGACATTATCTTGGCTTTGCAAAGGGCTTTCACCAAGAAGTCTACTGAAGCAAATGGAAAAGATTGTCTAGTTGGGCTTCCAGTCAGAATATTGATTCCTTTTTAGAACCTACTTTGGCAATTCTTTTTCTCACTACTCTCTTTAAGGAAGGGGCTAGTTTTTCTACTAATAAACTTCAGTTTGCAGCCATTTCCAACTTCCACATTGGAAACAAATCTTTTTCTCTCGTCTTGTCCAGATTATGTAAAGTCTTCATGAAGGATTTTTTTCTCCTCAGACCCCCAGTAAAAGATCCCTGTCCTCTTTGGGATTTTACTGTGATCCTTCATGGTGTAACTCAGAAACCCTTTGAACCGGCAAATGTGATATGAAGTTTCTTTCTTGGAAAACAATCTATCTGATATTGTCAGTTTTTTCATCTCCTCCTCACAGATGGGTTACGGATTTGGTCATCAGATCCAACTCAGCCGTTACTAAGTTCGTGGCAACCAAAGAAGTTCTTGGACACTCCCGTTACCCACAATGCATCTCTCTCTCTCTGTTCCAGCAGATCTCATTTGCTGCTCTGTGAAAGACATGGTCCTTCCTTAGAGCTCCTGGATCGTCAGGTCATATTGCTTTAAATTACTGCATTTTCTTATTCTTTCTATTTTTCATGTCTTACTGTTGACCTTTTTCTTCCCTTATTCAAATGATTTTTCACATTTCCTTGGTAACCACGTTTTATTAGGTTACTTGTTTTCCCTCTCTGTTTCACTCCCTTGTAACTGTGTTTTTAAGTACATTTTTTCCCTTATTCCTTACCTTTTTAGGTAGATTTGACCACTATTGTTAGTAGTTTTACCCTCTTTCTAACCTTTTTCTATAAAAAAAAATAATTCTTCGAACTTATCCTGCCTTTCAGTGCCTACCTTCTTGTCATGGACAAACACGACAAGCTTTCTGGCTTTACAAATGCTCTAAATGCGGGCATAAAATCCCACTTAGTGATTTACACAACTTATGCATGTATTGCTTAGGGCCGGGTCTATATTACGTGATGGAAACCTTAAATTATCAAACACCTAAAGGTTGATCACAAAATAACGAACCCTTAACATAGAAAATGGCCGTTTCTACATAGGGCAAAAATGCCGTTGGCCAAATAAAAAAAAATTTTTAAACAGAAATGAAGTGGGGGGCTTTGCCGCCCCTGATAGCCCCCCACACCCCCCTAACTAAATATACCAACTCCAAGATCAATCTACAGCGGAGATAGAACAAAATCCAGATAACGGCCAAATGACTCGTTTCCCTGTGTGGAAACAGCCATTCGCAATTTTCAGACTTCGACATTTAGTGATTGACCTTTAGGTTTTCGATAACCTAAGGTTTCAATCACATAATAGGGAATCCTTAGAGCCTCTACACTTGTAGGAGAACTGCTCTATTTGTCATTCTTTCAACCACAGAGCGTTGGTTTAAAGAAGAAATAAACTGATCGTAAAAGGGATGCTTCCCTCTGCCTTTGAAGAGGCCATTTTTTCTTCCCCAGTTAAATCGGATTCTAAATAGAAGTCTGCTCAATCCAGTCCTCCTACTTCCCTGTCTGGAAAAGCTGGTGATAAGGGCAAGAAGAAGCCTTCATCATCTCCATTGGTTTCCTTGGAGCCAAAGACAAAAATTTTAAAATTTGCAAATAAAGATTTGTTGGAGCCTTCAGCACCGACTGCTGCCAGGTCGGATCCGGTATCTTCGGCTCTGGAGCCATCTATTAAAGATGGGCTGGCTCCATTGGTATTGGATCCAAAGATGACTGCCTTTAAACCCATTACAACTCTTGCTCAGACCAGGTACTCTCCAACTTTTGACCCTGTACCTCTCAGAGTACCATCCCTTTTTTGTCCAGGCTGAGATCACCTTCTGGCTCCTCTTCTCATTCAACTAGGAGCCTTACTGAGGATGGCGTGGAACATTTGGTGCAGAAGATTCTGATGGCACAGGGCATAACTAAGTCTCCCTCGTCCCAGAGGCTTTTTGAGTCTACTACTCCCCCTCTGGATCCTCCTCCAATGTCAGGACAAGTTTCAGAGCCCTTGGATCCGATGTGCCCCGGTACAGTTTAGGTCAGATCTGAAAACATCTTCGGGAACAGGTCTTGGCTCTGAGCTCTTCCGCTTTCTTGGATCTGGAGAACATCTGGAGCCATAGTGACCCTCACTGTCCTCAAGAGCATTCGACTCCCAGGTTATCAGAGCAGTCGATGCTTCTTGAGGCTTCAGCACAGGTGAGCTCGGCTGCAGCTTCTACCCAGGGTGAGCTGTGTTCTGGGTTGGAAGAGGCTTCATTTTGCAAGCATGTCTTGTCGGGGCCGAAGACCTGTTTTACTCAGGAGCAGTCAGCCTTTGGGGCTTTGGAGAAGATGATAGCTGCCACTGCAACAAAAAGGGCATCTCCCCCTTCAGATCCTCAGTCTCATCAGGATTCTCTGCACACTGCTTCTGACCAGGATGCTGTACTGGGACAGTGAGACCTCAAGCACTAGGATACCCAGCGGGGTCCCCCATTCTCCTCAGATACCTCCCCAGAGTCTCCCACTGAGGAAGTTCCTTGGAAGAGACTTTATAAGAGGAAACATTTGGACTCCACCGAGGAGTCTGACACTGAAGACACCAACCTTGATGAAGCAGAAGGATCCCAGCGGTCACCACCTGAGGACATATCCTTTGGGGAGACTCTAGAAATGTTGAAGCAGAGAGGTCACTGGCAGTCCAGTAATCCTTCTCCTGAGAAGTCTGTGTACCTGGCAGCTTTTGGTTCTCACCCATTCTCCTCCTGGGTGACTCCACCCACCGATGAGCTCATAAGTTTGATCTCACAGCAGGTGTGGGAGACCCCAGATTCTATCAAGCCTGTTTCCTGGAGACCCAATAAGATAATTACAGCTCCTTCAGATAAAGCCTTCTGGACTACGGGTATTGCAGTAGATGCCATGATGTGGTGGCAGCGACCAAAAAAGGACTCTCAAAGGAGAGGTCTAATATCCACCTTACTAATAAAGATTCTAGGATGATGGATTGATGTGGGAACCGTGTTTTCCCTTCAGTGACATTTGCCTTGCAATCACTGAACTATCTTTCTCATTTTACAAGGTTACAAAGGGATCTGATTAAGGAGTTGTCAGATACCTTGGAGGGCAGAGTAGCTGAGGGGGTTCATCAAAAGGTATCTTCTAGTTAGCGACCCTACACTCTATAGTTAAGTCTTCCATGCAGCTTATTGTATATACAGCCAAAGGGATGAGTAGGACGGCGGGTTCCGGCATTGCTATGAAGAGGCATGCCTGGATGCACTTATGTGACTTTGCAGAGCCCTTTAAGTCTTCCTTTGTCAACACTCTGTATGATGGTTTCTCACTTTCTGGACCAAATGTTAAAGATACCCTTTCCAGGTGCGAGAAGGAAGGTAAGACTCTTTCTGCCATGGGCATATGTTTTTCCACCCCCCAAAGACCCTACTCTACAGGTCAGAGGGGAAGCGGGAAGATGTGGCTCAAAAAAATCTCAGAGTGCTAACAAGGACACACATGGAGATTTTTTTCCACCAGAAGCAGAGTGGGGAACAATAATAATGGAAGATGCTTCCCTTGCGCCAGAGGAGGCCTGCAGAACCAGGGCTCCAGAGAACTCCTTTTCGGGAAATCATTCCAGCACTCCTAAAAGGAGGCCCAATTGTCCACCTCTGGAGGCAATCTCGGGTTGCCTATCCCTGCACTGGGAGCCTGGCAAACTATAAATTCCAATACATGGGTGCAGAGGATAATATCCAGGGGGTACCAAATTCCCTTTTCTCGGCAACCTCCTCCCAGCAAGAAAATCCCAGACATTCCTCCCAGTTGAAGGGATCAATCAGTCTCACAAATTCAAAAACTGCTAGTAGAAAAACAGTCATCCAAAAGGTCTCCCCAGACCAGAGAGAATTCAGAACTTACTCGAGATTCTTTTTAGTTCCAAAAAAAAAAAACGGGACTGGAGACAATTTCTGGATCTCAACAAGCTAAACAAGTCAGTTCAACACAGCAAGTTCTGAATGGTCACAGTTCAATCCATACTTACATTCTTGGAGAAGGACAATTGAATGTGCTCAGTGTATCTTCAGGGTGCATACTACAACATAAAGATGGACAGGTGCTCCAGAAGATACCTACACTTTTGGTTGGGAGCCAATCATTTCCAGTGCAGAGCACTGCCCTTTGGTCAGCCCCCAGGGTGTTCACCAAATGTATGAGAGGGGTTGTGGCTCACCTGAGATGGCAAGGATTCTGGGTGTTTCCTTATTTAGACGACTGCCTCATTTCCACCCGACCAGGCATTTACTGTTAAATGTATGGGACTTACCCAATTGTGCACAAAGCTGAAAAACTATCACAAAATCCTACCAAAAATCACACCTGGAACCCGTACAGACCTTGGAGTTCATTGGAGCAGTTTTGGACACTACTCATATGATAGCTAAACTTCCAGCATTGAGAGTATTAATGATCAGATGACAAGCAAACAGGTTACTTCAAAATTGGAAAGTAGTCGCACGTTATGTTCTTCACGCATTAGGGTCACTGGCTGTGGCAATAGTTCTAGTTCCATTAGCAAGATGCCATATGAGGATTGTACAGTGGCTTCTAGCTGCCCAATGGTTGATTCTTCATCATTCCATGTCCCACTAGATTCTGATAACTGGGGCATGCAGACAATTCCTCTTATGGTGGATGCAGTCAGACCAATTGTTGCAAGGCCGACCCTTTGTTCCCAACAGCCACAGGCCATGGTGACCACTGATGCCTCCCAGATGGGGGGGGGGGGCATTATCTGGAGAGAATGGTCCAAGGAACTTGGTCTGCATATGAGGTGAACCTGCACATCATTGTCCTGGAGATGAGAACTGTGCTTCTCGTGTTGCAAACATTCCAAGCTACTCTTCCTCTAGGGACAGTTGCACTTCACTCAGACAACATGTCAGTGGTCTGGTACATAAACAAGCAAGTGGGAACCAGATCTTACCCTCTGTGTTGAGAAGCCCTCAGAGTGTGGCAATGGGTGATCTCCTCCAACTGCTTTCTCATAGCAATGCAGATTCTGGGGAAGTTCAACATGATTGCAGACAAGTTGAGCAGATCCATTTTCATGCCTCATAAATGGTCCCACAACCAAAATGTAGCAGAGGACATTTTCTGCAGATGGGACAAACCTTGCTTTGACCTTTTTGCTTCCCCCTAAACAACAAATGCAGTAACTATTTTGCCCTGCTCCCCCCAGGAGGAGTCCCCGGGGGATGCTCTCACCCACGATTGGCCCCGCAGTCTACTTTATGCCTTTCCCCCCTTCCCATTGATCTCAAAGTTCATTCAGAAAGTGGGCAGGTTGAAGAGAATAGTAATCCTCATTGCCCCATTCTGGCCTAGTCAGATTTGTTTTCCCTTTCTCTGGCCTCACCTTCAGAAGAAGCCCTAGATTCTGAAAATCTTTCCACAGCTGTTGTTGCACCTGACAGGGATGATTCATCCAAACCTCCACAATCTCAAAATGCCAGCTTGATTTCTCCTGTTCCGTTAATTGCCAGGCAACCCATGCTCTCCTCTCCAGTCAAACATATTTTGTTGTCTTCTCATAAATCATCTACCCAGAAACTGTACAAAAGTGAATGGAAGAGATTTGTAATTTTGGCGCAACAGCGTACTGTAGATCCTATTACAGCTCCTGTTCACATTGTCTTGTATTTCCTGGCTCAGCTTTTTAATGACCGAGCATCTGCCTCTACAATTAAAGTTCAGTTAGCAGTGATTTCGGTTTTCCATGTTGGAGAGGATAACTTATCATTAATTTCCCACAAACTTTGCAAAACCTTCTTAAAAGGGACCCTGTTGTTAAAACTACCTTACAGGGATCCTTCTCCCCATGGGATCTCAATTTAGTGCTACACTTTATTATGCACCTGCCCTTTGAACCTGCAGCCTCCTGTGATATTATGTTTTTCTCCTGGAAAACAATTTTTCTAGTGGCAATCACGTCTGCAAGAGAACTTCAGAGATTCAAGTCTTATGCTCACATTCTCCATATTTGTTTTTTTACAAAGACAGAGTCTCACTGCATACCAACCCCTCCTTTCTCCCCAAAGTTGTTTCACAAACCAGTATCAACCAAACCATCCATTTTGCCTGTCTTCTTTCCTAATTTTCACAACAAGGGTGAATATGTTCTACACTTGTTAGATGTACATAGGCAATTGCAATTCTCCTTGCAAAGAACCAAAGAGTTTCACAAGATAAACCAGTTCATTGCCTTTGCAGGCCCTAAGAAAGGTTCATCAGTCTTCAAGGTTACATTATCAAGATGGCTGTCTAATTGAATTTCCTTTGTGTACACTTCTAAGGGTATTATTCTTCCCAAGCCCTTTTGAGCACACTCCACTAGGGCCATGAACTTATCTGCTGTTTTTCAAACTAAAGCTTCCATGGATGACATTTGTGTAGTGCCCACTTGGTCTAACCATCATACCTTTATCTCCCACTATAAGCTGGACATGGTCTCCCAGGGAAGGGCTTCTTTTGGTTTGATGGCTCTGTAGAACATTCTCCCTTGAGTCCACCCAGGATATAGGAAGCTGGGGACTCTGTCCCATCTGTGAGGAGGAGATGAGAAAATTGGCAATATCAGATAAAGAAGTTACATACTCACCATAATGTTCCATCAGATAAAGAAGTTACGTGCTCACCATAATGTTCCATCTGTATTGTTGATTTTTTTCATCTCTCCTCACATTTCCTCCCTCCAGCCCCCAGCCCTGGTTGAATGAGAAGATTTTATAAATAGAACATGTGTTTTTATCCTTGTCTTGGCAGAAATGGCCTCTTTGACCACCTTTCATTCTTTAATTTTTATCTCTGGGCTTCTTAGGTTCATAGGTTCATACTAGGCTATCTGCCCTAGGGCATTTATAAGCCTAGCCAGAGTGTGTTTGGCTTTCGCCACCCATTGTAAATTAATTTTGCTATGCCTTTTTTTGAGGTTAGTATACTGTGCCTCTGTCTAACAGTGACACAGAAGTGATAGCCAGGGTAAACCTACGATCTCCCATCCACTCATCAAGTTTCCTCTTGAAGAGAGTCAGTGTGGGACTCTGCCTAACCTGGACTGGGATTTTATTCCAGAGTGAAGGGAGCCTCTGGGTTATGAATCTGTCCCTTCAGCATGTCCTATTTATTTCAGTGCTGAGGTTCAAGTCTCTCGAGCGCGTAGCTCGATGGGATTTGGATTTTCTGAGGTGCAGCATGTCCATTAATTCCGGGTTGGACATGGCTTTATACGTCAGGCACAGATCGCCTCTGAGCAGGCGGTATGCCACTGAGTAGAGCTGGAGTTTCTTTAACCGGGCAGCATATGGCATCTGTTTGAGCCCTTTGATCCTCTTGGTGAGGTACTTTTGGGGTCTTTCCAGTTGCTGCAGGTGTCTGGTAAGGTACATCCCAAAAAGGGCTTTGTACTCAATTATGGGCCTGATGAGGGATGAGTAAAGAGGTACGATGACCTCCCCTGATCTAGATGTGAATCCCTTCATGATTAGGTGGGCTATATAAAATGTTTTTCTAACCACTTTGGCCACGTGGTTGTCAAATGAGAGATTGCTATCAACTTGGGTTCCCAGGTCCCTAATGACTTCTTCTGCACTTAATGGATTACCACCTATGTGGTAATTTGTGGGCACTTTGTTTTTGCCAAAGGGGATGACTGTACACTTTTTGGCGTTTAGCTTGAGGCCATGGCTCTGGCACCAGTTGTCTGTTTCTATGAGGCCCTTTTGGAGGATGCTTGTGTCGGCTGGAGAGTTGATTATGGCACCCAGTTTGCAGTCATCTGTGAACTTGGTCAGCCACAGTCCTTCCGTGTTGGCCTGTACCGCCGAGAAATATATACCGAACAAGAGAGGTCCCAGAACTGAGCCTTGTGGGACGCCACTTGTAACTGGTTTGGAGTCTGACATGGCTCCAGCAATTCTAACCATGTGGGTTCTGTCCTTGAGCCGGTTTGCAACCCATCTAGTGACATAGGGGTTTATATTTAAGCTGGTGAGCTTATCTATAATGCCCGTGTGGGGTATTGTATTGAAGGCTTTTGCGAGGTCCAGGTAGGCTGTGTGGACCACCTTCCCCTCGTCAATGGCCTTGGTGACTGTTTCAAAGAAATCGACCAGGTTTAAGAGGCAGGATCTGCCCTTAACAAAGCCAAACTGGGTAGGATCCAGTGTCTGTAGGTCCCCAATATCTTTATTTATGAGGTCCATGATGATCCTTTCCATAGCTTTGCAGACCAAGCTAGTGAGGCTTATGGGGCGATAGTTTCCAGGATCCGTTGAGGCACCACCTTTGTGGAGAGGGACCACTGTTGCTGTACGCCACTCTTTGGGTACATATCCTGTAGTAAGGCTAAGATTGAACAGTAAATGTTAAGTTGTCTATCTCGCCTTCATTCTTGCTGGATGGGGTTCGGAGCCGACCTCGGCTCCGACTCGGCCACTCTAAAAGCTTGAGAGTTGGTTCCACCGGCTCGAGGCTCCCCTTATATCCCACAATGCTAGGCGTGAGTTACCTCAGATCTCGTTTGCCGCTACAGCTATCGAGGTGTGTTTTCTACCGGCTCAAGGTTAGTGAAAGTTAGACTAGTTTAAATTCTTTAGACTTAAGCTAGCTTACTGTATTTTTCTTTCCCCTTAGTGTAGTGGATATTATCCCTTCTACCTTTTATCCAGCCCCCTTTTTCTAAAGAACTTATAGTTCTTTCCCTAAGGCCTTCGGGCCCTTCCTTCCCTATCCTTAGGGTGTGTATGTGTTTGATTAGGGAGTTTTAACCTAACTTACCTTTAGTTTAAATAATTCCCTTTGAACCCCTATCAGTGTAATCTGTGTGTGTGTGTTTTCTGTGTGTGATTACACTTCGGTTCCTTGAGTATGTCCAAGGATACAAAGGTCTCAGGCTTCAAGAAGTGTGACTCGTGCTGTCAGAAAATGTCTCTGACGGACGGTCACACTTCTTGTGTGTTGCCTGGGACCTTTACACCTGCAGGACTCTTGTGCTGTATGCCATGGCTTCAGCCCTAGAGTCCTGCAGGAGAGAAAAATAAACTCATTTTGAGGGGTTTGATTAAGCCTGAAGGTTCCCTTTCTGTGTCATCGGAAACCTTCTAAGGCTTCCAAGACCTCGGCTCCAGCTTCAGAGTCGAGGCCTAAGGCTTCGAAGCCTACTGCTTCATCGGCTCCGGCTGGAGCCGATGAGTCTTTGACTGCAGTATCTGTGGTTTCCTCGGCTCCAGCCGAGGCATTAGAGATTCCTGAGTCGGCTCCGATCAGACCATCGGAGCCGACATCTAGAAAGAGATCGAGGTCACCGTCCCTTGGCTCCGTTCATTCGGCTCCAGCGTCTCCCCTGCTGTCTGAATGGAGCCACAGATCTCACTCCTCCAGGTCATCGAGGCTCTCAGATCACAACCTCCAGAGGGTAGTGAGTAGACTTTTGAAGTCCGAGGCACTGGCCCAAATGCTCCAGAGTCCGACTCATCAGTCGATGCCTCAACTTGTTCCAATAAATATTCCTCCTCCGACTCCTTTGAGCTCGGGCCGGGCGCCTCGGGACCGAGACTGTGGTAGCGTCGAGCCGATTCAATTGTCTTCGGCTCCGATTTCTTCTTTTGAAGAATCTCGGCGCGGCTTCCTCGTCGGCTCCGAGGGGTGAGTGGCATCGGACCCTTGTCCGACCCCCTCTCCTCTCGGTGCTTCGGCTGGTGAGTTCGGCTCCGACATCGGCTTCGAGCCATCTCTGTCGGTGCCGAGGGAGGTTCTCAGCTTCGGAGCGGGGACCTCTGGCTCTGCCGGACAGGGGTGCGTTCGAGGTCATGCGGAGTGTGTTGGAACCTTGTTCGACTCCACAGTCGGCTCCGTCCGCCCCTCCCTCTTCGGTGCCTTTGGTTATGTCGACTCACTCCCTCATCCCAGACCGCAGAGAGCCAGCTCCTCAAGAATCCCCTGTGGGATTCTCATCCTCTTCGAGGCCTCCCTGAATTGGCAGGGGAGCCCCCTAGGAAGAGAAAGTGTAAGAGGAAGCACATAGACTCACCTGAGTCTGTCACCTCTGACACAGACTTAGAAGATTCCGAGGGTTCCCCACGTTCCCCTTCTGAAGATGTCTCTTTCGCAGACATTCTAGAGATCCTGAAACAGAGGGGAAATTGGCCAGCCCTTAACCCTTCGGAGGATGAATCTGTGTATCTTGAGGCGTTTGGCTCTCGCCCTTCCACCTCCTGGGTGTCCCCCCCCTTTGATCCCCTCATGCAGGTGGTTGCAAAGAAGGCCTGGATGGCTCCTGATTCAGTGGACCCTACCCCCAGGAGACCTTCCAAATTTATAACAGCACCAACTGACAAGCAATTTCTCACAAAAGGTGTTTCTGTGGATGCTATGGTGGTAGCTGCTGCCACCAAGAAGGAACTAGCTGATCCTTCAGTGCCTGTTCATCCCCCTAACAAAGAATCTAGGTCTATGGACAGGTACGGGAAGCGGATGTTCTCGTCAGCGACCTTTGCTATGCGTTAAGCTGAACTACCTATGCCATTTTACTCGTCTTCAAAGAGACTTGATCAAAGAAGCGAGTGACATGTTGAAGGATCCTACGGCTGTGGGTTTTCAAGACAAGATGAACACTCAGCTGGCTACCCTGAACTCCATAGCTAACTCCTCCATGCGCCTCCTCTCTTATGCGGCTGATGGAGCGAGCAGGGCCGCAGGGACAGGTGTGGCCTTACGCAGGCATGCCTCGATGCGGCTATGCAACTTTGCGGACCCCTTTAAAACGTCATTCACTAATTCCCCGTTTGATGGATCATCTCTTTTTGGTCCTCAAGTGAAAGAAACCTTGACTAGGTGCAAGACAGATGGCAAGACTCTTTCTGCCGTCGGAGTCCGTTTTTCTACTCCTTCTAGGCCTTACCCCAAAGGCCAGAAAAGTGGGAAAATGTGGTTCCGCAAACAATCTCAAGGGACTTCGCCTGATGCACAGAGTCGGTTCCCCGCCAGAGGCAGAGGGGGGAACAACAATGGTAGACGCCCCTAGAGGCAGGGGTCCGCAAAACCAGGGCAATCGAGAAGCCTTCTCTGATAAGCCCTTTCAGCATCCCTGAGGTGTTGCCCGACTGCCCACCTTCGGAGGCAGTCGGGGGAAGATTGTCACTGTACCCAGAAGCCTGGCTATCCCTGACTCAAGACAAATGGGTACAGTCCATCATTTCCGAAGGCTATTCCATTCCCTTCGTTCGCATTCCAAACCAATCAAAAAAATCCCTTCCAGATGTTCCACCCGCTCAAAGGGATCTTGCAGCTTTGGAAATTTCAAAGCTGCTTGCAAAAAGAGCAATTCAGCCAGTTCCAGCCGACCAGCAAGGATCCGGAATCTACTCTAGGTTCTTTTTAGTTCCAAAGAAAACAGGGGACTGGAGACCAATTTTGGATCTCAGTATCTTGAACAAGTCAATCAAGAAAACAAGATTTCGGATGGTCACGCTGCAGTCCATCCTTCCCCTATTGGGAAAGGGAAACTGGATGTGCTCTATAGACCTTCAGGATGCGTACTATCACATAAAAATGAACAGACGCTCCAGAAGATTCCTCCGCTTCAGGCTGGGAACCAGTCATTTTCAATTCAGGGCCCTGCCCTTTGGTCTCACCACTGCCCCCGGTGTTTACCAAATGCATGGCAGTGGTAGCTTCTCACCTGAGACGACAAGGATTCCAGGTGTTTCCATATTTGGACGACTGGCTCCTCACAGCTCCCACCAAGCATCTTCTTCTATTGGCCAGGGACTACACCTTTCGCATTTGTCAAAATTTAGGCATTTCAATAAATTGCGAAAAGTCTGTTTTGTCGCCTTGTCGCACTATTACCTGCATAGGCGCAAATCTAGACACAGTCAACATGTCTGAGACTAACAGATCAGAGAATAACAGACATACACAAACTGGTCTCGCTCCTCTTCAGCAGCAACAGAATCAAAGCCAGGTTAGTTCTGAAAGTGTTGGGGATTATGGCGGCTGCCATACCTCTGCTTCCATTAGCCAGATTCCACATGAGAATCCTTCAATGGATGCTCTTCACGCAATGGTCATACCAGCAACTTCCGATGTCCCACACCATCATGATTACGCAAACATGCAGAAATCATCTTCTGTGGTGGATGTCTTCCCCTCAGCTCTTATTGGGAAGACCCTTTGTCCCTTCCTCCGGTTGCTACTCTGACAACGGACGCCTCCCTGATCGGGTGGGGTGAGCATTATCAGGGCAGAACTGTCCAGGGCACATGACAACCAGACGAATGCCACTTGCACATAAATGTTCTAGAGATGAGAGCAGTGCTTTTAGCATTGCAAGCCCTTCAAGACTCTCTTCCCTTGGGAACGATAGCAATCCAGACGGACAATATGTCTGTAGTGTGGTATATCAACAAACAAGGCGGAACCAGGTCCCTACCCCCTGTGTCGAGAAGCACTCAGACTGTGGCAATGGGCGATTTCTTCTCAGCGGTTTCTGATAGCAACGCACATCCCCGGGAAGTCCAATCAAATCGCGGACAAGTTGAGCAGAGCTATCCTCATGCCTCACGAGTGGTCTCTGAAAGACTCTGTTGTGAGAGAAATTTTTCTCAAGTGGGGTCAGCCTTGCTGCGACCTTTTTGCTACTCCCCAAAACAGCAAGTGCAGAGATTATTTCACCCTATTCCCTTTACCAGACCAGCCCAGCAGAGACGCTCTAGTCCAAGTTTGGCCCCGGGGACTTCTGTATGCATTTCCTCCCTTCCCACTAATTTATTTATTTATTTATTTATTTATTTGCAGTTGGTTTACCAGGATAGTCCATTGGGCCAAAAGAACCCGTTTTCAATGGAGTCCTGGGGAGAAAAGCTCCAATATTGACAAAAATTAGGTACATACATTTACTACAATATAATTATACAGAGTAGAGATAAAAATTAATACATTTAGGCTTGAATTTGAGAAAACATTTAAGGATGAGGAGAAAGACTGTGATATTGGCAGAGTTAAATAGATGCTAAAATTACTAGACAATTATGCACAGTAGAGGTAAATCATTAATACATTTAGGCAAAATTTTGAGAAAAATACATTTAGGCATAAATTTGAGAAAACATTCAGAATTAAGAACAGTATTGAGATAAGCAATCAGGGAAGTTATTGAGGAGGGAGCTCAGAAGGTCTAAGTTAAAATAATTTTAGTGTTGAAACATAAGCTTTAGTAGGGTGCGTGTGAGTGGAGATGGAATGTTGCAGATCTAAGAGGGGAGGGAGCAAGAACAATCCCATTGGGATATTAAATATGTATGAAGTGATTTTTTGAATATGTGTTTATTGGTAATAGTACGAATGGATGGAGGAAGTGAGTTCCATAGTCGGGCAAGGTTAAAAGATAGTAAATGTTTGCCTGGGGATGACTTGGTTTGTGTACTATTAATAGATTTTGGTGGTTAGACCTTAGGACTCTGTTAGGTAGGTGCATTCTGAAGGCAGTAGACAGAGAGGGACAAAGAGAAGGACTGGAAATGAGCTTGTGAGCGAAAGTCAACTGAATATATGTAAGCTGGTTTGGTAATTCAAGCCAGTTTAATTTTGAAGGAAGTACAATGGTGGGTTGAAGACCTGTGGCTGTTAGCAATTTGGCTATTTTGTTATAGCAGGAAGAAAGTTGTTTTAAGGAGGCCTGAAGATTAGTCAGTAGTGGAGCACCATAGAGAAGGGAGGGAATGAGAAAAGAGGAAGCATTTTGGAGGAATTAGTGAGGTATTGGTTCTGACGATAGAGCATGCCTAGTTTTTGATGGGTTTTATATTTAGTAGTAGATGGGAATTATAAGTAAGTCTATTGTCAATTAGTACTCCTAATAGCTTAGTTTCAGAGACTAGATCTAGGGTGTATTATTTAGGCTGGTAATAGTGAAGGAGTTGGTATTAAAGGAGGCAGCTTTGGAAGGTGAAACCATAAGTTTTGTTTTGGAGGCATTGAGTGCTAAGTGGTTTATTTTCATCCAGCATTCAGTTATTAAAAGGCTTGCTGAGTAAGTTTTGGAGTAGTGAGGGAGATGGCAGAGCAGATAATTGTAGAGTCATCTGCATATTGAATGATGTTTGCAAAAGGGATAGATTGATGAAAGTCATTGACAAATATATTGAAGAGGAGGGCCCAAAATAGATCCTTGGGGAACACCAGTGGGGGTACTTATGAATGGGAAGTAGCCTTCTTCCATCTGACTGCTTGGTGTCTATTTGACAGATAGCTAGAAAACCAATTTATGGAAGAGAGAGAGGTTGAGTTTTGACATTTTGGTTAAAAGCAGGTTGTGTGAGATGGTGTCAAAGGCCTTGGATAGGTCAAGAAGTAGGGTAGAGACAATGTGTCCAGCATCACGTGCTTTATTGACAGTCTCAAGAAAGGATAAAGGGCAGTCATGGTACTATGGTTTGGCCTGAATCCATGTTGAGTGGGGGTTAGCAGGTTGTTATCTAAGAGATGTGGCAAGAGTTGGAGGTGAACACACTTTTCCAAAAGTTTTGAAATGGGGAAAGAATGGCAATAGGACGAAAATTATTGATGTTATAGTTGTTGCCTCCTTTGTGAAGGGGATAATGAATGCTTGCTTCCACAGTGTAGGCACGGTGTGTTCTTGGATGGAACGGTTTATTAGAATGCTAATGGGATAGGCAATGGCATCTGCAGCTATGTGTAGGAAATAAGAGGGAATGTTATCAGGGCATTAGTGCATGGCTTTAATTTTGGAGGAGTTTCCTAATAGTGGTAGTAGATACAGGTTTTAAGGTGAAAAGAGATGGGGGTGGAGATTGTGAGTTTGAGAAGTGTTCGTTGATGGCGAAGTACTAGTAGTGGAAGAGGTGGAAGATGGGTCATGTGAAGTAGAGATGGGGGTAGGGTTGATTGTGGTAGGAGGGGGTGAGTTGTATGGTGGGGGGGAGGATGAGAAGGAAGAGGTTAGTTTACTAATAGAGTCGATGAAAAAGGAGTTAAATTGAATAGCTAAGTCTAGGTCTTGGATGTTTGGGTCTGGGGTAGGGGTGGGTGGTTTGCTGGGGTTGAGGAGGGTAGAAATTCCCTTCCAGAATCTTTGGGGGTTGGTTTTATTGTTGTTTTGGAGTGTGAGGAAGTATGTTTGTCTATCAGAGATTATTAGCTTTTTTACTTTATTACGGAGGGTTTTATATGCAATATGTTTGTCTGGTGTCTTGTTTCTCAGATACTGTCCCCAGGCTTTGTCTCTAAGCCTCATGGTGGATAGAGTAGTTTTGGTTAGCCAGGGGGCTGTGTTAGTTTTATTCTTTTGTTCTTAGGGGCTTGGGAATCAAGTATTCCTAGAAATGTGGAGTTAAAAAGGAAACAGCTTCTTCTAAGGGCAACGTTTTTAGGCTGTTCCAATTGATGGTTTTCAGGAATCAATGAAAATTGAGGGGTTGAAGTATTTGTCATTACGGGTAGTGATGTAATTATGGGTGCGGTTAGAGATGCAGAGTCGGTGGGTGAAAGTAGGCAGGTGATCACCAAGAGGGTCGGGAAGAGTACCGCTGTTTGAAAAATAGTGGGGGTGTGACACTAGGACCCAGTCGAGGATAGTGCCACTGGAGGGGTCTTTAGAAGGGTGGGTTATGTTATTGATTAGCTGGGAGAAATTGAATAGATTGATGTTAAGAGGGTTGGTTGGGGACTGGATGGAGGCCCAGTTAATATTGACATCTCCAAGAATTATGGTTTCGTTGTTAATATTATCTGAGAGCCAGGAGAGGATGTTTTCAAGTGTAGAAATATTGTCACCTGGGGAATGTAGAGGGATGCTAGGCAAATGTTTTTGTGTTTGTTAATTTGGAGGAGAGAGGAGTAGTTCAGCATTATTAAATGTTGGGGTAGGTTTGTTGTATGGGGTAACTAGCAAGGTGGAGGAATAAAGGAGGGCAACTCCACCTCCTTTCTTTTGGGTCCTGTCTTTTCTAATGATTGAGTAGTTGGGTGGAGTTATTTCAGAATCTTTTATGGAGGGCTTTAACCAAGTTTCTGAAATAGATAGTATATCAGGTTTGTTATGTGTGAGCCATGCGTGGAGGATGGGGACTTTATTCACTATACTTTGTGAGTTTAGAGAAGTAAAGTATATAGGTTTGTGTGGGGAGGAGGAGGAGGAGGGGCCGGGTTAGGATGGACATCACCAGATAGAAGGCAGATAAAGAGATGGGAGATGGGGTTTGAAAGAGAGTTGATTAGAGTATTAAGATGATTTGGGTCATCTGAGATGATTAAGGGGTGTTTATTCATTGTGGGGATAGAGTATTTCTGAGTGGTGAGAAGTTTAAATGAGAAGGTGAGGAGTTGGGTTATTGGGTGAAGATTGGGAGAGATGGGATAGTGTAATTGTGGGAATGGGGTGTTCAGATGGTAAGTAGTGTGGTAAAGTTGTGGGTGGTAAGAGATGACAGGTTGGGTGAGGAGATAGAGGTATGTTAGTTTAAGAGAAAGTGATAGAAGACATAGGGTGGAATAAGGGTATGTAGGCATGTTGATAGGGTTACTTGAAAGTGGGTGATGCAATTGTCAAAATATATGATATAGTGGAAGGGATAAGAAGGATTTACTAGAGAAGTGTAGAAAGAGGTGTGGGAGTGGAGGTGGGTGTTATAGGGTAGATAGGTGAGTGAGTGTGTTAGAAGTGGGATGTATTGAAGTGTAGTGCCTGTGGGAGTGGTTTGAAATTGGATATTAGGCTGATGGGGTGTGGCACGGTGTTGGAGCAGATTGGTGTAGAGAAAAGTGGGTGTGGAAACAAGAGGATATAGCTAGATGCACTGGGGGCGGGTGGGATTTGGGGGCAGGGTAGGGGCGGAGTGAAGAAACCAGGAGAGGATCGAGAGCCTATCAGTGGAGCAAAGATTAGAGGAGAGTAAGTAGTGGCAGGGTAAGTAAGGAATACTGTATATAATATGGATAGGAAAGTATGAATGTAGATATTGGCAGAGTAAGGAATAAGTGAGAAAAGTAATGACAGTGGGGAGGGGCCCTCTAGTGGTCAATGCAGAGAATGCACTAGGCCAAACTAGGTGGGTCTGGGGGCTGAGTGGGATAAATTAAGGAAGAGCTAGTGAAACCCAGGGAAGAGATGAGGTAGAAGTGGATGGGAGATAAGAGAGTGTCTAGGCTGCTGGGTGCCCTGGCAGGAGATAGCTTGAAACTAACAGTACATGGAGTTCTAATCTGGAGGCCCAAGTATTAACACACACACATACTTTCTTGGTATCCTCTGGGAGACTTGTTCCAATGTCCAAGTGGGATTTGAGGCAGCAGAGCAGTATATTGCCTAAGCAAGAATGTTTGGATGAGGTAGGTGACCTTTAGTATATTGAATGTATCCACCCAGGCAGGTCCCAAGGGAAAAACAGGGCAATAATAACTGGAGACAGGAGAAGAGATGGGTAAGAGTTAGTCACAGAGAAGCAGACACAAAAATGCAGTGCATATGAATATTGCTAGGCAGGTAAAAAAAGTGTTATGCTAAAAGTATCATCAATCAACAATAAACCTTTATGGCTAAAAACATATAAAAACTAAGCAGATTACAACTAATAATCGTAAAGCAGAATAACAATGTGTTTGTATAGTACCATGGGACAGAGACTTCCAGGGGAATGAGGGGTTTGCATAGACAGGTGGGGCTGGCGTTTTGCCAGTGTTTGTAAGGGCTAAAGCAACTACAAAATAGTTCAGCAAACGACCATGAACAGTTCCCTATAATTAAAGTGAAACCACTGTAGATTAACAGTGTGGGTATAAAGTAAACGGAATAGTCCGTCTGAGGTGTCCGGTACAAAAATGCAATGGCCTCTACATCAAGAGGTGTACTAATTGGCCCTGTCAGGTATTATCAGCCACTATTAATGTGCAGTTATTAACTGTAGCACTAATTACAGACACTGAAGCCTCAGGGCAGTATCGCACCCCTGTCGGTAGCGACTATAGAGGCATTAGGGTACCCTAATCAAACTGTGGGAATTACTAGCAATCACAGTAATGCGAGCTGCAATCCATCAAGCGAGAGGGCAACGTTCATAAGGAACAGTGTGGGTAGTGGAATTCTATGGTAGACTCTAGCGAGTCGCTTGCAAATAGTGAGCTCTTAGGCTCTGGACTCTGCAGTCATTTGGACCAACACTCACTTAAACCCTCTAAACTGCAGTCGTTCTGAGCAACATACAGTGAATCAAATACATATGAGAAATTGAGCCAAAAAGACAGTATAAGCACTCTAGACAGTAAAACCAGTATAAGCAGTATAAACAGTATAAACGACAGTATAAGCACTCTAGACAATAAAACCAGTATAAGCAGTATAAACAGTATAAATGAAAGGCAGTATATGCACTTTAAACAGCAGTCTTTCTGAGCGATACACAAAATCAAAAACCCATGAGTGATACGGAGAACAACAGAATACAATAAGAAATGCAAGTTTCATTCAATGATAAAATATTTAAGTTCCTAAATTGTAGTTTAAAAGTAAACTAAGAACACATGCTTGTGTAGGCTATGACAGCAAACAAAATGCTTGTGTAGTATGTAGCAAACGACAGCAAACAGAGTGAAATACAAGCTTATTATAGCAACAATTGCAAAGGCCATGACAAGTAGGGGAAGGGCCCGATCAACAGAGTTGCAATATCAGCAGGATTACTTACACTAGGAGCACACTCCTAACCAGGCACCAGCAGCACCCAAAGGGAGTTTTTTTAAAAATGGCGGCTTAAGGAGGGCTATAAATAACTTCCAGGCTGAAGTAAAGAAGGGAGGTGGGAGGCGAGGAGTATAAGCTAGTGTGGAAACCGAAGGTCCACAATCATCCGATACAGGAAGGATGTACGATGGGTAGCAGAGTCTAAGGGAGGAGAAGAACTATGAATGCACTAGTAGGCTAGGTGTGGGACAGAGGTTGCATGAGCAGTATGTCCTGGTGGATAGAAGCGGAGAAAGCAGGAGAGGGGGAAGGGAAGAGGGAGGAGAGTAAGTGAGAGATGCAATGATAAGTAAAAGAGTAGGGTAGAGATAGCGTGAGTCGTATAGTCAGATACCTAGAAGGAAGAGAAGGGAAGGTAGCAACTAGTTGAGTGTAGTGTGAAGGAAAATGAATAGACCAACAGGCGATAGGCAAGGTGGGGACAGGGTGTAACAGACCAGGAGAGGATCGAGAGCCTATCAGTGGAGCAAAGATTAGAGGAGAGTAAGTAGTGGCAGGTAAGTAAGGAATACTGTATATAATATGGATAGGAAAGTATGAATGTAGATATTGGCAGAGTAAGGAATAAGTGAGAGAAAAGTAATGACAGTGGGGAAGGGGCCTCTAGTGGTCAATGCAGAGAATGCACTAGGCCAAACTAGGTGGGTCTGGGGGCTGAGTGGGATAAATTAAGGAAGAGCTAGTGAAACCCAGGGAAGAGATGAGGTAGAAGTGGATGGGAGATGAGAGAGTGTCTAGGCTGCTGGGTGCCCTGGCAGGGAGATAGCTTGAAACTAACAGTACATGGAGTTCTAATCCGTGGAGGCCCAAGTATTAACACACACACATACTTTCTTGGTATCCTCTGGGAGACTTGTTCCAATGTCCAAGTGGGATTTGAGGCAGCAGAGCAGTATATTGCCTAAGCAAGAATGTTTGGATGAGGTAGGTGACCTTTAGTATATTGAATGTATCCACCCAGGCAGGTCCCAAGGGAAAAACAGGGCAATAATAATTTCTTGGTATCCTCTGGGAGACTTGTTCCAATGTCCAAGTGGGATTTGAGGCAGCAGAGCAGTATATTGCCTAAGCAAGAATGTTTGGATGAGGTAGGTGACCTTTAGTATATTGAATGTATCCACCCAGGCAGGTCCCAAGGGAAAAACAGGGCAATAATAAACTAGGAGCACACTCCTAACCAGGCACCAGCAGCAGCCAAAGGGAGTTTTTTTTAAATCTCTCAAGTGATACAGAAAGCTATCGCTCAGAAGGCCTCATTGATCCTCATTGCTCCTTACTGGCCTCGACAGGTTTGGTTCCCCTTTCTACATCATTTTCTGTTGGAGCGACCTTGGCATCTGGACCTAGTTCCAGATCTTTTGATCCATCAGTCGGGTCAGTTTCATCACTCCCTTCCCTCTCTGAACCTCACTGCTTGGTTCCTCCAATTCCAACCTTAGCCAGGCTTCCTCAAATATCTCACTCTGTCCGAGATATTTTGATAGCTTCCCATAAATCTTCCACTCGAAAGATTTATTTGAGTAAGTGGAAACGTTTCGCCTATTGGGCTCAAGGAAGGGACATAGATCCTTTCACTGCTTCCATCCAAATGGTCCTTGATTTTCTAGCTGAACTCTTCCATGCAGGTTCATCTCCTTCTACTCTTAAAGTTCAATTGGCAGCTATTTCTAACTTTCATGTGGGCATTTCAGAGTCTGCCATAATGTCCCACAAGCTTTGCAAAGCCTTTTGAAGGAGTTTTTCTACTCAGACCTCCTATAAGAAATCCTCCTCCTCCTTGGGACCTAAATTTAGTTCTTAGTTCTTTGATTCTTTCCCCTTTCGAACCTGCAGCCTCCTGTTCTTTAAAATTGCTATCATGGAAGACACTCTTTCTGGTAGCTATTACTTCAGCTAGAAGAGTTTCAGAACTTCATGCACTCAGCTGTCGACCTCCTTATCTGTTGTTCCATAAGGACAGGGTATCTTACGAACCAACCTGTCTTTTTACCTAAGATAGCCTCGTCTAACCTAAATCAAAGCATTGACCTTCCTGTGTTTTTTCCAGAATATTCTAACAGGTCTGAACAAAAATTGCATTGGCTAGATGTTCATCGTCAGTTAAGGTACTATTTGGATAGAACCAAACAATTCAGAAAATCTGACCAGCTGTTTGTCTCTTATGCAGAAGGCAGAAAGGGACTTTCAGTTTCAAAGGTATCATTATCTAGATGGCTAACATCTCTGATTTCCCTTGTTTATGAAATTAGACACCAAAAGCTGCCTAACAAACCTAAAGCCCATTCTACCAGAGCTTTGGCTACTTCTATAGCCTTCCAAGACAGACTGCCTATTGACACCATTTGTGCAGCGGCTACTTGGGCTACTCCTCACACTTTCATTTCTCATTATAAGTTGGATTTAGCTTCTAGGCATAGAGCTAACTTTGGTTCCACTGATCTGAAGTAGGCAGACTTCATTCGTCTGCAACCTGTGGGTATCGGATCCGATCTCGGATCCGAGCCGGCAATTCAAAAGCTTAGGCTCCGAGCTCCTAGCTCCTCCCTCTTACCCATAACCCCTTGCCAAGCCCTGACTGACCTCAGATTTCGTTTGCCGCTTTTCAAGAAGCAACGGAATTCTAGAGCTCCTGGCGTGGTTTGAGATAAGTGTAGTTTTCTGACAGGAAAATTTTTGAAATTCTATATTTTTGTTATTAATATAGTTAGAGTTGTGTGTGGTTAAGGCTTTCCTCCCTCTTTAGTTAATTTTCTCGGGTTTTGTAGTTTGTTTGTGTGTGTGTGTGTTTAGGCCTTAGGTGTAATGTCTGAAGCCCCTAAGGCTGTTTTTGAAATGTCGAGTGTGGCCATAAGCTGTCCCCAGCAGATGGCCACACTGCGTTCAAGAATGCTTGGGGTTGAACACCTGTCTTCTGGTTGTACCATTTGTGCAGGGTTCAACCCCGGCTTTAAGGGAACGGAGGTCGGTTGGTGCTGGCGGGTCTTTTACCCCAGATACTGCTTCGCCTCTGCCCTCCAGTCAGCAACCTGTTGCTGTGAGTTCTCCCTCCGGCTGGGACTCAACCTCCCTTAAAGTTGCCGGAGGAAGGATTCTTCTAGGGAGAGACAGAAGGAGGCACAGGAGAAGCACCACAAGAGGAGAGCCGAAGCTTCCAGTTCGGCTCCTCCATCTAAGCGGCATTCCCCTGTGCCTTCTAGCTTTCCTCCTCCTCGGCTCCACTCCCTCGGTTCTCTCCTGGACCCGAGGAGGAGGAGGCTAGCCCTTCCAGGAGGTCACCGAGGCGGTTCTCTAGGTCCGCTTCGGTGGCCTCCTCTAGATCGACCTTTTCTATGAGCGAAGCTGATATGGACCGGATGATGAGGAAATTCATCCAGGCCCAAATGCAAATGGGAGTGCTCCTAGCCCCCCCCCCAGCCGGGAGGGGCTTGACCCTTTTCGCCCCTTAGCTCCTTCTCCGACCCATACCACGGGTTCGGAGCTATCGGCGCCGTGCAGATTTGGATCCGGGGGTGGGTCGGATCCGATAGGTCGGCGCACCTCGGATCCGTCCCATCCCTTGAGTGCTTTGGGTACTTCGGACCCGACCTCTCGGAGCCGAGGGCCGAGCCTCGGATCCGAGGGAGCTGGTGTGTCTTCGGCTCCGTCCAGGTCGGAGCACACTGGTCTCTCGGATCCGACGGTTTCGGCTCCGACTCCGATCCGTACGTCAGATCCGAGTGGGGGTCGGCTCTCGGGGCTTAGAGAAGCTGGCTCCCCCTCGGCTTTCAACGTTATGGAAAGGGCACTGTCGAGGACATCCGGACCCCCGGTCCCTGCCACGGCTCCATCCCGCACTCCATTGCAGTTGGGCCAGGCCCCACCAGCCGGTCCCAGGGACAGCCCGCCTCGATGTCCCAAGTGGTTCCCTTGGAACATCCATCTGCTGAAGAGTACTCCTCGGACAGCCCCCCCGATGAAGTACCTCAGAAGCGCAAGTGCAAGAGGAGGCACATGGACTCCCTGAGTCCGTCACTGGAGACACGGACTTGGATGAAGGGAAGGCTCCCTAGGTCACCCCCTGAGGACGTCTCATTTGGAGACATCATGGAGATGTTAAGGATCAGGGGGTGGTCTGCCCCAAGGCTTCTTCGGACGAGTCTGTGTTCTTGGAGGCATTCGAGGCGGCCCTTCTACCTCTTGGGTGTCCCCTCCTGCTGACCCCTGGTAGATCTTATATCTATCAGGGCGTGGAAGGATCCGGACACCATTGAGCCTATCCCTAAGCGCCGGACCGCATTCTTTCTCCCCCATCAGTCCGCACCCACTGGACTAAGGGCCCCCCAGTAGATGCCATGATGATGGCTGCAGCCACAAGAGGGAATTGGCCCAGGAGAGTCCCTCCGTCCATCCTCCGGGCAAGGAGTCCCGCTCGATGGATCGCATTGGGAAGCGAGTTTTAGTTCAGCGACCTTCCCCGTGACTGCGCTGAACTACATGGCACATGTCATTAGGATGCAGCGAGATCTGATTAAAGAATACGCTGCATCTCCCCCGGAGTCCATCTCGAGTGAGGATAAACAGGTTTACTCCACCCGAATGGCCACTCTCAGATCTGTATCCAATACATCTATGCGGCTGCTGTCTCATGCTACTGAGGGAGCCGCTAGAGCCAGCGGAGCAGGCCTTGTCATGAGGCGACAGGCCTGGCTCCGCCATTGTGATTTTGCTGAGCCCTTCAAGGCGACCTTCGAATGCCCTTTCGATGGTTCTGCCTTGTTTGGCAAGACTGTTCGCGAGACATTAGTCCAGAGTGAAAAGGACGGGAAGACGCTGTCTGCCGGAGTCCGCTTCTCAGCTCCCCAGAGGTCCTTCTCTAAGAACCAAAAGGGACAGAAGAAGATGTGGTTCCGGAAGTCGCAGCAGTCCCAACCTGCTCCGGATAACCAGTCCTTCCGTGGCAGAGGAGGACGGGGAGGTCGTCGTGCCAGAGGCAGGGGGGCTCCTGGCAATTTTGGGTCCAGAGAACCCTTCTCTGAGAGACCCACGCAGCAGCCCTGAAGGGTTGCCCGGCTGTCCGTCTCTGGAGGCAGTCGGGGGGCGGTTTTCGATGCACCTGACTTCTTGGGAGTCCATAACAACAGACAGTTGGGTGCTTCGACTTATATCCAGAGGATACCCGACCAAAGGGAGGCGGCAGCTCTCGAAATCGAGCAGCTGCTAGGAAAAAGAGCCATCCAGCGCGTCCCCCCAGATCAAGCCGGATTAGGGTTTTACTCCAGGTTCTTTTTGGTGCCAAAGAAGACGGGGGACTTAAGACCAATTTTAGACCTTTCCCTGTTGAACCTGTCAGTAACCAAGCAAAAGTTCCGGATGGTCACCCTGCAATCTATACTCCGCCTTTTGAGGGAGAACGACTGGATGTGTTCCATAGACCTCAAGGATGCGTACTACCACATTCGGATGGACAGACGATCCAGGAGGTTTCTTCGCTTCGGCTGGGAGCCAGTCATTATCAGTCCAGGGTCCTCCCCCTTGCTCTCACCTCAGCCCCCAGGGTGTTTACCAAGGTGTTAGCGGTGGTAGCGGCCCACCTGAGGCTCCAGGGATTACAGGTCTTTCCGTACCTGGACGACTGGCTCCTGACGGCATCATCAAGGCATCTTCTGTGCTCAGCCAGGGATTACTTCCTTCAACTAGCACCAAGGCTGGGCATCACGATCAACTGGGAGAAATCTTTTCTGGATCCAACTCAAATTATAGATTTCATAGGAGGAAGACTAGACACCAGATCAATGCGAGCCTTCCTCACCCCAGACCGTATCGTCAGCCTGAGGTGTCATGTGACAGCAATCCTTCAACCTTCTCCAACTGCAGCTTCGGTCCTGAGGGCCCTAGGTTCTATGGCGGCAGCTATCCCGCTTCTAATTCATGCCCGTTTACGCATGAGGGTTCTTCAATGGACCCTTCAAGTTCAGTGGTCTCCTCTTTGTTCGTCTCTAAACGCTCCGATTGCGGTCAGCAGAGCGTGCAGGGACTCCCTTCTGTGGTGGCTTCTTTCTCCGGAGCCCCTAGCAGGAAGACCCTTTTGCGCTGCATTTCCCCGAGCCACAGTGACCACGGACGCTTCTTGCCTCGGGTGGGGGGGGCATTCTGCGGGAAAGATTGTCCAAGGCACGTGGAATCCCACAGAGACGTCATTGCATATAAATGTCCTGGAAATGAGGGCGGTGCTCCTAGCGTTGCAAGCACTTCACCACGTTCTTCCTACAGGGACTATTGCGATTCAGACAGACAACATGTCCGTAGTCTGGTATATCAACAAGCAGGGAGGAACCAGGTCTTACCCCCTTTGTCGAGAGGCCATGAGAGTCTGGGAATGGGCAATTTCCACCAAACGCTTTCTGATAGCAACGCACATTCCGGGAAAGTCCAACATCCTTGCGGACAAGCTCAGTCGCACCATCCTTTCTCCACACGAGTGGTCCCTCAATCTTCAAGTAGCGAAGAAGATTTTTGCCGTTTGGGGCAACCCTGTTGCGATCTTTTGCTTCTCCCTCAAACGCCAAATGCAACAATTTCTTCGCTCTGCTTCCCCACCAGGAGTTCCCGAGGATGCTCTGGTGCATGCTTGGCCTCCCGGTCTCCTTTATGCCTACCCTCCACTTCCTCTGATGCAGAGGTTTCTGCAGAAAGCCTACAGTTTGGGGAGCAGAATGATTCTCATTGCCCCATTCTGGCCTCGACAACCTTGGTTCCCCTTCGTATGGTCTCACAAAATCAATCCACCATGGATTCTGGATCCAATTTCGGATCTCATCTCTCACCCTCTGGGATTGCCAGTTCCCAATCTGCGGACCCTGAAGTTGACAGCTTGGCTGCTCCAATTCCAACCTTAATTAGGACTCCCGGTATCTCTTCACCGGTCAAAGCCATTTTGGTGCCTGCTCATAAACCTTCCACCAGACAGGTTTATCGGAGTAAATGGAAGAGGTTCTCTATATGGGCAGGACAGAGAACTGTGGATCCTTTTTCAGCACCTATCTCTGCGGTGCTAGATTTTCTAACAGACCTCTTTCATCAAGGGGCCAGTTCTTCCACGATTAAGGTGCAATTGGCGGCTATCTCGCATTATCACATTGGCCAGGACACAGCTCCCCTTATGACAGCGAAATTATGCAAAACCTTTCTCAAAGGAGTTTTTTTGTTAAGGCCTCCAGTCAAGGAGGTTGTACCGCCTTGGGACTTGTCTTTAGTCCTGCAGGCCCTTACTGCTCCTCCCTTCGAGCCTGCAGCTTCTGCTGATTTAAAATTCCTGTCCTGGAAGACTGCCTTTCTGGTAGCTATCACTTCAGCCAGAAGGGTGTCTGAGCTTCAGGCTCTATGTGTCAAACCGCCTTATCTTTCTTTCTTCCCTGATAGGGTGTGCCTCAGGACCAATCCATCTTTTCTTCCGAAGGTCTCTTCTGAATCCAATATTAACCAGTCAATCAATTTGCCTGTCTTTTTTCCCAAGTATTCAAACAAAGGAGAATACAAATTGCATTCATTGGATGTTCATAGACAATTACGTTTTATATTAACAGGACAGCTGGCCACAGGAAATCAGATCAGCTGTTCGTCTCCTTTGCTAAATTTGCTCTGGGTAAAGCAGTGTCTAAAGTCACTCTATCTAAATGGATTGCTAATTGCATTCTGCAGGCATATGACACTTCAGGCAGACCTGCTCCTCAGAGGGTTACGGCTCATTCTACTAGGGCAGTTTCTCGTCAGCCGCCTTTAAGTCCCGTGTTTCGTTGGATGATATCTGCTGCAGCTACTTGGGCCTCGCCTCATACTTTTATTTCTCATTACAAGGTGGATGTTGTTTCTAGAGGAAGAGCATCCTTTGGCTCAGCGGTGCTCGGAACATCCTTCCATGACGCCCAAGATTCAGGTAGCTAGGGACTCTGTCCCACAGGTTGCAGACGAATGAAGTCTGCCTACTTCAGATTTAGAAGTTATGTACTCACCATAACGTTCCATCTGAGTAGGTGACTTCATTCGATGCAACTCATCCCCTCCATCCCCCTGACCTTTATAGAGCGAGTATTTATGCTTTTTTAGTATACTGTGGTCAGTATTTTGAGGCAAACTCAATCTGAGGTCAGTCAGGGCTTGGCAAGGGGTTATGGGTAAGAGGGAGGAGCTAGGAGCTCGGAGCCTAAGCTTTTGAATTGCCGGCTCGGATCCGAGATCGGATCCGATACCCACAGGTTGCATCCGAATGAAGTCACCTACTCAGATGGAACGTTATGGTGAGTACATAACTTCTAATTCTCAAGAGTCTGTTCCGTTAGGCCACCCGGGACAAGGTGCTAGGGACGCGGTCCCATCCAGCAAGAATGAAGGCGAGATAGACAACTTAACATATAGAAGTTATGTTCTTACCATAACGTTCCATGTTAGTTGTCTTCTTCTCGCCTTCTTCTTGCGTCCCACCCTCCTTCCCCCTGGCCTGGACAGACCTAGAGGAGTTTTGATTGTGACCTCTCTTTCTACCACCTCTTTACTTTAGGTATATGCTGCTGTGCATATTTTCCTGGATCAGGATGTAGGTCACCTTTCTCTTCTCCCTGGTTTATAGAGGTGGACTTTGTTTATAGTTATTCTGTTACTATTATAAGCTGGGCCTAGCTTACAAACGAGATCTGAGGTAACTCACGCCTAGCATTGTGGGATATAAGGGGAGCCTCGAGCTGGTGGAACCAACTCTCGAGCTTTTAGAGTGGCCGAGTCGGAGCCGAGGTCGGCTCCGAACCCCATCCAGCAAGAAGAAGGCGAGAAGAAGACAACTAACATGGAACGTTATGGTAAGAACATAACTTCTATTTTTATGTTTGGGTTTAGCTCTTCTTGGAGTTCATGTAGGATGCAGCCCGGGACACCATCTGGTCCCATTGATGCTGTGTTTTTTGCTTTGGAGAGGGCGGCTCTTACCTGAGCATCTGAGATGTCAGGGGGGCAGCACTCTGTTGGGATAGATATTTGCCCTTTTGGTGGGGAGAGGGAGGAGAAGTTTGCACTGAACCTGTCAGCTAGGATGTTGGCAATGTCTGTGGGCTCAGTGTATTTTTTGTCATTTTGGACTAATTCTGAGTATATCTGGGAATTCCCACCCAGGTTCCTAACATAACTAAAGAAAGCCTTTTAATTATCCTTAGTGTCCTGTGCAATTTTTCTCTCGAAGCTGGCCTTAGACGATTTTATGAGTGCCCGTAGTTTTTTGCTAATACTGATCAGAGATGCCTTCCCTTTTTGGGATTTTGCTCTATCATGTAGTAGCTTCCTCCTTCTATTGTATAGTTTGTTTATGGCTGGGGTCCACCAGACAGGACGTCTGCCTTTGGAGGATTGGGTCTTGGTTTTATTTGGGATTGCATGATCCATGCATTCCTGAAGGTGTTCATAGAATGCGTTTATAAAGGATTCTGCGGTCTGGGCCATATTTTCCACAGGCCTGGGGGCTTTGAAGGATTTCGCCTCGGTTTTGAGGTGTGAAATTTGCTTTAGAAGTTTTTCACTGTGGTTTTCTGGGCAGGGGGTGGGGTCGGGATGTGAATATCCAGTGAGATTAGTTTATGGTCTGATCTTACCAGTGAGGTATACACTTCTGGTCTGGAGCATAGTGTCCCCATGTTGGTGATGATCAGGTCCAGTATGTTTTTCCCTCTTGTGGGAGTGGTAACAAGTTGTTCCATAGCATTTGAGTTTATAAATTCTAGGAGCCTTTGGGCTAGGGTGTTGGAGCTAGAGTAATGCTCCCAGTCTATGTTTGGGTAGTTGAAGTCGCCCAATATAATGGTGTTTGGAGAAACCTTCATATTTTCCAGTATTCTCAGGAAGGCCAAGTGGGGTTCCTGTGTTTGAGAGGGTGGTCTGTAGCAGGCTATAAACTGGAAGGCAGTTTTACCCACAGTTAGTTGCACATGGATAGTCTCTGATGCTTCATGCTGTGCCACCAACCTGGAGGTGTGGGTATCTTTGACGAATATTGATACTCCCCCTCCTTTTGTGGTTCGGTCCAAGTTTTGGGGCTGAAAAGCATGGTATGAGGTATAACCTGGTAGTGCTGGGGTGTATTATGGCAAAGAAGATCTGGGGGAACAGGGAGCAATGCATTGTAGATAAGGGGAGTTGTTAAGAGATTATGTGGTTGCCACGAGCTTAGTGATGGCAGAGTCCAATCCAATGATCGGATCCGTAACTCATCTGTGAGGAGAAATGAAAAAAATTGACAATACAGATGGAACGTTATAATGAATACATAACTTCTTTTTTTATGGCTGCCACTTCAGCAAAAAGAATTTCTGAGCTTCAAGCCGTATCATCTAGGCATCCTCACATTATTTTTCATAAGGATAGGATGACTGTACAGACCAACTCTTCCTTTCTTCCTAAAGTGACGATGGAGACTGACATTAACCAGTCCTTGCAATTACCACTTTTCTTTCCAAATTTTACAAATAAGGGTGAATACATGCTCCCCCTTCTTGACATACATAGACAATTGTTTTTATCTTTACAGAACAAAACAGTTCAGGAAGTCTGATCAGCTGTGTGTATCATTTTCCCCTAACTGTTTGGGTCAGGCAATTTCTAAGATTACTCTGGCCAAATGGATTACTGATTGCATTTTATTGATTTATTCTCAAAAAGGATTAGAACTGCCTTGGGACTTCCAAGATGGCTGCCCATTGAGTAACAGCTTGACTCTAGCCCTCCCAGTGTGAAAACATAAACTGAACAGAGAAGGCCAGTAGACTTTTGTGTCTATGGGTACATTTCAGTAACTGGCTAGTAAGTGTACTGCTTGGATGCCAGGAAGAAAGAAATACACAGCACCTGGAAAAACTCAGAAACAAAAAGTGAGGAAGAAACACTGACTGGGGAAGGTTCTGCAGCTCTTCAGCAAAAAGCAATGCAACCTGTAGACATGACTTCCAGTAATTTACAGGAAGATGTAAGACAACTGCACACAGACCTGGTTAAAACAAATGAAACACTGATGGAGTATATCAACACAAACAACAAAAGGCTGGAAAAAATTAAAGAAGCTTTAAACAGATATTCAGATAAGGTGCTAAAGCTCCAAAAGTCAGAGGCTGAAATGAAGAAAAGGCTGGCTGAATATGAGTCTACTCAGGATGAAATGTTACAAAAAATAATAGAATTAGTGGACAGAGCATGTAGGAAAAACCTGGGATTTTCAGCTATACCATTGACGCCAGAAGGAACAGACTGCATTGATTTTATGAAAGCACAAATAAGCATCTGGACTGGTATTCCACAGCAGAAGTTGTTAGTTGAAAGGGCACATCATGTCTATGCCCCAAACCTGGCTATAAGAAAACAACCTAGGCTTTTAATAGTAAAGATTCAATCCTACCAGCAGAAGGAGATGATTCTGTTGAAACTGTGGCAGAAGGAGAAAATACTAAAAGTGGGAGATGGGAGAGTGTTTGTGGAGAATGATTACTCATTGTACACCAGACAGAAGAGAAATAAATTCATTCCAGTATTCAGGGAATGTTGAATTACAGGTGTGAGATTCAAACTGATGTAACCAGCTCTCTTTAAGGTATTCTTCCCTGGAGGGACAAAATCATTTTTGATGAAGTACACGCTAAGAGGAAATACAAAAGTTTGTCCAACAAAAAGTGAGCTGTGCAACAGAAGGAGATTCTTCTTCTTCTTCTTCTTCTGGTAATAAAGACCACAGAGAGACTGTACCTGTGAAACCTTTTCCACTGTTTCAACAGAAATTGTTGGAGAGAAGGAAGGGAGCATGAAAGTTGGCTAGAAGAATTGAGAGCACATTGGAAATGAAGCAAATAAAGGATTTGGGAGATGGAGATGAACAGTAATAAAACCAGTAACATAATGTGGGATTACAATGCAATAATTATATTTGTGAAATATGACAGAACAAAAAAATCTGGAAATATTGGACTTTTTTAGAATTTGTTGGACTTTTGATGTATTATAAATTATATGCCCTACTTCGTGTCATTAATGTTTGGAAAATGCTTTTGGTGAGGGAGAGACAGGGGAAAAAGTTAACTGTAAGTAAAGAAACTTTTTTTTTCTTAATGCTACTACTTTTCTGGTGTATGGTTTTCTTTGCATGCTATAAAGTAAAGTTTTCTCAGTTATTTTTAAGTGTAATGAGGATTGTAAATAGGTGCTGCTATTTTTTTTTTTTCTTTTCTTTCTCCCTTCCCTCTTTATCCTGTATCAGTTTTAAGAAATTTAGGCCTACAATGTGAAAAAAGCAAGGTTAAAAGAGCATGACAAAAGAAATATTAATGTACTTTTTTCTCATTCTTGCATGGAGAATGACTGGATTAAGGCTCTTAGATAGATTTACTAACAACTTTTAAGAGACAGCAAGTAAATGAAAAAGAATATTGAATATTATGAGGCATTTTCTAGCAAGTGAATGTATGCTTAGTAGCAATTCTGTATCTAGTCCTCATGTCTCAGTGGAAACAGTCTGATAAAGAGAAATTGACAGCGTGGTTCTGTTGTCTCCATGGAGACAATCTCCTAATGAGAAATACAGACAATCTGATAAAGAGAAATTGGTTACAGTCTGGTGGAGACTGATTGGCTGGAGAAAAAAACGAAGCTGGCTAGGAGATAATGTTCTCTGAAAGCACTCAGAGGTTTTCCCAGCTGGGAGAGCTATACAGATAAGACAAAACTAGTTAGTACTTCGTAGAAGCACAGGCTGTACCATGCGTCTTAGCATGGATAACCTTTCTTTTAGGTTAACTCAAGTTTGTGAGTGTGGCTATCAGTTTGAGACATTTGCTCTTGTTAGAAGGGTAAAACAATATTTGAGGATGTACATAGTTTTGTGTGTTAATATTAAATTCATAGATTTTAGGGGGCTATTGGGAGTTTGTTTGTTTTTTTTTTTGTTTGAGCACTTTCAATAAAACAAAAAGTTTTGTAAGATGTGACATAGACTGAAATGGATATGACAAGAAACAAGTATATAAAAGTTCAACCTGCCAAACACTGTATGCATGTAACACAAAAGCTGGAACTAGACATGTAACAAAAATGTGTTATACATAAAAGGTGGGAATAATAACTTTTTAATACAATGATGCTTTCTATAATGTCTTTAAATGTCAGTGTTCTCACAGATAAATACAAAAAGAAAGAATAGTGGACTATATTAAAAATGCAAATAGGTATGTTACAGGAGACTCACTTGGAAAGAACTGAACATGTGAATTTAATAAAGAAAGGTTTTCAGGGTGGTTACTCAGTGGAATATCTGTGACAAAGGAAAAAGAGGAGTACTTATACTAATTGCAAAAGAACATCCAGTAGAGATAGAGGATAAAAAAATGGCAGATTTGTAGTGCTAAGGGGCGCTGGCAAGGGAGGAGGATTACACTGGCATATATTTGCATTCCACCCAAAACTGCTATAATAGAACTTAAAAAAAAGAAAATTTGGAGAGAAATAATCAGTTTTCAGCATGGAATATTACTTATAGGTGGAGACTGGAATTAGATTTGCAGCAGTGAAGATGTGTCTGGGGGGCCCAGAAGGGAAAGTATAACAAAGGACGGTAGATTTCTAAAGAAATTTATGAAAATATTTGGCATGGAAGATGTGAATTCAGTAATAGGAGGTCAGAGTAAATTTAATTATTATTCCACAAGATATAAAAACTGGGCTAGGCTAGATAGAATTTACATTTCACAGGAACATGTGCATTTAATTGAAGGTCTTCATACCACCCAGTAGATCATGCTCCAATAATAACTAAAATAAAAGCACAGGGGTGGGACGTTGGCATTGTGGTTAAGGTGTTCACCTTATAAGCACAAGGTGCAGGGTTTGATTCTCACATGGGTTAATTGGCTCGGATTGGAATAGCCCACGGGGGCAATTAGCCTAGTACTAATTTATTCTTTACAGCTGTGATGGCTTAGTGGTTAAGTGCGGTGACAATAGTATACAGGGTCCTGGGTTCAGGGCTTGCAAGGGCTGTTTATTCTGGGGTTGGGAGCGTGGCCTAATGGTTAAGGTGTTTGCCTTACAAACACAAGGTGCAGGGTTTGAGTCTCACAAGGGATAATTGGCTAGGCTTAAAATGGCTTGCAAGGGCAGTTAGCTTAGTACTAATCTATGAACCTATGAACAGGGTAATGAAATAAAAGCAATACACTGGGAGTTTCCCACCTATCTATGGAAAAGAGAGGAATTTAAGGAATGGGTAGTGGAGAGATTATTTGAGAGCTTTTCAAGAGGATAGAAATTGCTTCTGAAGATATAGATAGGAAGTGAGATAAAATTAAGGTGGAGTTTAAAAATAGGGTGGAAATAAAAGATAGGGAGCTATGGTTAAGAAGTAACAAGAATTATTTAGAGGGACTGACAGATGTTAAAGGGTTGCAGAATAGGGGGGATCTCACAGAACAAGAAGAGGATCAACTGCATAATGCTAAGCAGAAAATAAGGGATTACCTTGATAATATACACAAGTTTAGAAGACTGCTGTTAAGCAGCTGTTTTTGATAATAACACTAGAGCACAAAAACTTTAAGCATTCCGACTCAGGCGACAGAATGTAGAAAGGGGTGTCGCTAAGCTTAGGGAGCCTATAACAAGGAAGGTAACAGGAGATCCTATAGCAATATTAGAAATATTTTGGAAATTCTGTGAAAATCTGTATATAGCAGAGAAATATGGAAATCAAGAAAAGATACAAATGGAAATGTTTATGGAAGAATTAAATATGCTAGGGTTAGAGGTAGATGAAGCTCAATTACTAACGATTAAGAAAGGAAGAGATGAGCTAAAAATTGTGATGTATAACCAATCTACAGGAAAGTCCCCAAGAGTAAATGATATTCCTATAGAAATTTGGAAGCTAGGAGGTAAAAATTAATAAAGAGCTGGAAGGTTTTGTTTAATAGTATTTTAAGAGTAAGAGAAGTACCAACATCCTGGAAGAAAGCAATGGTAGCTGTAATACCTAAAGAGGGTACAGACCCATCAGATTCAACTTCATACAAGCCCATTTCAATACTTAACCATGATTATAAAGAATTCATGTCTATAATGGCTAAAAGCATGGCAAAAGTAATGCCAAAATTGATTAATATGGATCGTTGTGGTTTTGTGGAGGGGAAGCAAACATTAACAGAATACTGATGATCCAGAGGAAAGCAGAATGTAAGAAAATACCATTGTTGTTGGTGGGTCTTGATGCATTTGACAGAGTAAGCTAGGACTTTAAGAGCAGGACAATGGAAGCATTTGCATTTACTGAAAAATGATAAGGTTGATTAGGGGGATATATGAGGGATTGGAGGCGAAAATTAAAGTAGGTGGGGTCCTCTCTGAAAAATTCTGCTTGAGCAGAGGAACCAGGCAGGGGTATCATCTTTCCCCTTTGTTATTTCCATTATATTTAGAACCACTGACAAAGGAAAGAAGGGACTGAGAAGTTCAAGGATATAATTGGTATGGTAGTCAAGAAAAGCTGGCTCTATTTGCAGATGATACTATTTTATACCTGACAAAAACATTTTGAGTCAGTTTCATATCTTTTCGGAATACAAAATTAATGAAGACAAAACAAAGGCAATAGCATTAAATTAAGTACCTACACACAAACTGGTTCAGTAATATGCTTATTTATGGGGACATGATAACATGAAGTATTTAGGAGTATGGATTAAAAATTATTCTGGTGTGGCAGCTAAGGTTATGTGGTAAGAGACTAAACAAAAGATAATAGAAAAACTGAGAAAATGGAAGATTTGTTATACGGATATGGATAGTAAGATACAAGCAGTTAAAATGTTTTTAGTCCCATTAGTCCTATACACAGGTCAAGCATATTTTTATCAAACAGAGGAGAAGTTGTGGATAGCAATTAATAAAGAACTGAAGGACTGTCTGTGTGGGGAAAATGGCAAGAGTCAAGTGGGATAAACTGATTCTTCCAGTAGAACAGGGAAGATTGGGATTACTCGATTTGAAGGGGTGTTTCAGAGCTACACAGTTAAGGCTCATGTACATAGCACATGCAGAGAACTATAATTTAAAGTGGAAAGGGATGATGATGAAACAGGGGAAGCTCAAGAAACAAGGAGAGACTGGGATTTTGGATGCAGGCCTTTAAGGAGAATAACAATAATCATAAAGAATATTATATCTATAAAGTAGCAGAAAGTATCCTAAGAACTAAGCCAACACGGGAATGGAGAAAAGAAATTCTGTCGATAGGGATGACTGCAATTAGGAATATAGATAATAGGTAACAGGGGGCTGGAATTTATTGGAGAAAATTGGAAAAGGAACCAAAGTATTGGAAGCAAATAACTAGAGAGGGTAAGATGATAGAATGGGAAGACACCAAGAATTTATTTGGACTGCAGGTTAGAGATTGCCTTCCCTATTAAGGATTAATATTAGAGTATAGGCAAACAGAAAGAAATGGGGGAGTCCTAAACGAATGACCAGCCCCGTTAGAGTTTTTAGTAGAATCTAGAACAGAAGCTGCCATTAAACAAGAATTAGTAGAGCATATAAAATATTGCATGATAACTATAGGAATCAATCAGAGGAGGTTAGAAAAGATTGGGTAGAGATGATGTGATGTAAAATGTTTGCAATTAGGATTGTGTTAGTGTGGTTTGTTTTCATTTATATAAATGTATTATTGCCTATGTCATAAGTGATGGTGTAATAAAGATGTTTCTTGTTTAAACAAAACACAAGGGCAGGAATTGAATAGTTTATGTAATGTTGCTTAGGTCATATCATCTGCAGTATATGTGAAGTATAATGTTTGTAAATGTGAACTTGTTAATACAGTTTGATTATTTTTATATAAATGTAAATTTGCCTTTGTCACAAGTGATAAATCAATAAAGGTGTTTAAAAAAAATAATTAGAATTGCCTTGACCCCCTAGACCTCACTCCACTAGATCTTATGGCTACTTCATTTGCCTTTTTGTGGAGAACTTCCATTGACAATATCTTCACTGCAGCCACCTGGTCAAGACTCATACTTTTGTTACACATCACAAATTAGACAGTGTATCCAGAAGCAGAGCTTTCTTTTGTTCGACAGTGGTCCAGCATGTCCTTCTGTAGTGGCCTCCCAAGAGCTATGTAGCTGAGGACTCTGACCAATTTATGAGGAAGAATGAAAAGGAGAACGTCAGATTTAGGAGTTATGTACTTACCATAACTTGGCATCTGTGTTGTCCATTTTCATTCTTCCTCACTTTCCCTTTCATCCATCCCCCAGCCCCTGTCACTCCTACAAGTATCTGTCAGATGGTATTGGAACCTTTAAGTTCCTATTTTGAGCTTCAACCCCTTTTCTTATATCCGTTTCTGTTTCTATAATAAAGTGGGAAATTTGGCAGCAAACTCAGTCTGAGGAGTTGAGGATGGAATAGAGCATTATGGGTAGAGGGAGGAGCTCGGGAATTGGATCCAAAGTCTTGTATATGCAGTTGAGTCAGATCTGAGGATCAGATCCTAGACCCGTTTGTGAGTAAGAATGAAAATGGACAACACAGATCCCAAGTTATGGTAAGTACATAACTCCTAATTTCCAGCATGCGTAATACTACCAACTCTTTTGACCCATGTCCATCTCAGTTTGTGGTGGCATTCCTAGAGGTCATTGGTCAATTAATTTACGAGGTTATCACCAAGTGTCTTATGCGTGGTGTGTTTCACTCATGCTTGAAAGAGTCATTGGTGACTCCAATCTTTAAAGGCTGGTTTGGGCTGTCATGAAGTCAAAAACTATTGTCCAATCTGTAATCTCCCATATTTGGGGAAGATTGTTGAGAAACTAGTTTACCTTCAATTGAAGTAATTTTTGTCAGATCAAGCCATTTTAGATCTGTTCTATTCTGGATTTAGGGCAAGACAGATTACTGAGACAGCTCTCACTTGAGTGTTTAACAGTCTCCTAGTTGTGAGAGACCACCCTCAATATTCTGTTCTGGTCATTTTGGATCTCTGTCTCCTGCATCTGACTTAGTGAACCCCTTTATTCTTTTAGACAGATTAGAGTATTATTGTGACCTTTCTGGCACTGTCCTGGATTGGTTGCTTTCCATTTGTCAGGACATACTCAGAGGCTAGTGTCAGGTGTGATTTCTCTTTTACCTGCCCTCTGCAATGTGGGGGTTCCACAAGGCCCTATTCTTGATTCACTGTTATTTACCTTCTACTTATTGCCACAAGGAGATGTTTTTTGTTTGAAGGGTATGCAGTATCATTACAGTGCTAATGACACACAACTGTACCTCTCTTTCTCTCAAGATTCTTTGTCATGTCTTAATTCCTGTTCTTACGACTTTGACCTTGTCTATGACTGGATTGTCAGTAATAGGTTTAAACTCAGCACCTCTAAAACTGTAGCAATGATGATTCATGGTACTTTGAGAAACTCTTCCTTTCTTGTTTAGATGCCTGATATTCAGTATCATGGCAACAAATAAAATTTTGTCTAAGGTGCATGATCTTGGAGTGATCCTTGATGACCAACTGACTCTTAAGGATCATGTTTCAGCTGTTGTCAAATCATCCTTATTCCATTTTTGGAATAGCTCTCTGATCAAGCATCTTATTCCTCCCAATGACTTTATTAGCATGGTCCATGCACTGATTTCTTCTTGCTTGGACTATAATTCTTTACTTGTTGAACTTCCTGAATCTGAACTTGCAGATGTACAACTTGTTCAAAATTCTGCTGCATGTTTACTTTTTGGTGTTTCAAAACATTATTACATTATCTTAGTTTTGTATAACTTACACTAGATCCCTGTATGGTATCGCATAATGTACAAGATTCTTACGTTGATAAACCTTTCACTTCATAATCTTAGTCCACCTTACCTAAAGGAGCTTTTACATACTTATAATCCATCTTGTTTACTTCATCCCAGTTCAGAAAATCTTACTACACCAGCATATTATTTGGATTCCTCTGGCTGTCATTCATTTAGCTATCAAGACCCTGTCCTATGGAACCATCTTCCTTGTTGGCTTCAGGATGTAGCTACCATTGCAGGCTCTTAAAACATATTTGTGTGATGTTGCTTATTTATGATTAATTACATTTGTTTATTGATGTGCTTGTTTTGTATTTATTATTGTTACGTATGGTGCTTGGGTTCAAGCACTTAAATTTGAACTTGAGGGACAGAGTACCACTATGGATTAATCTAGCCTTTTTACCTAAGTTGTTCTCAGAGTCCAGCTTAAACCAGTCTGTTCATTTACCAGTATTTTTCCCATCTTTAATTTCTCCAAGTCTTTTGGGTTTCTAATACCATGATGGGAATGACCCCATTCCTAAGTCAAAGTATGATTAAAGTCCATGAAATTAGTACTGTTTCAGTCTTTGATGTCAGCCAAAAGTGCACTTCGCAGCACCCGCAATGTGCTCAGTAATGACTCCTGCAATTCGTATGGGGTTACATGTATTGGTAACATATCTAAATATGATTGTAGATTCTTTTTTATAAGATCCGTTGCTCTTACTACTATTGGGACTGTCTGGATATCTTTCTTCCACATTGTTCTTTTTTCTGCTTGCAGGTCCTGATATTTTATGACTTTGTGTCTCTGTCTACGTAAGACACTGTAGTCACTGGGTGTGGCAATTTCAATGATCGGTGCTACTTTTGTCTTCTTTTCATGGACCACTGTAGCTGGTTTTCTTGCGTCTGTCTTTTGAACTGTTGGTAATGGATGATACCATGTGATGTAAACCTCATCATTTTCTATGATGCTTTGTGGCTCATGTTTCCAGTGTTTGTTAGCCACTTCAGTATCATAATGTTTGCACAATCCCCAGTGCAACAATCTTGCCAAATTGTTATGCCTTTCAGGATACAGTCCTTCTGCCATTAGTATGTCACAACCAACAGCGAGGCATACGACTGTTTCCAATTTGGTTTTACAAAACCTTCATTTGTCTGGTTCTCCCACTTGTTCAATGGACTTTGTAATCCAACAAGTATGCAGCCCACTATCTTGAGCTGCCAATATTATCCTTTATGTTCTTGGCTTGAAATTGCCTCTCCTTAACCATTCCTGTGTTTGTTCCTGATGAACATGAGGTTCTTCCAGAGGTTTTCTATACTTGCAACTATATTTATGCATTTTCCACATTTCTTGCCTTCTTGCATTCTTCAGTGGCTGGATCTGCAACAACTGCAATTTTATTTACACAGGATGAAAGACATCAGGAAATCTGCCCAACATTTTGTGTCTCTTTCCAGAATAACACCAGGAAACGGAGTATCTAAGATCACTTTGTCCAGATGAATTACTGACTGTATTACTTTTGTTTGCTAGGCTAATGGATTGTCCTTACCATCCAAACCAAAAGCTCATTCCACTAGACCTCAGCAGCCTTCTTTAGTCATGCCAATTTAGACTAAATTTGTTCAACAGCTACTTTGATTAATCCTCAAGTCATTACAAACTTGGCATCTAGTCTTGTCAAGGGCTACATTTGGCTCCACTGCTTTTCATAATGTTCTCTCTCAGTACCACTTGGTTATGCCTGGCTGGGGATTCTATCCCTCAGATTCGGGGGGGGGGGGGGGGGGGCAGAAGAGACAGCATCAGATATGGATATTATGCACTTACCATAATGCTAGGTCTGTGTTGTCTTCTTCCATCCACCTCAATTTCCCCTATGTCCACCATCCAAATTGACATTTGTTTTTGGCTCCAGGTGGACCTTACTGGTCTTCCTGAAGTCTTTTGCTGTTAGACCCCATTTTAGGTCTGGTCTGATAATTGTCAGTTAGTGCGGGGTTCCTATATGCTAGTGGCAAACATGATCTGAGGAGATGAAGTCAAGCTTTGGAGCCAATATTCTAAAATGCCGATAACAGATCTGATTGGATCTCACAACCCACAGGTTGAGACAGAAGGAAGAAAACAACATGGATGTAGTGTGATAGTAAGTACATAAGTTCTGTTTTTGGATAGCTGGCAGTCAGAACCATTCATTTTGACATTTGACATTTATTATATATGTAGTATAATTTGCTTCTGCCTGGATACATACAACTACTTTGATTTTCTATGTCATGGAAGTAGCTTGTGTATCAGCTTCCTGCTGATTTGCACTGACTCCTTCACCCTCTCCATTTTTTTTGAGTTTTACAGAACAAACTGCAGTAGTTTTTTTATATATTGCATCCTTGTGTCTCATCTGCCTGCCAACCATTGGACTCTCACCTGGCCATTTAGCCCATTCATTCCCTAGTGGGTGAGAGCTGACCAAAAGGAGCCATCTTAAAGGCAGGCAGGCATCATGGGTGGTTTGAAAGTTTTTTCAGTTTTCACCCCATCCCTAACCTTGCATGCACCCAGTGAATCATGAAGGGAGCATTTAGTGTACAGTCCATGGAGAATGCCACCTGAATTCAATAAGGGGCATTCTATCCATGTGACTCTGCCTCTACCCTCAAGGCACAAGTGGTGGTGCCTGCACAAGGAAGTTGAACTATGTGCCCCTAATTGCACACAAACCCTACCCTTCCTCTGGAGAAGTAAGCAGGCCATGCTTCCTCACTCCTCTCCCTCCCTGCATGACTCCTCTCGTTCTAGGTCCACTAATCGAGCCCAAGATGAATGAGTCAGAGTCAGGGCACCATCCTTCTGCCCAATGGAGCCAGGCTAACTGCAGAAATCTACCTTAGGCAGCAGTTAAATTTACCTCTCTTGATGGATGCATACAGAAGTGGGTCATTGCTGTCACTGCTTGTTAAGAATTTGTTAAGCAGTAAAAGACTCTAAGGTAAAAAGATGCATCTTTTTCAAATCCATGTCCCAGAAGTTAAGGTATTAAAAAGTTTAAAGAGAAGATCTGTACTGAGATGGCCAGCTCTGGCACCATAGAGGAATATAAAGCACTGACTATAACCCATATGACCTACAGTTGATTAATGGCTCAAGTACTTGACAGAGCTGGCAGGGAGGTTTGATATGCTCATTCCTTGGTGCAAGGATGAAGCCAGCCACATGCAGCCAGAAGCCAGTGGTGCTTGTGGTCTGGGTGCAGGCATGTGAAATATCAAACCACTGTATACAAGTTTCACATTTCCCATACTTAGAGGATGGATTAGAACATGTAGTAAAAATGTTGTCATAGCCAGGATGTCAACAAGGACATAAGCAACCATCATGGGTGCAGGTATGGATCTGAAAATTACCTCACCACTGGAAATAAAAATAGGCTCGAGTTCATTTGGGGAAGACTTGATGGTCTATATGTACAGGAGACAAAAAGAGCCTACAAAAAAGACCTTTGAAGGTAAAATGCTTACAAAAACATATCTTTTTTTCAGAGCATACTCATGCCAATATGCAATATCTGAGTTTCTACTTGTTAGTATATTTTATTTTGAGCAGATAAATTACCTGAACCACAAAGGCCCCCTTTTAGACATAACCTACAGTGAAATGAGGAGAGACAAAAAAAAAACAGCAAAACAAGTGTTACATTAAAGAGATACAGCAAATAACCGTGTTCTGTTGTAGGTCTGCTTGCAGTATCACTAGGAATTACCTAGTATTGAAACAGACAGTAAATGGTAAACAAGTGTATAGTAAAATTACATTTTAAGTAAATAGTGATAACTACAGTCCATAATTCTGAGCTAGCATCAATCTATTGACAAAATAAATTTGTCAGGGAAGCTTATTGAAAATAAAATATAGTCCACACAACATGGAATGAGGAGAAAGGTACCACAAATGGTTTGTCGCTTCACAATAAGATGCTGTCCGGTTTGATTCTCAGCTAGAGCGTCTTCTGCGTGGAGACATGCGTGAATGGGCGTACCATCGTTGAAGGTTGTGTGTCAGGGCTGGTAAGTCGGCACGTAAAAATCAACTACCAGTCATTAGCGGACAGGATTTCCGCTGCAACGACCCCTAACCGGGAAAAGCCGAAAGACACAACAACAACAACCACAAATGGCCAGGTTAGAAAGTGGAGGGTATAAGAAAGATAAATGCTAAACTTGCCAGAGAACTGTTAGAAAGGTTACAGCTGATAGTAAGTCCTGGAATAAAGTGGGCAAACTAAAATGGAGGTGGTATGTTGAGTTCGTGTCAGATAGGAATAGCAGTTGGGTTGTCAGAAAATTTGGGGGGGATAGATTAGGTATTACCATACTGGTAGTTAGAACAGGGTATTTAACACAGGCAGTGTCCATTTATGAATGCAAGAGTAGTCAAGAGTGCAAATGTGGGGAATAGGAATCCAGGTAGTAGGGACAGTGAAGAAAAGCTTGTCTTTTATTTTTCCATATGCTTTTTCTCCATTGCACCCAATAACCACACGATCAAGCCACCTCCTTTCAACCAAGCCCATTCATTCCTAATTTCTAATTCCAGTGACAGTGCAGAAGGTCATTATGCAGGCAGCCTCAGAAGGTGGTTTGTGTCTCTTCTGGCTTCTCAATAATGATGATGTATTTATTTAGACCTAGTCTTACCCCTTTGTGGGGAGTCAGATGACATTTATCACAGCAGTGACAGAATGCCCTTGCCAATGTGGGTACATGCTCCAGTGCCCTTACAGTGAGAACTACTGCTGAAGTGGCTTCTTTACCAACAATTCCTTTAGGTGCTCATGATTTATATTTATCAAACAAAAGTTTCAGGATTTATATTAATAGGACAAAGTTAAAAATTACTCCATTAGACTTTTGGTGAGGACAGGGAGTCCTTACTTGTGAGGAGATAAGAGGGGGAGGGTGCCTGTACCAAGGGCTAGCCTAGCATATTTGGTGGGGAAGTAGTAATTCAGCAACATCTTTTCAGCATGACAGATTTTGCTTTGGACCTTCTTGGTATAAGCACTTAAGAAGAGCATGGTGTTTACAATCATGATATGGTATATGAATGATTATATGGCTTCTAGATTGCTGCCAGAAGGAAAATGGATGGTTAAATTGAGTTTGACATTACAAATTTTAACAGTGCTATCAAAGAGAATGTCCTTTATTAATGCCATGATATCAGAATGTCTTTTTTATTGATGCATGTAGTTATTTGTTTGTCAATGTGCAAGGACAAGAAAATGTGTAAGTCTCAGTTATAATTTGATTATGTTATACATAAGAGTGAACACTAGTCATCATCTAGCCATTTTTCCCAAGCAGTTGATAGTCCCATTACAAGGGTAAGAGCAATGTTTTGCTGTTACTCCTCCAACATAGGTTGTCATGTACCCTTATAAAAGCAGTTTGCCCCGTGGTGTCACCCCCTCTGTCTGCTCCAAGACTGTTATGTACTTGACTGCATTTTTCCTTTGAGTAGTTTTATTGGTTACTTTGTCGTAATTTATACCCATTAAATATGAAAACAATCTTAATTTAAGGAAACTGTTGTATTTATATTGATTTCTGATTTACTGATGTTTTTTGATAGCATACATACACTTTTCAAGCATTCTCATGTAAGTAGATTTTGTGCAGTTTTTTTGTATCACAGTCTCAGACCACATATCTCTCTGCTGTATGAGCCAGTGATGCATTCCAGTGTATTTCTTTTTGTTTTTCCACTGTATGCAAGCATGGAACTGATATATGTAAGTTGGAGGCATGTACCCTTTCAAGAAATTACTTTTTTATGTTTATAGTTTTTATTTGTATCTTGCTTTTCAGTGTAGAAAAACTGTATTGACATTACCATGTAAGCTAATAAGTTTCATAGTATAGAGGGATAAAGCCGTGATTGTGACCTGGCTGACTGAAGTTCAGTCAGCTGCTTGAGAGCTTGAGGACCTGGCTGGGTTGAGAGAGAAACTGAGGAAAGAGAACGTTGTGCTTGTTCATCTTCCACTGGAAGGGGGAAGTGGGGCACTTGCCCTGAAGTGCACTCACCACATTTAAGCCCTGCTGGAGTCAAGGATTACCAGAGGCATTTTGCCTTCTAGGAGTCAGGGCATTTCAAGGGGCATCTCTCAAAGAAGTCAGCAACATACTCCTCTCAGATACCCATTGTACATCATCCTTTGGGATGGCATGAGCATATCCAGTGATGAGATGGTTAAAGTGCAACTGAAAAAAAAAAAAAAAACCTTATGTGATTCCCCAAGTAGATGATGGAACTATTTGCATTCCTAATCTTCAACTCACATTTGAGCAAATGAGCTGTAAGCTCTTATCTCCTGGAAGAATATATGGCCCAACTAGTCAGTCAGGATGGAGTCTTTGTGGTCATCAGGGGGATCAGGGTGCAAAAAGTGACCCACAAAAGTATCCATGTATGTTATGTAAGTATACCTGTAGAAGATAGTTCCTAAAGGTGTCTGTCTGCAGTGTATTTTGTCTTAAACTTTATATGGTAGTGACATTTGTAACTCCTGTGATAGATTTAACAAAATAAGACTAAAAGCCTTGAAAATTTTCTGTAATGGGAAAAAGAGTTAAAAAAACATAATTTCACTTGCCCAGTTAACAAATTATTCATTGCTGATACTTTTCAGCCATAACTGTGACAACAAGAGTAAGATATACAATACGCACACAAACATGATATTGATCATATCAATGTTTCCTCAAATTAGAAGGCGAGTATGAGGGTTGATCAAATGTTAAGTTTGATTGACTGTGTAACTAGTGAACTTTTTTTCTATTGAAGGTTAACAGGTGTGGTACATTTATGTATTGGGGTTATAGTGTAGGTAATTGTGTGCAAAGTTGGATATGTGGGGCTTTGCTTCCCCATCTGAGAGCACAATTGCAAGGTATATTTTTAGGTTTGCTGTTTCTGTGACAGCGGAATTACCAGTGGTGCGAGTGTTATGTCTGTGTATATCCATTTCACACTAATCAAAATTATGGAGTTTTATCAATAACTTAAGCACGTTGTTTAGTGTGATTGCTATGTTTAGAACAGTATTGCAGAGCTATAGGTTTTTCTGTCTGTGAGGATAGGTTTTCCACTATTATAGATGTTAATATTGATTTAATGTTTCAAACAGCAATAGATATGTTCTTAGTTGTTTGGATAAGTTATGTGCAGTTACTGGACGTTTGTGATTTGTACATAGGTTAATTGTTCTTTCAGTTTCAACTTCAGTCATTGATGTATATGTTCATTGAAATGGCTGTCAAGAATTTTTTTTTTCATTTAATATCATCAAATGTGGGGGGGGTTATGGATTTATAATATTATCGAGTTTCAGAAACTCGAAATTCATATGGTCGAGACCACATGTTCAAGTTTCTGAAAACTCAAATGTAGAAAAAAAATCTACATTTTTGCAGGGAGGGGCAAGCCCCCCTGCAGCATCCACACCCCATGCAAATTATATATGCCAACTGTGGAGATGGTGATTGATAAACAGATATGCAGAGTAGTAAAAATGGGAGATGAGCAGTCTGGATTCAGATCAGGATGTAGCACAACTGACTCGATGTTTGCAGTAAGACAGTTGAGAAGACACTAGAGATGAGGAAAGAGTCCAACTGGGCATTCCTAGACTTGGAGAAAGCATATGACAAGGTCCCAAGAAAGCTGATTTTGGCAGTATTGCGGTAGTTCGATGTGTTGGAAACACTGGTAGAATTAGTGCAGGCTATGTACAAGGATCTAGTGGGGAAAAAACTGTACCTCTTTCTACTTCATTTATGTTTACCATATTTATTACTGCTTCTTGGTAGCATCACTAAATTGATGACAGTATTCTGCTGAATCGCTGCTTTATTTGTGCTGTCTGTTACTGTTGTAATTGTGAGCTACTGTTTCAAAGCAACCTACTGATTAGCTATATTTCATTGGTATCTACTGCAAGTCATTACTGCACTGTACTGCATTTTGTTGCTGTTTAACTGTATTTTTTCATACTGTGAGTTCTGTTCTTTTGACTATAAGTGATTAGTCTGTGCTTCATTTTGAGTTTTTTCTTCTGAGTTCTTAACCTTAAAATTGAGTAGTATAGGCTAGATACAGGTCTGCTGCATCCAGATCTTCAGCCTCATGTTTTTTAACCCTTTTTGAGGTATTCCAGCTACAAGTTTTCCCCTTAGTAGCACTTATGTTATCATCTAGTAGTACTACTCTTAGACCTTCCTTCCTTTACCCTCTTAGCTCTTTCAGTTTCTGACAAATATGGATGGACAATTTCCTACATTTTCTCCTACCATTGTGGTTGATACGGGCATCCTGAGACAGTGTAGCAACTGCCTCATGTGCACAGACAACCCTCTACTACTACCAACTAGGAACACAATTTATGAGATGCAATTACATCAAGCACCTAGTGTCATTGCTTTCTCCCCCACAAACCAGTATATCTGGCACTGAGACAGTTGGCAACATGAACACCACACCTAAAGCACCACCCACACCTACACAACACACCCCCACATATGCGGAGGTCCTCAACAAAAGTATACCCAAACAAAAGAGACCTCTGAGGCATAAATGCATGCAATCTCCACTGCTCACCACACCACACACCTGTGTCCCTCAGCCACTAAGGCCTAAACATAAACCCAACATATTAGTCATAGGAGACTCCATTGTTAGACAGAAAGTCACGATTAGTTGTTTGTCAGGTGCCAGAATCTTCCATATCACCAATGCACTGAAGTCTCTCAACAGGTACTGTTATGACTCTGTCATAGTCCATGTTGGAGTGAATGACTTGAGACATACCTCCCTGTACTATATGAAGAGAGACATGAGCAAGCTCCCTGAGTATGTGTCCCAGGCAGATATGTTCCTAGCCTTAAGCAGCATTCTACCATCATCCATAATGATGCCCAAGTACAAACAGAAAATGATTGACTTTAACAATTGGCTGTTTCTGGTGTCATTCCAAGGGGATCCAGTACCTGACAGCCTATGATGACATGATTGACAAGCCTCGATGCTTTGCCAGAGATGGCCTGCATCTGGCTCCCTTGGGCTTCAGGCTCCTGGCAAAGACTCTTGCCTCCCCCATAGTGCCTTTTTTAGGCAATACCATGAGGTCAAAACTACTAATATGAAAATTTCATCAAAACATAAAGGTCATGCTGCTAAATGCTAGGAGTCTAAACATGAAACTGCACTCATTGCAAGCATTCTTATCCCTGGAAGAAGCTGATATTTGTGCAGTCACAGAAACCTAGTTCAAAGCCGTGGGGAGCACCCCAGCCATACCAGGTTACTCATCTTATCATTCATTCAGACCCCAAACTGTGGGCAGCAAAACAAAAGGAGGTGAAGTTGTAGTATATATAAAAGACATACACACCTCAAGGCTGGTCAAACAGTATGATGCACAGGAAATACTCCATGTGCAGTTAACGATTGACAAGACTCCTATTCAAATCATAGCTAGCTACAGGCCTCCAACTCTGACTCAAAATGCCCACTCCACCTATCTGGAACTCTTTGAATCTATCAGGATTCAACGCTTTACCAAGATCCTGGGTGACTTTAACTATCCAAACATAGATTGGAAGAAATATTCATGCCAAAACACAAATCCCCAGAGATTCCTTGATTTTGTCAATTCAAATGCATTGGACCAGTTGGTTGACACCCCCACAAGAGGTGAAAATATCTTGGACTTGGTATTAACCAACATGAGTCACCACTGCAGCATCCCTTCAGTGTCATCATCCCTGGTAAGATCTGACCACAAAATAGTCATTTTCGAAGTCACCCCCCCCCCCCACACACACACACACACACACACAGCTAGGGTGAAACAAAAAAACTTCTCCAAAGCTGATTCCAACCTCCTGAGGGAAGTTATGAACAGCTTCACAGCCCCCTCCCCCTCCACAGGAGCTGGCACATATGTCCAACTCTACACCAAAGTACTATATGAACATTTATATAGCTGCATGGAATCAGGTATACCAGACAGGATGAAATCCTCCTCCTCAAGGAAGAGTAAACCTGTCTGGTGGACATGTAAATAAATAAACTCTATAATAAAAGGAAAAAATTGCTGTCTAGGACCAAAAAGGAGCAGGTGTCTAATTGAAAGCGATCTCTCCTTAGCCTGAACAAGAAAATAAGAGCACTAGTGAAATCCTCCAAAGCAATCTTTGAGTCCAAATTGGCCACATCTACTAAAGACAGTCATAAGGCTTTCTTCACATATGTCCGTAATCTCAAGGGAAGCACCCAGATCTGCTCAGAACTGGTGGTCAAGGACACCATATACACAAACCCTGTAGATGTTGCCAACCTGCTGACAAACAGGTTCAGTGAAAACTTCACTCCTCTGTCCCCCATCAGTAAAACAGGACATCCCCAGTACCTGCCCCCCCTCCTCTTATCTCTAAGAAGCAAGTTATCACTACCCTCTCAAAGGCAAAAAATACAGCCTCCATGGGACCCGATAATATCCCTGGCTGCATCCTACATGAACTCAGGCAGGAACTTGCAGCACCATTAGGCAACCCTATTCAACCAAAGCCTGAGTACTGGCTTCATCCCAGCCGAGTGGAGGACAGCTACTGTCATCCCTTTGCACAAAGGTGGAGTGTCCACTGATCCATTATAGACCTATCAGCCTAACTACCCTGATTTGCAAGGCCATGGAGCGGATGATCATGGACCTCATTAACAAGGACATTGGCAACCTCAAGACTCTTGATCCCACACAGTTTGGTTTTGTCAAGGGGAGGTCATGCCTGTTAAATTTGACTTTCTTGAGACAGTCACTAAGGCCATAGATGAGGGTAAGTCAGTGCACACTGCCTACCTTGACCTGGCCAAGGCCTTCAATACTGTTCCCCACTCAGGTGTAATAGATAACTCTGTCAGCTAGGCATCAATCCATATGTTACCAGATGAGTAGCAAACTGGCTCACTGACAGAACCCACCTAGTCAAAATAGGGGAAGCCATCTCAAGTTTTAGACCCATAACAAGTGGTGTACCCCAGGGATCGGTCTTGGGGCCTCTGCTGTTTGGGATATACTACTCAGAGGTGCAGGCCAAATTTAGTGAACTGTGCTGACCAAGTTTGCAGATGACTGCAAGCTGGATGCTGTCATCAATTCCCGTAGTGATGTGGTCATCCTCCAAGAGGGTCTTACTCAAACAAATGACTGGTGCCAGAAACATGGCCTCAAACTGAATGCCCCTTTTGGGGAGGATGACGTCCCCACAAATTATCACATTGATAATAAGGGACGTGGGCACCTAGGTTGGTAGCAAACTGACTTTTGAACACCATATTGCCTCTGTTGTACGGAAAGCTTTCTACATGGCCCACCTCATTAGTAAGGGTGTCTCATCCAGGGACAAGGTGGTCATAACATCCTTGTATTCTTCCCTTATAAGAACCATTATTGAGTGCAATGTCCTTTTCTGCATGTACCTCACAAAGCATATGCAGCAGCTGGAGGGACCACAGATGTTCCTGACATGGAGAATCCACGGCCTCAAACATCTACCCTACACAGACAGACTAAAAGCCCTATCCCTCTACTCAGTCTCCCACAGACTCCTCAGAGGTGACCTCTGTCTGGCATACAAAGCAATCTCAGACCCCACCCTGATGGGACTGCTGCATATCCGCAAGTCAAGCTCCACTTGAGTAACCCACAAACGCAACCTCAACCTGGTCTATGACATTTAATAGGACTTGTTGGCGGGACAGATTTGTGTCAGAGAGACTCCCTCTTTTGTGGAATAGGCTCCCTCTCCTTGTAAAGCAGAGTACCTCATTAAACCTTTTTAAGCAAAACCTGGATAACTGGATGGGGAACAGAAAATACACCCCTGGGATTCCACCTGTGTCCTTACTTGACAGTGGCATAGGGTGCTGGATTGTTGGAACATGGGCCATATTCTTGGCTAGGTTTGTAAGGGTCTCAGGGCCAATAGTGTAGTAACTTCCTGTGATCCTATGACTCAAGTATGATCAGTGTTCGGCCTCACAGAGGGGTTCCCAGTGGGATTAAGTGTACTTCAGGGTTCAACTCTGAGCCTACTGCTGCTCATACTGGTGATGGACTACATTAACAAACATGTCAGAGGGGACAGATCGACAAAGTTGTTGTAATTGCAGACAATGTGGCATTACAGGCAGACTCGGAACAAGAACTTCACCAAAGGGTAGGGAAATGGAGTGCAAAACTGAAGGCACACGGGGTGAAATTAAGTGCCAATAAGACAGTGATAATGGCAGCAAATTAGGGAAATCAGAAGAAGCTGAAAATCAAGATAGAAGGGAAGACAGTAGAACAAGTTAACAGCTTTAAGTATCTGTGAGGGATGGTTGACGAGAAGGAAAGTCTGAATGAAAAGGTCAAAGGTAGAATCAGAGGAGCTGCAGCCAACTGGGATAGAGTGTCGAGTGAAGTGTATGACAGAAGAATGCCAAAGAAACTGAAAAGTAAGGTGTACAAAACAGTGGTGTGGCCAGTACTACAGAAACACGGGCAGTAAAAGCAGAGCAGATGAGGAAGCTAGAAGGTGAATGAAATGAAGTGCCTGAGACTGGTGTTAGGATGCACACTGTGGGACAGATGAAGAAATGAGGACATAAGAGCAGAAGCCAAAGTAGCACCCATTGCAGAAAAGATCAAAGAGAGCAGATTACAGTGGTTTGGGCACATATGCAGAAAAGCAGAAGACAGTCTGGTGAAGAAGATATGGGACAGACAGGAAGAAGGTAAGAGGAAATGAGGGTGTCCAGCAAAGAGGTGGATGGATTGTGTGAGAGAAGATCTGCAGCAGTTAGGCATGAGTGTCGAAGAAGGGTGGAGTGTAGCAGTGAATCGAGAGAGATGGCAGCAGTTAACACAGCACCAGACCCAATGTAGAAAAATGGGAAAAAGGGGGTTGATGATGATGATAAAGAGGTTGCTATACTGATGCCATTACTTCAAAATTATACTTACTGAAAAACACAAAACAAAAAACAACTGCAAAAAAGCAAATACTTTCCTTTTGCGATCAGTTAACAAAAACCCTATCATTAAATCTTGATATACTTTTGAGTATTGGTAGTGTTACAGAAAATGTTTTTCTATGGTAAGATGTGGTTAGGGACAGAGTTAAGGTTAGTACTTGTTAATAAGAATTGGCAGTGGGATGTCTTGGGTAGTTTTGGTATCTCAAGAAGGGGACAGTTTAGTTGGTACTGGCTTAGAGGGATTGGCTGGTAGTTGCTAGCATTTTCTGTATCCATAGGATTACTAAGCTGAGTTTAAAGCATTGTGGAAGTAACTGTGTCAGTATGGAGATAATGTGTGTTATATGTTATAGGTTTAGAGGCAAGTACTAGGCTAACTGCTCTTATGGGCCATTTTACTCCTAGCCAGTTTTCTTTTTTGTGCTTGAAACAACCTATCTCATTTAATTATAGACTGGCCTTACCCATCCCATAGTCTATTATATATTACTCCTAATCAGAACAGCTGAGATCATAATGTAGATAATTTTAGGGGACTTATACATGGGATAAAGCATTTAGGAGCTGCCTCTGTTCATTAGTAGTACAGGGGGACATTTCTGGGGTAAAGTTTCTGTTTCCCATCTGTAGATCATAGTTGAGCCTGAATATGGACTGGGATGAACTTTGTTTTATGTGGATGGGGAGTCTGTTCCATGGCAGCAGTATGCTTTGTGAGATATACCTGTCCCTCCAAACTGTTCTGTTGATGTTGATGTTGTAGAAGAGGTTTAGATCCCTAGACAGAGTATTTCTGATGCCATTTGACTTGATGATATGCAGTAAAATCAGTAATGGTTCGAAAGAGTTATTCCTAATAGGACTGCAGATTAGTAATATAAAAATTAGTGAAAAATTGGGTATTATCTTTTGTGTGTGTGTGTGTGTGTGTGTGTGTGTGTGTGTGCATGTGTGTCTGTGTTTGTGACTTTAAAAGTAGGGATGAGGAGTTATTCTTTTACACACTGCAATGATGTTCCACTGCCCCCCCCCCCCCTTTGCGTAGGAGGAGGCATCAAATAATAACACTGTTGAATGTCGATCATTCATATTTGGTTGAATATTTACTATTTCTTAATCATTATTAATCATTTTGCTAAAATACTTAATAGAACTGATAGGAGGGTCTATATTATATCAGCAAACGCTGTATAATCGACCCAAGTATGTCAAAGCACCAAAATGCCGAACACAAGGAACAGTGATTTTTTTTTTCCCCAGGGAAAAAAAAAATCACTGTTCCATAAAAAAAAAAAATGAAAAATAAAAAAACACAAAATAAAATCTGGGCTGGGCCACCCACACCACCCTACTTAAATATACCAACTCCAAGATCACACCACAGTGGAGGAAATGGCAAAGTCCCGAAAATGGCCCAGTGATTTTTTTCCCCTGGGGAAAAAATTGCTGTTCTGTGCTTTCTGGATTTCACCTTTTCGAATAAAGAGAGTCGATTAAACAGCGTTCACTATTTTAAAACATTCGCTGATTTAATAGGAACCCTGACAGGAGACAACCTACTCACAAAGAATAAGAACAATTTTAGAACAGGTTGCAGTAACCAAAATGCACTAGTTCAGTTAGTAAACTGTAGACAAGACAAGAAACAGCAAGAGGCTACTATCAGCTGTAATACAGGATTTTGACTTCATCAGTCATATTTTTTAGGACGAAGCTTGTGGTATGTAACACTTGTTTAAAAGCTGCCTAACAATCTGGGCCCACTCTGTCCTTATACTACACATAAAAGCACTCTAAAGGTCTATCGCAGTGTTTTTACTTTTGTTGATGACCTATATTAGCACACAAACAGGATATACCTACTGCAGTATACCAATGACTTGATAATGATCCACTGTTCAGACAAAGCACAAACACTGTTATACAACCTGAAGGATGGATTCAGTGAATGTAGCAGCTGGTTACCGCAAAGTAAGCACTTGATGAGAAAAAAAAAAATCACATTTTTTGGCAGTCACTCTTGTGATACTGGGGAAGAGTTGTTCATGACAAGCGTAATGGCCACAGTAGAAAAATTTGACCAACTCATTAACTGGAAGCATATTTGAAAAGTTATTGTCAGCAAACTTAGTTTCAGTGATAATACTGAGGCAACTCTCAATGGTTAAAAAAATGGTATGTCATACTAACTCAGGCCATATCTGTCACTGGCTGCTAAGAGCACTGGCCAAAACTGTACTGATAACAGAGTGGTTTTATTAAACACTAGTCTGGAAAATTGAAATAAGAAAACTTGAGCTAAAATCATCATAAATAGTATAGAATTGCTAAATATATTTTTCAGGCCGGTCATCTGCTACCCACCATTCTACTGCACTACCAATTTTAAGTTGGTCCATCCTTCACTCTGAATTAAATTTCTATGCAAAAACCCTTGCCCTGACCAAGAGATTACAGTCACCTGGTAGTGGCCTAACAGTGTCCTCTTTTCCTCAAGTTAGAATTTACTCAGATAATATAATGCTTTCAAGTATTTTGTACCTTTAACTTTTTTCACATCTGTAAGCTAAACTTGTTGACAAAGGACCATATAGTTTCCTTGTCACTATCTTGAATAAGCTTCCAACTGACATTAGACTGTTAGAATCCATAGTTTGTGCCTGCAAAGCTTGCTGACTCTGTTATTACTTTAACAGTGTTTCTAATACAGTTAACATGTGCCCCATCACTTCTCTTACATACACTCCCCTTGTGATAGATTATCAAATATGATAACCAAAACATAAGAACTTGTACGTATCTATATTATATATAAGAACTTGTACGTATCTATATTATATATTCACCAGCTTTTACTGTGCATAAGTAATTTTTTTTTTTTTTTACCATTTGCATTTATATCAGATTATGCACCTATTAAATCAGGAAAAATTGCACTGCCTCTGTTCAGAAAATAAACACAGCCTAGGGGCCAGCTATACCAAATAGGCACACAATGCTCTTACTCATTATCCCTAGACTTCCATCTTAAATTTTCAATAGTTACATGTTTTCCTCATATGAATAACTACCCTGCAGGTTATATTGTATGATACTATGTTTTTATTTAATTTTTAGTGGGAGACGACAACTTTAATAATCACTTTATGAAACTGTACACAGTACTTGATTACAAATCTTTTTCTTTGCTAATATTTACAAAATCAGAAGTTACTTTATTAAATATACCGTTTCCCCCCGATCCTTTCTGAAAGCAGACACTACCAAGTAGGTTAACTTGGTTAAAGCAATTAGGTTAGTTTTAGTTTAGTTCTTAGGTAAATCTTGGCACTTAGTGAGTTAAGTACTGCAATGTACTCATATTACTTTATTTTATTATTTATTTGAGCTGTTTTTAATAAACAGCTTATTAAACTTTTTATTAAACAACTGCCCAAATGTAATGTATCTCATAGTGATGCCAGCCAAGGAATAATGTGAGGTGCGTTCACAGACATTATGTGTATCTTGGTATGCGAGATAATGTGTCCGTTAAAGTCTATGGACACACATCATGCTTTCCTTAAGTTGACATCAGTGAGTCAAACTTTGCTGTTTGTGTTCAGTGGCTCTCCATTAGGGAAAGTGTACAACATTGTTTTTTTTTTTTTTTCAGAAGGAGCATCTCAAAATCTTTTGCCCAATGGAGTGAAAATGTGTTTGGCACTTTGTTCACCACATACTGTGTTAGCAAAGACAACTTTTTTTAATTGAACAAATCACTTTAACAGTAAGTGTGTGTGTGTGTGTGTGTGTGTGTGTGTGTGTGTGTGTGTGTGTGTGTGTGTGTCTGTGTGTGTGTTTGAGTGTTTGAGTATAGGGTCTGTCACAACTTAACTGAAAAGCAATGTACTGAAAATCACAATACTTAATGTACAATGTTGATGTGTCAAAATGTTGAAATCTATACCCACTCTGCTGAATGTGTAGAGATCTGGATTTGCCCCTGGACCATGTTGGCACTCATTTCCAAATTTCACTAACAGAAAAGTGATACTGTCTGTTGAATGGCTGTGTATTGGCACAGTGTACATACTTAGTACATGTAATGCTGTTAGTAGGTATTTCGAGTTCAGCATTGTAAATGTTTCAGCATTTTGACATTTCAGGATTTTGCATTCAATATTATGAGTTTCAGCATAAAACTGTTTAAGATGTCACACACACACACGTATATAAACATACATTACTGTTGGACACCCACACACACACACACGCACACACATTAGACATTTAAACGAAAATAATAGTCAAACTTGCCTTTCCATGAAACTCTGTTTCCTCAAATCACTAAACCAATCAAAAAAATAAAATTGATTCCTTTTCTATGCTGTCAAACAGCCACTAGTCTACAGACATTATTTGGCTGAATAGTGGTGGTATTAGGGAAAGGGTGTTTAGCACCCAAATATTTAGGTCTGGGGATAAGGACAGGATTAAAGTGCTAAACACCCTTTCTGTAACAGTATCATTGAACCAAGACACACTTGCACACACATATACGCAAATACACATACACACACACATTACACACCATTCCTGTGCCACAACTTTCATAACAATGAAAATGTTGGCATTATCACCTACTTCTACTGACGTTACATTCAACCTTGCATACTTCTTCAGGCACTCAACAAAGGGTGCATTTGACAAATTGTGACGCCAGAAATTTCTTTGATATTTGGAAAGTTTGACTAAAACTACTAAACCTGTGTGCGTGTATTTGTGTTTTACATTATATGTATGTATTTAAATAACATAATTATAAGAGAAGTATGTAAGATGTGTACATACCTGTATATGAAAATGCAGTTTTTTAGGAGCCTACTTTTACTCACAAAGCATTTATCTACTTAGAAACTGATACATGGTAGTAGAAAATTGTAGTCATTAGTTTAAGTCTCTTTCTTCCAACATAGACACTAGTACAAGTTCATATGATAGGGCTGATGTTCAACATTTAGATCACTGCTAAGTAGCCTAAGCTATATGGTGTCCTATCCCATGCCACTGACAAACTTTTCACAGCTTAAGGGTACCCTCCAAGCATATCTCTCAACCTCTTAGTGCAAAAAATCTGGACAAAGACCTAAAAATAGGAACACATTTTAAACATTGCTCTTATAAACTTAGAAAGTTGCTAGAATAACAGGATTTCAGTTAGCATGCATTTTCTGAAGGATATGGAGTCTGAAACTCAAATGTATGTCATTAATGATTTCAGTTCTCAGATCATCCCACAGATTAACCAAAAAACACACTGCATATTTTATGAGAAGCAGACTAAAAATATAAGGCAAAAATCTGGACAGGTGAGAGGTATGCCTCCAAGCATTCTGTTAGAAGTTTGAAAGGAGCTCCTATAATAAGAGCAACAAAATCCTGGAGCTTTTTTGCTGCCAGAGTGAGCTCCTTCGGTGGGCTTCGTGGAACTGCCAGTCAGCTATAGATAACTTAAAGGCTGCAGATAAGTCCCCAGTTGGGGAAGCCTTCTACAAGTTTAATTTTCTGAGGCAAACTTTTTTTTTCTCAGATTTTGTTTTTTGCCAGGAAAATTACAGTTTTTGGACTGTCACTTTCTTTCAGGGGAGATAGTATGAATGCTTCTATGAAAAACACCTGTGCAAAATATTTCTTTTTGTTTCTTTTCTTCCTACAGTTTTGTGTTGGGGCAGGATATTTTGCTTGGGGGGTTGAACTGTCAGTGGTTTTCTCACCTCAAGATCACCTTTGGTTCCTCAGACAGCTCATTTTTTCCCAGTTCTTCTGATATACCATCTTCAGCCACTAAGATTCAGGGGATAGACACATCCTCTGTTTTTCAGAGTGCAGGTGTTATTAATGGTAATGATCTACTGTTTCTGATGTTTTGTGATCACAGCTATGAAGGTCAATCTCAGAACAGTTGGAGTGTCATCAGGAAGCCTTTAGAAGCATGTAAATAGATGATTTATTATATTAAACACTGTTTTTAAAATTCATTCTGTTTACATTGCTTGTATCAAGTAGCTTGATGTTATTTACACCTAGTTCACAACACCTTCTTGTAGTATCCTACCAGGCATGGTAGGTGTTGTATACCTACATATCATCCACAGCAATATGACATCTTGCAGGTGGTTCTTTTTAGTGACTCAGTCTGTAGTGATAATTACAGCAATGAATTAAGAATGAAATTATGTCAACCTTTACTTTTCTAGATCCTGACTTCTGTTCCTTGGGTGTCAGGTTTACATGGATTTCTTTCCATCTGTCTTTGAAGACATCAGAAATATTGCTCTTCCTAAAGCTTCATTTCAATTTTAAACTATGGTTATCTTTTTTAATATTCATTTTGTTTTACTTAAAGGAAAATAAAGAACAGAAATGAATACATTTTCCTACCTTCCACCTATCTGGCTGCAAGGACCAGGGAAAAATCCCTCCGCTCTGGAAGAAACTTCCACTGTGTGTCAAGCAGAATAGCACAGTTGTAACCATCAAGGTAAACCTAGATAACTGGATAGACAAGCCTCAATATTCTCCCCCTGGCCTGTCTTGTCTTGTCCTCCTTGAGGCTAGATGGAACTTTTGAATAGGAATTTTTGTTATGCTTGTAATGGTCTGTAGACTGATTGCCTGGTACTTGCCTATGAACCTAAGTTACTCGTTCATACTGAAAAGAATCCTAGACTTGTCTACTTGTTGATTCTAGTAGATCAGCAACGTCCTGTTTGTTGTCATAAAACAAATATATGTGTATGTGTGCCACATATAACCAAAAGACAAAATGGTGGAACCATAAAAGATTGATATGAAAAGATTGAAACTCAAAACACACTAAAAAACAAAATGTGTTTTTTTTTTCACACACCCCATTCTGCTTCTTATACTGAGATCAGATAGCAGTAGGGAAAGAGCATTTAACAGATTCCATTTTCTGATCATTTAACCATATGAATGCTTTTCATTCGTGCGTGCATGAACATGTGTATACACTTCTTGATCTTTTCTGGGAAAGAAGTTTCATGTAGGTATTTTAGTGTATAGTGGATACACCATTAATGCAATAAGGGCAAGATAATTTGCATAATATCTCACTAATTTGCATAATATCTAACTAAATGGATAGTAAATATTGTAAGTCATGACCTAACATGTAGTTTGATATCATCTATTCTAGTTATGAAATGTAAGTGGAATAAATAAGCTTTGTAAAAAAAATGGAATTTTGCAACATAATTTATGAGACACTGAATTATTTCTTATAAGCTTTTCTGGGTATCCTGAAAGTTCACCAAGTCTTTTATATTGAATCATTCTGACCACATTTTAATATGACTTGATTTCTTTGCTCACGTGTTTACACTTTTGAAAGGAAGTTCTTTTGCATAATTTAGACATTAATAGTATTGTCTAAACAAAAAAGGCACACTTTTTTAAATTTTCAAATAAGATTTTACAGTTTTTACCATTTATTGCAAATTTGTTCTTGGAATTGTATAAATAGTATATGGTGTTGTAGAGCAGTTTTGTTCTTTGTCAACTACAAACAAATCATCAAAATATTTTTTTAATAAAAAAATGTTACCCAAAGTTGTAAAGAAGTGTTTAAGATGCTTATGGAAATTCTGTTTACAGTAAAAACAGGCTCTTCTGATTTTGGCTTAGGTTAAATGTGGTATGCAAGTCATTCACAAATTAATTTTCCATGATAGAATTAAAATTGAAGTGACCTATGTAAGCAATATTGCCATAATATATGGGCTTCTCAACTTGTGATTGAGTGTGAACTAGTTGAGGTTGTAGTCCAAGTACATTTACATGAGTCGCTACTCATAAATTGCTGTTTCTTATCATGAATCACTTTTGGTACTTTTTTTTTTTAGGGCACTGGCAGTAATGCAAAGTTTTTAGATTATTTGTATGACTGTGGAGTTAGTATATTTGAGCAGTAGGGGGTCTGTAGTAAAAGCTGTGAAAGGGTAAAGGGGCTTCCCTACCCTATAAAACACATTTATTTTGCTCAATGATTTATAGTAGAACCTTTGATTTAGCCAGTAAATGGTCCATCTGTGACTACAAACTTGGGATATGCACTAGTAATGTTTTGTGCCTGTTTGCCCCCACTGCCTGGCATGTGAGCCTGCCCATTTCATTTTCTGTGCAAAAACTGAACAAGGAACCATCAGTGGTGGTTCAAGCATTTTTTTTCTATTTTTCCTTGTTTACGTATCCAGTACAGTGCCAGGGAGGGGCATGCAATGGGCTATCCACAAAAAACATGCCCTCACTTTCCCAAGGGGTGTAACCTTCAAGCAGTCCTGCCCCCTCCCCCTACAGCACACATGGTGGTGTCTCCACTACGGAGATCACACCATCTGGTATTTGCCTCCAAGTGCATGCAAACTCCTCTCCCCCACTCCTGAAGAAGCAAGCAGGTCGTACAGTTTCCCTTCTCACACTCTGTAGCTATCTCCTGCAGTGCTGGGGCTGCTAATAGAAACCCCAGCCTCCCTGGGTACCAGTAAAGGCTCCATCTGTCTGCACTAGACAGCCTGCCTACCTATATAATAGTAATTAAGACCAGGGGCTAAATATTTATTCTTTTCATTTGAAGCTATAAGACTAGTTCAGGTGTACATGGGAAACCATTTATCCAATAAAAAGTCTTATTTTGATAATATCCTGGAACCAGGAATTCTTCAAAAAAATGGTGTTCATCAGATAAAAAAAATAAACAGTATATACATTTCAGTAGGTTGGTGTGACCAACTAAACAAGTAGCATAAACAGATCAGTGAGTTCATCATCATCATCAATCCCCTTTTTCCCATGTTCTACATGGGGTTGGGGTGTTGCATCCACTGTCACCACCTCTCTCGATTCAGTACACTTTCTTACCTTCTTTACCAGTCATGCCCTACTGTTGCAGGTTTTCACTCACAAAATTTGTCTTTTTGCTGGACATCCTCTGTTCCTTCTGCCTTCTTCCTTTGTCTCCCAAATCTTCTTTACTGTATTGTCTTCTGCTTTCCTCCATGTGCCCAAACTACTATAATCTGTCCTGTTTTACCTTCTCTGTAATTGGAGCTACTCTGGCCTGTGGTCTGGTGTTATAATTCTTTCATGTGCCTCAAACAGTGCATCCTATCATCTATTTCAGGCAGTTTATCTCCATCACCTCTAGCTTCCTCCACAGCTGTCCCTTCATTGCCCTGTTTTCTGTACTGTATAGAATTACTGGTCACATCACTGTTTTGTACACCTTACTTTTCAGCTTCCTTGGCATTCTTCTGTCACACACTGCCTCTGTCACTCTATGCCAGTTGTTCTCACCTCCTCTGATTTTAGCTTTAAACCCCCTCATTCGGACTTCCCTTCTCCTCAACCACCTTTCACAGGTTGTTTCCATTATTTTCCCTTCTATCTCAATTTTCAGCTTCTTCTGATTTCCCCCGTTTGCTGCCATGACTGTCTTGTCTGTACTCAATTTCACCATGTGTTTTTAGTTTTGCATTACATTCCTCTATCTTGCTGAAGTTCCTGTTCAGAGTCTGCTTGTAATGCCACATCATCTGTAAATGGCAGCCTCCAACTTGTTTGCTAATAAAGTTCATCACTTGTCTGAACAGCAATCTTCTCAGAGCCAAACCCTGATGAATCTTCATTCCCACTGGGAATCCCCCCCACAAGTCCAAACACTTTGTACTTCTGTCACTGGGTCCTTATGAATAGCCTGCACTATGTCTACCAGTATTTCTGAGACATGAAACCATAGCAGAACTGTCCATATCAGCTTTTTTCAGAACTTATCATATGCTTTTTTTCAACTCAAGAAATGCTCAGTTAGACTTTTTCTTTCTGTCTAGCTTTATATCTACTGTTTGTCTCACTGCAAACATTGGCCCAGTTGTACTGCATCCAGATTTGAATACGAATTACTCATCTACTGACATACTTTCTATGACTGTCTATATTTGTGCTTCAGTTATCCTTTCCAGCACTTTCGTACAGTATGACAGGAGTTTGATACCCCTGTACTGTAAACAGGGTTGACAAACATTGGGTCAGTTGTGCTTCATCATGATCTAAATCCAATTTACTTAACTGTATCTTACTTTTTACTACTCTGCAATTTTTTTTTAATCAGTCTCTGTCTCCAGCACTTTCATTCAGTTGTAAGTGTCCCCTTTATTCTTGTTCACTGGCACTAGAAAGCAATAAGGTCTATCATTCTTACTGCTGCAGTAGCCTATGGGTTGTATCCTGGCAAGATACAGCATCCACCCAGCTTACAAAAGCTCACCCCATCCACCCACATGGTCACTGTGGCTTTCCTATAAGTTAATCTGTTATGGAGGGAAGTATAAAAGCAGCCAGTGACTAAAAATCTTTGGTACTTTCTTGCTTGTAAAGATGCATCTCCAGTACTTCACTAGTGCAGCAATTGGCCATGACGTCATGTCAGATAACACACCTTTTGCAGACCCCTTCCACACATAAATTATATTTTGAATATTTTTAGTGTTTTTAGTGTTTTGTGTAGTAAATAACAGTATATCACTTTAAGAATACCGTTGTTTCCATTCCTTGATTACCATTACTGTCACACTAGCATTTGCTTTCTAGGATTTGGTCATCATTTAGTGCCTTAGGACTATATTTAAATGCATTTCCTGTTTTTAAAGTGTTTTGAACAGATAAAGTATTCTTGGAGAATAACCAATATTTATGTGAATGCTGCTGCTTACAAGTGGTGTGCTTAGATTTTATACAGTTTTACATGAGAGCTAATTTATTTAATTCTCTCTATTTTGACAGCGAATTCTTGTGTTACTTTGTGCGGTAAATTTGATTGGACTGGAATGGTTGCATGCTGTTTATGCTTACTAATGACAATTTACTTCTGACCACCTTCTTTAGGCATACCTTACTGATAAGCGGACTTCTTTCCCACCAGCAGGTATGAATATGTACCTGGTCCTGCTGGTCATTGGTCCTGCTGGTCATTCTAATGTGCCTAAAAACAAAAAAAATAATCAAAACATTATTACAACCAACAGGCTAATACACTCAAGTGTACTAGCCTTTGATAGCATTTAGTCGAATAACCAAGCATTTACTGTATTTTCTGTCTGTGTGTGTAAAAAAAACTAAAAAAAAACTAAAAAATACTTCTGCTTTCCTAACTTTCCTAGCTAGTTGTTCCAGTGATCAGATTTGCTGATCCCTGGGCTTTGTATTTGGTTCCTGTGTTCCTCCATTTTCTTGTGTGGCCAGAGGGAAGTTTCTTTACTCACCAGTGAGAGTGGGGAGTACTGAGCTGCCTGTTTGTCCTCAGAGGAGTGGTTAGAGACAGCAATTGGTAATTCATTGGCCATTTTGGGTCATTTCCTGTTTTTTCCAGCCCCCTGGTATAAAGCATGCTTTGGCGGGCTTTTCTGGCATTAGAGAACTTGGAATAGCTCCTCGTGGTCCCCTGCAGAGTTCCTAAGGCAGCAGAGAGCAGAAAAAGCGACTTTCCTGATTCTAAGTATTTTTTAAGCATTTTTATTGCTTTTTTCGACCTTTTGTGCATTTCGACCACTGTTTATGCTTATATTATTGTTATATTACCTGTTTTCTCTGTTTTTCTGAGCTTAATTTGTTGACTGCACTTCTTAGCTAAAGTTTTGCTTATAAGTTAACAAACAGGCTAATACACTCAAGTGTACTAGCCTTTGATAGCATTTAGTCGAATAACCAAGCATTTACTCTATTTTCTGTCTGTGTGTGTAAAAAACTAAAAAAAAAAAAAAAAAATACTTCTGCTTTCCTAACTTTCCTAGCTAGTTGTTCCAGTGATCAGATTTGCTGATCCCTGGGCTTTGTATTTGGTTCCTGTGTTCCTCCATTTTCTTGTGTGGCCAGAGGGAAGTTTCTTTACTCACCAGTGAGAGTGGGTGTACTGAGCTGCCTGTTTGTCCTCAGAGGAGTGGTTAGAGACAGTAACTGGTAATTCATTGGCCATTTTGGGTCATTTCCTGTTTTTTCCAGCCCCCTGCTATAAAGCACGCTTTAGCGCGCTTTTCTGGCATTAGAGAACTTGGCATAGCTCCTCGTGGTCCCCTGCAGAGTTCCTAAGGCAGCAGAGAGCAGAAAAAGCAACTTTCCTGATTCTAAGTATTTTTAAGCATTTTTATTGCTTTTTTCGACCTTTTGTGCATTTCGACCACTGTTTGTGCTTATATTATTGTTATATTACCTGTTTTCTCTGTTTTTCTGAGCTTAATTTGTTGACTGCACTTCTTAGCTAAAGTTTTGCTTATAAGTTAACCTACAGGCTTATACACTCAAGTGTACTAGCCTTTGATAGCATTTAGTCGAAAAACCAAGCATTTACTGTATTTTCTGTCTGTATGTGTAAAAAAAACCAAAAAAAACAAAAAAAAATACTTCTGCTTTCCTAACTTTCCGAGCTAGTTGTTCCAGTGATCAGATTTGCTGATCCCTGGGCTTTGTATTTGGTTCCTGTGTTCCTCCATTTTCTTGTGTGGCCAGAGGGAAGTTTCTTTACTCAGCAGTGAGACTGGGGAGTACTGAGCTGCCTGTTTGTCCTCAGAGGAGTGGTTTCCTGTTTTTTCCAGCCCCCAGCTATAAAGCACGCTTTAGCGTGCTTTTCTGGCATTAGAGAACTTGGCATAGCTCCTCTTGGTCCCCTGCAGTGTTCCTAAGGCAGCAGAGAGCAGAAAAAGCGACTTTCCTGATTCTAAGTATTTTTTAAGCATTTTTATTGCTTTTTTCGACCTTTTGTGCATTTCAACCACTGTTTGGGCTTATATTATTGTTATATTACCTGTTTTCTCTGTTTTTCTGAGCTTAATTTGTTGACTGCACTTCTTAGCTAAAGTTTTGCTTATAAGTTAACCAACAGGCTAATACACTCAAGTGTACTAGCCTTTGATAGCATTTAGTCGAATAACCAAGCATTTACTGTATTTTCTGTCTGTGTGTGTAAATAAAACTAAAAAAAAAAAAAATACTTCTGCTTTCCTAACTTTCCTAGCTAGTTGTTCCAGTGATCAGATTTGCTGATCCCTGGGCTTTGTATTTGGCTCCTGTGTTCCTCCATTTTCTTGTGTGGCCAGAGGGAAGTTTCTTTACTCACCAGTGAGAGTGGGGAGTACTGAGCTGCCTGTTTGTCCTCAGAGGAGTGGTTAGAGACAGCAACTGGTAATTCATTGGCCATTTTGGGTCATTTCCTGTTTTTTCCAGCCCCCTGCTATAAAGCACGCTTTGGTGGGCTTTTCTGGCATTAGAGAACTTGGCATAGCTCCTCGTGGTCCCCTGCAGAGTTCCTAAGGCAGGAGAGAGCAGAAAAAGCGACTTTCCTGATTCTAAGTATTTTTTAAGCATTTTTATTGCTTTTTTCAACCTTTTGTGCATTTCAACCACTGTTTGTGCTTATATTATTGTTATATTACCTGTTTTCTCTGTTTTTCTGAGCTTAATTTGTTGACTGCACTTCTTAGCTAAAGTTTTGCTTATAAGTTAACAAACAGGCTAATACACTCAAGTGTACTAGCCTTTGATAGCATTTAGTCGAATAACCAAGCATTTACTGTATTTTCTGTCTGTGTGTGTAAAAAAAACTAAAAAAAACAAAAAAAATACTTCTGCTTTCCTAACTTTCCTCGCTAGTTGTTCCAGTGATCAGATTTAATGATCCCTGGGCTTTGTATTTGGTTCCTGTGTTCCTCCATTTTCTTGTGTGGCCAGAGGGAAGTTTCTTTACTCACCAGTGAGAGTGGGGAGTACTGAGCTGCCTGTTTGTCCTCAGAGGAGTGGTTAGAGACAGCAACTGGTAATTCATTGGCCATTTTGGTTCATTTCCTGTTTTTTCCAGCCACCTGCTATAAAGCACGCTTTAGCGGAGTTGCTACAGGAGCACACAAGAGCAGCGGCGGTTAATCAAGGTTAAACTATTCGGGCTACCTAAAGTCCACTCTTCAAATTTTCCCTTAAAACAGCCTTCCCTGAACTGTTCTGCTGATCTAACCAGCGTATTCTATATCTAAAAAGCTCAGCTCTACTTGATTCCTAAGTAGAATATTCTCTATCTGTAAAGCCTAGCACTTGCTCCTAAAGTACTTTTTTACTTGATATAGCACTTTTATTATACATAGTACCCCACCAGCCAAAAACCCCATTCGATCACCCACATCCCCCGGAGTCTTTTGAAGTCCTTGTCTATTCCTTCTAGCATGTTGAGGGATCAGTTGCTAGTGTCCTCTCCTGCTCAGCTGGTGAATCTGGGAATATTGCGGCAATGTTACAATTGTCTCATGTACACGGACAACCCTCTCCTTCTCCCACAAAACACAAATACATGCGAGAGATGCAACTGTGTAGCCAAACTGGAGGCTGAGCTCTCTCAACATAAGACTGGTAAGACCAGACAGGAGGAGAAGGTAACCACACACACCACAAACCCAGTCTCACATAGTACTATCACAACTTCAAATCATACACATAAATACACAAAGACATATTTGGAGGCTCTGATCAAAAATCTACCAAAAGAGCAGAGGCCACCAAAGCAGACACCCAAACAACTGCCACCTCAGGACACAACACATGCAACACATAGACCACATAGTCAGTGTGCCAAACAGTCACAGCCCTTAAGGCCAAACACAATGCCAGACACACTCGTCATTGGTGACTCCATAGTCAGACACACTGACGTCCCGCTCACCAGATTGAACAAGGAAAAGGTCACAGTAAGCTGCCTGTCGGGCGCTAGAATCCGCCACATAACGCAAGCACTCAGGTCTCTCAACAGCAGGTACAAGTACGACTCTGTCATTGTCCACGCTGGTGTGAACGACCTGAGACGTACCTCCTTGGACTACATGAAAAGAGACATAGAGGAGCTCTCTGATTATGTAGCCCAGGCAGGTATGACCCTGACACTGAGCAGTATCCTACCTTCACCAAGAACGATGCCACAATACAGAGACAAGATGATCAGCTTTAATAATTGGCTTAAACTCTGGTGTCATTCAAAGGGGATCCAATGTCTGTCTGCCTGGGATGACATGCTGGACAAGCCACGCTGCCATGAGGGCGGCTTGTACCTGTCACCCTGGGCTTCCGGATATTGGCAAAGGCTCTTGCCAGCGCCATAGTGCCTTTTTTAGGCAAGGCTCAAATTCTAAACCTACCACCCTAGAACACAAAAAAGGAAAAAAACTAAGGGTAATGCTGCTCAATGCCAGAAGTCTCAACCTCAAGATGCACGCACTCGAGGCCCTTCTCAGTATGGAGAACATCGATGTCTGTGCTGTGACTGAAACCTGGTTCAAGGCTCCCGAGAGCACACCAGCACTATCAGGCTTTACCTCATATCATGCGTTCCGGCCCCAAAATCCAGACAACACCAAGAAAGGAGGGGGGGTGTCTATATTCATCAAGAACACCCACACCTCAAGGTTGGTGGCAACGCACGATGCATCGGAGACCATCCAGGTGCAATTAACCATAGGCAAGACTGCTCTGCAATTTGTAGCATGTTACAGGCCACCCTCTCAATCTCAGGAACCTCACATAGCTTTCCTGAAAACACTGGAGGGGATAAATGTATCTCCAAACACCATCATACTAGGTGATTTCAACTACCCGAATATAGACTGGGATCACTACTCAAGCCCAAACAATCTAGCTCAAAGGTTCCTAGAGTTCATAAACTCAAATGCCATGGAACAGCTAGTCACCATTCCCACAAGAGGAGATAACATACTAGATCTCATCATCACGAACATGGGGTCACAATGTTCAACACCGGAAGTATACCCTTCACTGGTGAGATCAGACCATAAACTAATCTCACTGGAAGTCCACATCCCGCCCCCACCTGAGATAAAAAAGACCACAGTGAAGAACTTCTCAAAAGCCGACTTCACACTTCTAAAGGCTAGTGTGGTCTCTTTTAAGGCCCCCGAGACTGCGGAAACCATTACTCAAGCTGCTGAATCACTTACAAATGCCTTCTACCAGCACCTACAGGACTGCATGGATCAGGCAATCCCAAACAAAACAAAGACCCTTTGTACCAAAGGCAAGCGTCCAGTTTGGTGGATCCCAGCCATAAGCAAGCTCTACAACAAAAGGAGGAAGCTAGTACAAGATAGAGCAAAATCCTTAAAAGGGAAAACACCCTTGATCATTATAAGTAAAAAATTAAGATCTCTCATAAAATCATCCAAGGCAAATTTTGAGAGAAAAGTCACTAAGGACTCAAAGGACAATCATAAGGCCTTCTTTAGCTATGTTAGAAACCTGGGAGGAAACTCCCAGATATGCTCAGAATTAGTTCAAAATAATGTAAAAATTACTGAACCTACAGACATTGCCAACATACTGGCAGACAGGTTCAGTGCAAACTTCTCCCCCCCCCCCAAAAGGTGAGATATCTATACCAGAGAATTATAGCCCCCAAACATCTCTAACGCTCAGGTGAGAACTGCTCTCTCCAAGGCAAAAAACACAGCATCCATGGGACCAGATGGTGTCCCTGGATGTGTGCTCCACGAACTCAATGAGGAATTAAACCCGCAGTTAGGGCAGCTGTTTAATCTTAGCCTCACCTCAGGATACATGCCTAAGGAGTGGCGTACGGCAACTGTGGTCCCACTTCACAAAGGAGGTACCTCCACCGACCCGGGAAATTACCGTCCCATCAGCTTGACAAGCTTGATCTGCAAAGCTATGGAGAGGATCATAATGGAACTCATAAATAAAGACATAGGAGACTTGCAGACTTTGGATCCGACCCAGTTTGGCTTTGTCAAGGGCAGATCATGCCTTTTAAACCTGGTGGACTTTTGAAACAGTCACCAAGGCCATTGATGAGGGAAAGGCAGTCCACACAGCCTACCTCGACCTGGCAAAGGCTTTCGACACAATACCCCACTCAGGTATCATTGAAAACCTCATCAGCTTAAATGTAAACCCATACGTCACAAGATGGGTTGCAAATTGGCTAAGTGACAGAACCCACAGGGTCAGAGTTGCTGGCGCCATGTCAGACTCAAAGCCTGTCACAAGTGGTGTCCCACAGGGCTCAGTCCTGGGCCCTCTCCTGTTCGGCATCTACTTTTCAGAAGTACAAGCAAACACATGAGGATTATGGCTGACAAAATTTGCAGATGACTGCAAACTGGGCGCCATAGTTGAGAACACATCTGACACAGATATCCTTCAGAAGGGTCTTCTAGAAACGGAAAACTGGTGCCAGAACCATGGCCTAAAGTTAAATGCCAAAAAATGCATAGTCATACCCTTCGGGAAAAACAAGGTTACCCCTAGCTACCATATAGGCGGCAACCCACTAAGCACAGAAGAGGTTATCAGGGATCTGGGTACCCAGGTTGACAGTAACCTTTCATTTGATACTCACGTTGCCAAAGTAGTTAGGAAGACCTTCTACATTGCCCACCTAATCATGAAGGGATTCACTTCTAGATCAAGGGAAGTCATCGTCCCCCTGTACTCATCACTCATCAGGCCAATGATTGAGTACAATGCCCCATTCGGAATGTATCTGACACGACACCTGCAGCAACTGGAAAGGCCCCAAAAGTTCCTCACCAAAAGGATAAAAGGTCTCAAAAATATGTCCTATGCTACCCGACTGAAGGAACTTCAGCTCTACTCTGTCGCTTACCGTCTGCTCAGAGGTGACCTATGCCTGACATACAAGGCCATGTCCAACCCAGAACTGATGAACATGCTTCACCTCAAAAAATCTAGATCCCTCAGAACTACAAGGGCGGGAGACTTAAACCTTGACACGGTTATTAATAGGACGTGCTGGAGGGACAGATTCATCACCCAGAGACTCCCTGTGCTGTGGAACAAAATCCCGGTACATGTGAGGCAGAGCACCTCGCTGGCTTTGTTCAAGAGAAATCTTGACCAATGGATGGGAGATCGCAGATATACCCCAGGGATTATCTCAGTGTCACTGCTTGACAGAGGCACAGCAAAATAATGGGCATAGTATCCTCCAAACTAAAGGGGTGGCGAAAGCCACAAAACTCTGGCTAGGCTTATAAATGCCCTTGGGCAGATAGCCTAGTATGAACCTATGAGCCTATGAACAAGCCACACATGCAAACTGCTGCTATGCCTCAGCCAAAGACAGTTGACTCTGCAGCGACCATGTCTGGTTCCTCTGACCACTTACCTACTTCATGAGATCACTCTGGTGTAGCCTTGCCAGCCATTGTGGACCAGGGTCAGGGATGTCCTCTGCGGCTGTTTCAGTGTCGTGTTTGGGCATGGGAGAACCATCCAATTTGAGTACTGAAGGTACATCAGGACGGTCTTCTCCATTTGTCCAGGGAGGAGACCTTTTGTTCATGATAATATGCTGTCCCATAGCCATTCTTCCATTAGGAATGTATCTAGAAAAAAGAAACAAAGTTAATCGTATTGAAAATAATGGCATAGTTTCTATCTGCAAAAATGGTGTTATTAACTTAGCCTGGAGTTTATTATAGTCAGTCAGCTTTTGGTGCTATATGCCTTCTAATACTCTGCTCCTCTTTCTAAGGAAGAGAATGAATTTTCTGATGAATCTGATATTGCTAGAGACAGGGTTGGCTCAGTTCAGGATTCTGTATAGCCCAAGATACTGATTCTGTTGATAGTGAGTCCAAAGTTGTACAAGTGGAAACTTTCTCGTCTTCTGAGACTGTTTCTAGACTGAGGGACTATTTGCTTGGAAACAAACAGATGTCCCCCTAGAGTTGTGCAGATATTATGATTTACATGAACAAGTCCCGGTCTGTGCAGCCATTCCTCCTATTTTGCATGTTTTGGAGGATGCATTAAAGCTACTTGTAATGCCCCTGATTCTCTTCCCATCAGTTCCTAGGAAAAGCAGAAAAGTTGTGTAGAGTTTCACATGCAAATATATTTCTCTATTTTCATCTTACAGCTGATCATACTGAATTTACTCCTAAGGCTCAAGCAGCGAAAAAGCACCTTGCCTCCTCCAACCCTGTTCCCTTTGGGATAAGGAGGGAATGTGGTTGGACAGACATGGTAAGGGACTTCTTTCTTCTGCCACATTATCCCTCAGAATCCTGAACTACCAGAGCTGTATATGGAAGCTCATTTTAAAGTGTGCTAAAATCTTGGAAGAAGGTAGATCTTATGTGAACCATATTGTTTAATTTGTCTCAAGTTTCTCAACATGCCTTGGAGTGAGTATGATTGTTTTAATACTGTTTCTAGGGCTTCTGCTTCGGCTGCTTTTCTGAGGAGATTTGTTTGGGTACATAACCAAAACTTTTTCAGGTGACTTAAACTCAGAAATTTTGAATTCTCCTCTGTATTCAGAAGTTTTGTTTGGGCCTGCTGCTACTCAAGTACTCAAACAAAAAGATGACAGAGAGAAGTTAATGCAGGGGGGGTTATAGTATTTTTCATGTCCCCAAATTCTTCCCTTCTAAAATCTCTACCCCTTTCAAAGGACAAGATAAGCAGAGAACTCAGCCTAATAACAAGCAGGCACCCAAGTAAAAAAAATGGCAGAAGAGTAACAGAACCCTGAACGAAAAAACAAGGGAATTTACCAAAAATGGGTCAGGCACCAGCTTCAGAATGACTGTGCCAGAGACTTGGACACCCTCACCTAACCCCCAGCTACCCCTGTCCCCTTTCTACTTTCAAATCATCTGATGTCCTTCCATATCACTGTTGCAGTATTCTTTACAATAGGGATCCAAGTCTTTAGGTTGTAACAGGTACGCCATACGTCACACACATGCCTCCCATGCACAGTGTAGGGCATAAAGGTGACATCTAGACATACCATCCTCAGAACTTCTTTGCTGTCAATCCAAACATCATCTTCGATCATTGGTCTGAAGTGTCGTTCATCCACTGGTTTCTATTGCTTCAGATAAGTGCCCTATTATTTTTTTTTTTTGATTTCCTTATTTTATGTTTAGCCTTGTTTTTTTTTATCAGATTTCATGTCATCCAGAAAGGGGAAATGCTAGTGTGGAAGACAGGTCCCCCATAAAGATAATCACAAGCAGTATTTTTTCTGTTTAGGGGCTTCATACAACCATATGTCTTTTGAAATTTGTCAGTCCTTTGTCCCTAAGACATTGCAGAGTCTGCTTTCTTCCCATGTGATTTACTTAGAAAACCAATGACTTAAGCTGTTGGCTAAGGATATCATGGAAGGATCTTCCCGGCCTGAGGGTCAGCCATCTGGGAAGAAGAAGGCCAAGAATACTTGGTCTGATTCTTTGGCTATACGACCTCCACCAGAAGTCTTTCTTGAGGCTGGTGAAAGCAAGGAGGATCTTCTGGTCTCTCTCTCTCTGATTCCTCTGCTGTGACTGCTTCGAAGGCCAGCATGGATCTGATGCCATGCACATCCATGGAGGTTTTGCTGATGTCTTCGAATGTGCAAGGGGAACCATGGCTGGTGATTACCAAACGGTCTAGGGGTGTTACTCAAATTTTAGTCAGGGGTGAGGTTCTGACTACCATTACTGAGTGCTGTCAGAGGTCAGAGCCTCCAAAATTCTTAAGACTGATGTCCCACAAAAAAAAAAAAAAAACAAACAAAAAAAAAAAAAAACCAAACAGAAAACCAAACATATTTCACCTGCTCCAAAAGATCCTCAGAGTGAATGGCAAAACTTCACTCTAGGCCTGTTTAATGTTCTTAAACCTCCACAGGGTGCTTCTGTTCCTGCTCCTCCCTGGTCTTCTACCCCTCTTAAGAGGCCCAAGGAGCAGCATTCTTCTTCTGAGGAGGATGCTGATTTTGATGAAGAGAATCCCTTGCATATTCCACCCAGATTCCTTTGCCAATTGACTATAATTCTGAGGAGGAAGGTTCTATCAATCCTGACTCTCCTTTTGAGGAGATTTCCTTTGGTGATGTACATTTCCATAATGATGGAATTTTTCAAATGGGACTGTACTCAGGTGTCTGATGTTCAGAAGAGGTACTATTACCTTCTAAAAATGCAGTCTCCTAGACATTCTTCTGTTCCTCCTCTTCTCTCTGCCCTGCTGGATGCCTTTTCCACTGCTTCTCAGGCTCATGATTCCCAACCCCCTGCTACCAAGAAACCTGATAAGTTTTATAAAGTGCCTGAGGACTGCAAGTTTCTTTATAAAAAAACCCTCTGCTCACCCCTCTGTGGTATAAGTTCATAGGTTCATAGGTTCATACTAGGCTATCTGCCCTGGGGCATTTATAAGCCTAGCCTGATTGTGTTTGGCTTACGCCACCCCTTGATTTGAGTATACTGTGCCCTTTTTAAAGTTTAGTTTACTGTGCCTCTGTCTAATAGTGACACGGAAGTAATCCCCGGGACAAACCTACAATCCCCCATCCACTCATCAAGATTCTTCTTGAAGAGAGTCAGTGAGGTGCTCTGCCTAACATGAATTGGAATTCTATTCCAGAGCGAAGGGAGCCTCTGGGTTATGAATCTGTCCCTCCAGCATGTTCTATTTATTTCTGTGTTGAGGTTCAAGTCCCTCGAGCACGTGGCTCTAAGGGATTTAGATTTACTGAGGTGGAGCATGTCCATTAATTCTGGGTTGGACATAGCTTTATATGTCAGGCATAGATCACCTCGAAGTAGGTGGTATGCAACTGAGTAGAGCTGGAGTTTTTTTAACCGAGCAGCATATGGCATCTGTTTGAGTCCCTTGATCCTCCTGGTGAGGTACTTTTGGGGTCTTTCTAATTGCTGCAGGTGTCGGGTAAGGTACATCCCAAAGGGGGCATTGTATTCTATGATGGGCCTGATGAGGGATGAATAAAGGGGCACAATTACTTCTCTTGATCTAGATGTGAATCCTTTCATGATGAGGTGGGCTATGTAGAAGGTCTTTCTAACCATTTTGGCAATGTCATTGTCAAAGGAGAGATTGCTATCAACTTGGGTCCCCAGATCCCTAATTACTTTCTCTGTACTTAATGGGTTACCACCTATGTGGTAATTTGTGGGCACATTGTTTTTGCCAAAGGGTATGACTATACACTTTTTGGCATTTAGCTTTAGACCATGGCTCTTGCACCAGTTATCCGTCTCTCCGAGACCTTTTTGAAGGATGTTTGTGTCAGCTGGAGAGTCGATTATGGTGCCCAGTTTGCAGTCATCTGCAAACTTGGTGAGCCATAGTCCTCCCACGTTGGCCTGTACCTCGGAAAAGTAAATACCGAACAAGAGAGGTCCCAGGACAGAACCTTGTGGGACGCCACTTGTGACCGGTTTCGAGTCTGACATGGCCCCAGCAACTCTGACTCTGTGGGTTCTGTCTTTGAGCCAGTTTGCAACCCATCTTGTGACATAGGGGTTTATATTTAGGCTGGATAGCTTATCTATGATGCCCGAGTGGGGTATTGTGTCAAATGCCTTTGCGAGGTCCAGATAGGCTGTGTGGACTACCTTCCCCTCATCTATGGCCTTGGTGACTGTTTCGAAGAAGTCGACCAGGTTCAAAAGGCAGGATCTGCCCTTGACAAAGCCAAATTTGGTAGGATCTAGTGTCTGAGGTCCCCAATGTCTTTGTTTATGAGTTCCATGATGATCCTCTCCATAGCCTTGCAGACTAGGCTAGTCAGGCTTATGGGGCGATAGTTTCCAGGGTCTGCAGAGGCGCCACCTTTGTGGAGTGGGACCACTGTTGCTGTACGCCATTCTTTGGGCACATATCCTGTAGTGAGGCTGAGATTGTACAGCAGTTTTACTTGAGGGATTAGTTCTTCTTGGAGTTCATGTAGGACGCAACCCGGGACGCCATCTGGTCCCATGGAAGCAGTGTTTTTTGCTTTGGAAAGGGCGGCCTTCACCTGAGCATCAGAGATGTTTGGGAGGCTGCACTCTGCCGGGATAGATACTTGCTCTTTTGGGGGGGAGGGGGTGGAGACGTTTGCACTGAACCTGTCTGCCAGGATACTGGCGATGTCTGTGGGTTCAGTGTATTTTATGTCATTTAGAATCAACTCAGAACAAGTCTGGGAGTTGCATCCCAGGTTTCTAACATAAATGAAAAAAAGTCTTATGATTGTCTTTGGTGTCCTGTGCAATTTTTCTCTCGAAGCTGGCCTGTGAGGATTTTATGAGGGATCGTAATTTTTTGCTAGTACTGATCAGAGATGCCTTCCCTATTAGGGATTTTGCTCTATCATGTAGTAGCTTCCTCCTTCTGTTGTACGGTTTATTTATGGCTAGGGTCCACCAGACTGGACACCTGCCTTTGGATGATTGGGTCTTGATTTTGTTTGGGATAGCATGATCCATGCATTCCTCGAGATGTCCGTAGAATGCGTTTATATAGGATTCTGCAGTTTGGGCCGTAGTTTCCACTGGCTCTGGGGCCTTGAAGGATTCCACTTCGGTTTTGAGAAGTGTGAAGTTTGCTTTTGACAAGTTTTTCACTGTGGTTTTCTGGGGTGGGGTCGGGATGTGGATATCCAGTGAAATTAATTTATGGTCTGATCTTACCAATGAGGCATATACTTCTGGTATGGAGCATAGAGTCCCCATGTTGGTAATGATCAGGTCTAGTATGTTTTCCCCTCTTCTGGGAGTGGTGACTAATTGTTCCATAGCATTTGAGTTTATAAATTCCAGGAACCTTTGGGCTAAGGTGCTGGGGCTTGAGTAATGCTCCCAGTCTATGTTTGGGTAGTTGAAGTCGCCCAGTATAATGGTGTTCGGAGAGATCTTCATGTTCTCCAATGTTTTCAGGAAAGCCGAGTGGGATTCCTGACTTTGAGAGGGTGGTCTGTAGGATGCTATAAACTAAAAAGCAGTCTTGCCCACTGTCAGTTGCACATGGGTGGTCTCCGATGCCGTGCAATGCCACTAACCTGGAGGTGTGGATATCCTTGATAAATATGGAAACTTCCCCTCCTTTTGTGGTTCGGTCCGGGTTTTGGGGCCGAAAAGCATGATATGAGGTATAACCTGGTAGTGCTGGGGTGCTCTCTGGAGCCTTGAACCAGGTTTCTGTCACTGCACAGATATCGATGTTCTCCATACTGAGGAGAGCTTCGAGTGCATGCATCTTGAGGTTAAGACTTCTGGTGTTTAGCAGCATTACCCTTAGTTTCTTGTTCCTTGTGCTGTCTATGGAGGTGGGATTGACTTTTGAGCCTTGCCTAAAAAAGGCACTATGGGGTGGCAAGAGCCTTTGCCAATATCCGAAAGCCCAGGGGTGACAGGTGCAAGCCGTCCCTAGCGAAGCAACGTGGCTTGTCGAGCATGTCATCCCAGGCTGTCAGACACTGGATCCCCTTTGAATGACACCAAAATTTTAGCCAATTGTTAAAATCAATCATTTTGTCTTTATACTGTGGCATCATTCTAGGTGAGGGTAAGATGCTGCTCAAGGTCAGGGTCATACCGGCCTGGGCTACATGATCAGAGAGCTCATCTATGTCTCTTTTCATGTAGTCGAGGGAGGTACGTCTCAGGTCATTCACGCCAGCATGTACAATGACTGAGTCGTATTTGTATTTGCTTTGGAGTGACCTGAGTGCTTGCGTTATGTGGGGGATCCTAGCACCCGACAGGCAGCTCACTGTGACCTTCTCTTTATTCAGCCTGGTGAGTGGGACGTCAGTGTGTCTGACAATAGAGTCACCTATTACAAGAGTATCAGGTGTGTTATTCAGCCTTAAGGGCTGTGACTGCTTGGCACACTGACTTTGTGTGCTATGTGTTGTACGTGTTTTATTTTGAGGTAGTGTTTGCTTGGATGTCTGCTTTGGAGGTCTCTGTTGCTTAGGTAGATTTTTATTTAGAGCCTCAGAGTATGTTTTTGTGTTTTTATGTGTTTGGTTCGCTGTTGTGGTGGGACTATGTGATACTGGAATTGTGTTGTGTGAGGTTACCTTCTCCTCCTGACTGGTTACACCAGTTTTGAGATGAGAGAGCTCAGCCTCCAGTTTGGCAATATGGTTGCATCTCTCACATATATTTGAACCTGTTTGGAGGAGGAGAGGGTTGTCCGTGTACATGAGACAGTTGTAACATTGCCTCAAAATTCCCAGATTCACCAGCTGGACTGGAGAGGAAACCATTGACTGACCTTTGGACATGCTAGAGTAATATAGGGAACTGAATTAAAATGGACCAATAGGGGACAAGGTAATCGTAGAGAGTATAAGAGTAAGTAGTGCTTATGGTTTATTAGTGCTAACTTGTAAAATTACTTATTTGGACCAGTGAGGGGCCTTAAAATGAGAATATGGTGTTTACTTTGAGAGATAGAGCAGACTTCGTGGAGCCAGAAATAGTTTAAACCCAATTAGGCAGTGCTGCCCGATGTTGCGCTATGCGCAAAAATGAGCAAAACCGCGCAAAAGAGGGTTTTAAGAGACGGAGATCAAGGAGTTAGGAATTGACCCAAAATGGCCAATAAAACTACAGTTTCAAGGCAGTAACCACTCCCACAGGGGCAGGCAGGCTGCTCAATGTTAATCACTGCCACTGATGAACACAGAGACTTCCCTTTAGCCCAAGCAAACAATGGCCTCCAAGAAACTTACAAACAGTTCAGATCTGCAAATCTGTAACTGAACTTTTTTAAATCTCAGAAAAGTGGGAAAAAAGCAAGATTTTTTTGTTTTTTTTTAAGGAAAGCAGATGTTCACAAGTATCAACAAGTTAGAACAGTGCAGTAAATGACCCCACACTTGAGTGCTTAGCCAGAGACAGATAAAATGCAAGTTTTAAGAAAAAAAAACGATTTTAAAAATAAGTGCAGGCAGGAAATTCAGTAATCAGCTGTAGGTTGTGTTCTAAATACAGTTACCAACACAGAAATCAAGTTTAACAAGCCAGAAAATGCTCAAAAGTAGGCGGCAATGCAGAAAAACTTAACAAATAATCTGAAGCAAAATACTTAAAATCTCAAAAGTGGCTCCTTTCTTCTCTCAGCGTTTTCTCCTCTTGGTGGGTGCTTCTCCAACAGCCAACAAGTCTGAAAAGATGCCAAAACCACAAGGCAATCAGGCTTTAAGAGAGGGAGATCAAGGAGTTAGGAATTGACCCAAAATGGCCAATAAAACTACAGTTTCAAGGCAGTAACCACTCCCACAGGGGCAGGCAGGCTGCTCAATGTTTGTCACTGCCACTGATGAACACAGAGACTTCCCTTTAGCCCAAGCAAACAATGGCCTCCAAGAAACTTACAAACAGTTCAAATCAGCAAATCTGTAACTGAACTTTTTTAAATCTCAGAAAAGTGGGAAAAAAGCAAGATTTTTTGTTTTTTTTTTTTTTTAAGGAAAGCAGAGGTTCACAAGTATCAACAAGTTAGAACAGTGCAGTAAATGACCCCACACTTGAGTGCTAGGCCAGAGACAGATAAAATGCAAGTTTTAAGAAAAAAAAACGATTTTAAAAATAAGTGCAGGCAGGAAATTCAGTAATCAGCTCTAGGTTGTGTTCTAAATACAGTTACCAACACAGAAATCAAGTTTAACAAGCCAGAAAATGCTCAAAAGTAGGTGGCAATGCAGAAAAACTTAACAAATAATCTGAAGCAAAATACTTAAAATCTCAAAAGTGGCTCCTTTCTTCTCTCAGCATTTTCTCCTCTTGGTGGGTGCTTCACCAACAACCAACAAGTCTGAAAAGACGCCAAAATCACGAGGCAATTGGGTTTTAAGAGCAGGAGATCAAGGAGTTAGGAACTGACCCAAAATGGCCAATAAAACTACAGTTTCAAGGCAGTAACCACTGCCACAGGGGCAGGCAGGCTGCTCAATGTTAATCACTGATAAGCCCTCCAAATTGTTGCCTTCCACTAAGTTGCTTCTGTCTGATAAGAATAGCAGAATCTTGGAAAGACTGAGTAAGAAGGTGTATACTTCTGCTACTCTAGCCTTTAGAGCAGTTAACTGTCAGACACATATGACTATGTACGTTCTGGCTGTTCTCTCTCAGGCCTGTCAGGTTATTTCAAATCTCCTTGATTCTGAGGGGAGACTTCTGCTCTTGCTTTGCTAGGGACATCCTCCCAAGTAGCTTGCCACTCCATTAAATGCAGCTATGATGCAACAGATGCTTTCTCTAGGGCTGCTGCTTTTGGTTCTGTTTTGAAGAGGTATTTCTGGCTCAGACTTCAACCTTTGCCTGATGATATCAAGGCTAAACCAATGGATGCTCATCTGAAAATAAGCACTTGTTTGGTGCTGCTGCTGCTGAGTTGTTTAAGTCCTTGCAAGAAAAGAGCAAAGTCTTACAGGAGTTGAATATTTTTGTTTCCCCTTTGCTCAAGTTTCAGAGAAATTATCCTAATATACCTGCTTTTGTCCGTAGACAGTATTGCTGTCCCCCCAAAGGTAAAAAGGGTGGTAGAAGGGCTTCTCCTGCTAAGGCTGCTCAGACTCCTTTTACTCAGAAGCCTCCTTTTCCTGACATACCAGGTGCTATCTGGCTTTCCTTGCCCTGTTCTTCTCAATCACATTCCTGTTTCTCTTCGTCTCTCTCTCTCTCTCTCTCTCTCTCTCTCTGTGCTTTCCTTTTTGGCTACAGGTCACTCAAAACTCCTGGGTTCTTTCCATAACTCGCCAAGGTTATTACATGGTTTGGAAATCTCTTCCCCCTTTTCTGATCATTCTCAGCCTCCTCAGAAACAACTGCCTTTTATTCAGAGGTACTTCAGAGCCTGTTGGCTCAGTGAACCATTCAGGAAGTTCCAGTTCCTCAGAGGGAGGATGGGTTTCCTCTGCTACTTCTGCAGACTTTTCTGGCTTCCCTGAATCTCAGGGATGCTTACACATTCCTATACTTCCCCTTTTCAGGAAGTTTTTACTTTTCTTTGTTGATTCCATGCATTTTCAGTCATCTGCTTTGCCCTTTGGCCTGTCAGCTGCCCCAAGGGTCTTCACCAAATGCCTCACTGCTGTGATTGTTTTCTGCAGGTTTAAGGGGATGTAGGTCTTCCCATACTTGGACGACCTGCTTAGTCAGGTCTCCTCTCCAGATGTCTTACTTCAGCATCTATACTTCACCATTTCTTTCTTGCAAAGCCTGGAGTTTACTATAAATTTCAAGAAGTCTTTCCTGACTCCTAATCAGGATTATCTTTTTCTGGGATGCAGGATCCAGACTGTTCCAATGCTATCATCCTTGCCTCCTCCCAAGGCCTTCACTCTCATTGCTTTCTTTCAATTTGTTCTTCCTCTGGCTTCAGTCACAGCCAGAGAATTTGTGAGAGCTCCAAGTTACATGGCCTCCACCATCCCTATGCTCCCTCTAGCCAAGCTCCACATGAGTAAGTTCCAGTGATTTCTAAAGTCAAGTTTGGCTTCAACATTCTCATCCTTTAGATTTTCATATCCCTCTTCTTTTATGCCTCAACCTGGAACTCCAGTGGTGGGTTCATCAGTTGTCTCTTAACCCAGGGATTATTTTCAACCTCCTCTCCCCTTAGGATCTTTTAACAGATGCCACAGATGGGAATGGGGGCCCTCTGATGGCACAGGGCCTTTGGTTGCGTCAACAAAAGAAAGACCACATGAAAGTCAAAGAGGTGAAAGCTCTTATTCTGGCTCTTCAGGCCCTTTCATTCTCTTTTCCTTTCTGGGTCCCTCAAGATTCTCACAGACAATGCCACAGTGATGCTGTATGTCAACAAGCAAGGGGGACAAGGACTTATCTCGTTTGCAGGCTAGCCTTTCAGGTTTGGGAGCTAGTTGTTCAGTATCAGGTGGCTATTCAGGCAGTTTACATTCCCTCAGATCAGAACATATTGGCAGATTCTCTGAGCAGGTCCATAAAACCGTCCCATGAGTGGATGCTTCACAGGGATGTGTTTCTGGACATGGTCCACCAGTGGGGGGTACATCTCAAGTAAATCTGTTTATCTCCCCTCTGAACAGCTAACTTCCTCTATTTTGTGTCAGAGCCCCATATCCTCTGGCCTGGAAAGTGGAATCCCCCTCTTTTTCTTGGAAGGGGATGTTTCTTTAAGCCTTCCTTCCCCTTACTTTCATTTCGAAAATCCTGTTCAAAATACAACAGAATGCTCCCAAAATCTTGCTGGTGACACCTTTTTGGCCAGACAGCATTGTTTCTCTCTTCTTCTGCATTTTTGCCAAGGGGAGTCATCACAAGTTACCTCACAGGTTGGACCTACTCACACAAGACAAGGGATCTCTCATCCATCCCAACCTGTCCACTGTTCAACTAACATTGTGGATGATAGGGTTTGATCCCCTATAGACACCTTTTTCTGAGGACATGCTTCGGGTCCTGCAGGAGGCCAGGAAACCCACTACTGGGAAATCTTACTTATCCAAATGGAAGAGATTTTTAGTTTGGTGTCTTTCTCATAACCTGGATCCATTTACTGTGGATATTCATTTGATTCTTTATTTGTGTGAATTGCTCAATGCTGTGGATTGGCATATTCTTCTGTTAAAGCCCGTCAGCTATCTCTACTTCTATGCCTTTGATGACTCATTTAGCCTCTAGATTTGAGGCCAAGCAATTTCTTAATGGTGTCCTTCACATTAGATCTCCCAGGAAGCCTGTCCCTCTTTTCTGGGACCTTAATTTTGTTTTAGAAAAATTGACTTTGGCTCCATTTGAACCTGCTGTTTCAGCTTCCTTACAACATTGTTCTTGGAAGACTGTTCTTCTTTTTGGCCCTTACTTCTGCCAGATGGGTGACTGAGCTGCAAACCCTTATGGCTGTTCTTCCTTTTTTAGTTTTCCATAAGGATGGAGTGTTCCTTCGGACTAATCCTTCTTTTATGCCCAAGGTGGTTAATAAGTTGTCTCTTAGTCAGTCTGTTCATTTGCCCACTTTTTTCCCTTCTCCACAGTCTACTAGTGAGAATGTTTTGCACACCTTGGATTTGCATAAACAACTCTTATTTTTGGATAAGATTAAAGCGTTTCATGAATCTGAACACCTTTTTGTTTCTTTTCATCCTAGGTATTTAGGTATGGCTGTTTCGAAGCAAACCATTTCTTCTTAGATTTTATTTATTTATTTATTTATTTAACATTTGTTTACCGAGAAAGTCTGACTTGGAACAAAGCCAATTTTCAGTGGAGGCCCAGGGAGAAACACTCCAAATGCATGTCTTTGTATGTGGGAAGAAACCGGAGCACCTGGAGAAAACTCACACAAATGCAAGGAGAACATGCAGACTCCGCACAGAAGGCACCCCAGCTGAGAATCAAACTGGAGAACCTCTTGCTGTGAGGCGACAACGCCACTGCTACACCACTGCACCATTCAGATTTCTAAAGCCATTTCTTGTTGCTATTATTTTCATGGGAAGAGCCTTCCTTCTTCTGTTAAGGCTCATTCTACTAGAACTGAAACTTCTTCTGGTGCTTTTTTCAAGGGGTTGGATACTGATTCTATTCTTGAGGCAGCTACCTGGACTTCTGTGGATACCTTTACCAAGCACTGTAAGTTGGATGTGATTTCTAGGGCCAGAGGTGGGTTTTCTAGGACCATTCTCCATGGCATCCTAGAGGGCTCTCCTGGCCCTTACTCCTCCTTATTTTCTTCCTGAGCTGTTGCACTCTCCCTATTGTAAAGAATACTGTAGAAGTGATATGGAAGGACTTAGTACAGTTATGTAACCATAACAGTAGATGTCCTTCTCTTCACTACTGCAGCATTCTCTCCATCCTTCCTCCCCCTGTCCTTTTTCCTTTTGGATGTACTTGTTACCTGTTGGTATTGCTGGACTGTCATTCCTACTGGGGCTTTTCATTTCTTAGGATGGTACATCCGGATGTCACTGTTATGCCCTAGGCTGTGCGTGGGGAGCATACATGTGGTGTATGACGTACCCATTACTACCTAATGGCTTATGTATACCAGCTGGAAATCAGGCTACTCTTGACAGGGGATCCCTATTGTAAAGAATACTGCAACAATGAACAGAAGGACACCTACTGTTATGGTACGATTTTACACAACTGTACTTTCCTCAGTGCTTCGGGTTGGTGTCAGATAATTTTTGTCAGATAGTGTTTAGAGGTGATTCAGGAGGGTTACAGCTGACATTGGATAGATTCTTTCAGGAGGACTCCCCCTTGTTAGCCCTTATCTCAGTTCCAAGACAAAACCGTTTGCAGGACATCCAACACAAAACCCATGAACCAATGCAATGTCCAGTTGAGTGGAAAAACACACTATAAGCTCCAAAAAAGATCGGCAACACAAAAACTAAACAAAATGTTTTAGTTTATTTGTTAAGCACTTTCTTCCCCTTCAAAACGGGAACTTCATCAGAACAAACTTCCTCCCCAGGTCGTCCGTTAAAATAGAAATCATTCAATTAGATGCAATAAGATGTTAATTAAACAATCAGTTTCTTAAAAAAACAGTGTATTTAAATACTTAAAAACCTTTTAGGTTTAAATTCGTAATTCTCTTTTCTTTAACACAGGCAACAAAGATAAAAAATCATTTAATCCTGGTTTACTCAATGCATTTAACTTAATAATCCAGTAAAATTCCCTCAAATCTATATTTAATTCCCACCACCAGCCACCTCTAGGATTTGGTCTGATGACCTGTAAAATGCCAAAATTAAATTTTAAAAACCTTGGCATTTAGTTGAATGTTTAAATAAGGAATTGTTCACATTACCCCTTGATATGGCATAAGTGTGTTTGTATATTCTATGCCTGAACTTCCTCTCTGTTTTGCCCACATAATAAAATGAACAGGTTTGACAAACAGCAATGTAAACAATGCCTTTAGTATCACAGTTGCCTTTCTGCGGAAAAATATCCTTGTCGTGTTCTGCTGTGTGTACTGTGTCATAGTTCAAAACATACTGGCATTGGTTACAGTGACCGCACCTAGTAGTTCCTTTCAAACACATGTTCTTGGGTAAAATATAATGCTCCGTCAAATATTTAATATTTTTTCCAACTTTATAAATAAAATTTGGTACATTTCCTAAAGTGTTGAAAATCTCTATATTCCCTTTAAAAATAACCCAATTCCTTTTAATAATTTCTTTCAACTGTTTTTCTCCGTTGCCATAGGTAATGGTCATACTAGTTTTAAAATCTTTTTGGGTGTTGTATTGAGTTTTGTGTGGATGAATAATTTCTCTGCTAGCCAATAAAGGTTTGTACCTTGCACCCCACCCTCCAATAACTTGTTCAGCTATATTCTGTAACAAGTTATTAGGATAGCCTCTCGCTCTAAACATTTCGGAAATAATAAAAACTTCTTGTAAAAATGTTTCCTTTTTTGAGCACATCCTCCCCGCCATAACCAACTGTCCTTTAAAAATATTCTTTTTTGTATGAAAAGGGTGACATCTTTGAAAATCTAAATAACTGTTTGAGAAAGTTTCCTTCCTATATATTCTGGATTCAAACTTATTATTTGCTTTGTCTTTAATAATCATAACATCCAAATAATTTATCCCTTCTTCAGAAGTGTTGACAGTAAACTTAAAAAATGTACAAATTTGGTTAATGTGTTGATAAAAATTATTGAAACTGTTTTTTGAATCATTCCACAAAATAAAAATATCATCCAGGAAACGGTAATAAGTAAGCCATTTCTGTGAATAGGAACTCAAAGATATGCGTTTCTTCTCCCATGCATAAAAAACAAGGTTAGCATAAATGGGGGCACAAGCGGCCCCCATTGCCACTCTCTGTTTTTGCTTGAAGAATTCCCCTTCAAAAATGAAATAGTTGTTTAGAAGAATATATTCCATTGAAGCCATAATAAAGTTGATAATAATGTCTGAAAGTGTTGTAAGTTCCCTTATAGCTTCATAGAATTGTTCCAAACCCTCTTTGTGTGTTATCGAAGTGAATAAGTCTACTACATCTGTTGTAGAAAAAATTACTTCAGCTTGATACCATCTTTCATTAAACTTCGACAAAAAGTCCCATGAATCTTTCAGTAAGTAATCCACATTTTTTACAGAATCTTTCAATATTCTGTCCACAAAGGTACTAAGAGTGTATCTAATACTGTTGTGTGCTGATATAATAACCCTAAAAGGGGGTTTAAGAATATTTTTTGGGATTTTAGGAATGCCGAAGGCTGTAGGAATAGAAGGGTGTTCAATTTTTAAGAAGTTGTATAACTCTTCTGAAATTACTTTCTGAAGTAAAGAGTCTTCCAGGAAATAAGAAATTTTCCTGTGTGCTAAATTAATTTAGTTCCTAGACGATACTTGATATTTCTCTGTGTCTGAAAAAATAAGGGACAGTTCATTAACATAATCTATTGAGTTGAACAATACAATACCCCCCCCCCCTTATCTGGCTTCATAATTCTATATAACTTGTTAGTTCTTAATTGGTTAAGCAAAAAGGACTCTTCCTTTGTCAAATTAAATCTTTTAATAAGATTGTTTTTGTTCAATTCCTTTTGAATGTCTGTCTCACAAGCTTTTTCAAACGCCATAATTAAGGGGTGTAGTGTGGGGTTGAAACTACTTTTCTTTTTAAACTTTTGATCACGTTCTTGTTTGTTTGTATAATTTTTGGTTGACCCACCTTCAAACATAATCTTAAAGTTTAATTTTCTAGTGTAAAGCTTCAACTCTATGATTTCATCCACTTTTTCAGTACTACAAGTTGGAATATATTTAAATCCTTTCTTAAACAGCATAAAATATGTGTTATCGATAGTTAATTCTGTGTAATTGTATATGTTAAAATTGTCCTGTGAAAACATTATGCCCTCATGGGTCACTTGAATATTATTTCCATTACCTACCTCTACTGCTAATAGTTGTTTCTGTACCCACCCCTTTTGTACCTTCTGTTGTTTAGTCTGGGTGGGTGTTCTTCCCCTAAAAAACTTTTTTGTTGTTGTTTGTTTTTATTCTCGAGGCGATCAGACCTTCTAATAGGTGGAAATTCCATATCATAATTATCCCCTAAATGATCTTGTTCCCTGTCTTCTCTTACTACCTCGTTATAAATGGGTAGTGTTTGGTGCCTCGAGTCAAAAACAGAATCTGTGTTTATAACACTATTGGGTTCATTGGAGAACCAAAAAGGGAAAGCAGTATGCATTTTTCTTTAAATATTCATTGTCATCCCTTAAAAGTTTTTTCTTTTTCCATTCTAAATTAGTTTTAACATTATAATCAACTTTTTCAAAAATCTTTTCATACTGAACCATATTAATTTCAAACAGTAAATCGTTCTCAAGTTTCCTGTTCATTTTGTCTAAGTCTTCCAACATGTTTTTAAAATGTTTACAGTTTGTTTTAATAATGAATTCCATTAAATAAAAACCAAGATGGTCAAAAAGTTGTAAAAGTTCTTCTGTATCACAGTTAGTAGTGTTCAGACCATTTGGAAATTTAAACAGTCTAAGCCCCTTGGGGACATGTTGTTTCTTCAAACTTTCTTGAAGGTACAAATTATCACATTGCAAAGTACATACCTTAATCAACAAAAGTTCAAAATCTTTAATTGTAGTATTAAACGTCTGGTACTCATGTCTATTACCTTCATGTAAAATGTCCCCCGAAAATGATATTTCTTTCATAATCCATTCTCTAAAACTGGGGGGGGGCAGTGTTTAGCAGAGGAGTTGATCGTCAGTTCATCTTTGTTTGGTCATTTACTGCCCTCTAGTGGTTTAGCAGAAAACTCACCTTGGTTAGTTGGTCTAAAGCCGAAAATACCATAGTCTTTCCTCCGAACGTCTGCCTGAGACGTTCCAATTTGTGTGGCCTGGAGAGAGTCCATTCTTTTATTCAAATCTGCCACTTGCTGTGTCAAGGCATAAATCAGAATAGTCAAATCAATGTTTTGAGGTGAAGAGTTAACCGGAGAGTGAATAAGGTCATCACAGTTTAAATTCTGTGTACCAGAATTCCTCTCCCTACTGTCAATGACAAAATCTTCCATAATTCCATTGTTTTCAGGTATCACCAATACACGAGAAATGCAAAAGGCAAACAAAGTCACCTATTTTACATCCCTAGTAGAAAATGAGCCGTGTGGTCCCACTCGATCAACCGGCAACACAAATACCAAATCCAAGACAAAGCCGTTAGATAATTTTTGTCAGATAGTGTTTAGAGGTGATTCAGGAGGATTACAGCTGACATTGGATAGATTCTTTCAGGAGGACTCCCCCTTGTTAGCCCTTATCTCAAACCGTGATGTTGTGGTAACCTTAGACCTCAAAGATGCATGCCGTCACATTCCAATAGCATACAAATATGGGAGTTTTCAAAGATTTTGTGTATCTTTGTCACATTATTAGTTTTCTGCACTGCCCTTTGGACTATCTACTGTACCAGGAGTGTTTACAAAGTGCCTGGCTCTTGTGTGGCTTACTGTAGGCTGCAAGATATTCAAAATTTTCCTTATTTAGACAGCTTCTTTATTTGTGCATAGTCTTTGCCCAGATGCCAGGTGTTCTTAACAAAGGTTTCATCCCTCCTAACTCATCTGGGATTTCAAATAAACATACAGATGTCCTTCCTCTGTCACATAGGACTGTGTTTTTAGGGTGCCTTTAGACATTTTCATGCAAAAAGCCTTTTTCCCTCGACAAAGTGGAAACTTATTGGGAAGTATTCCTGAACTTTTCTCATCTTACTCAGGCTTCAGAAAGAAAATTCCTCAGAATTCTAGGCTTTATAACTTCTGTGATCCAAATGATACGACTTAGGCTACACATGAGAAAAATTCAGTAGTTCATAAAAACGTGGACCAACCATCTTTACTCCTTAGATTTATAAAGCTACAGCTACAGTAATGGACAAAGCACGTAGCTGTCAGTCCAGGACTTTGTTTCTCTCTTTTTTCAAAAATATTTTTATTAGTTTTAAACTTTTACAAAAAAGAAATGAAAATAAATACAAGAAAGGGAACTTGTAAGGTACATCAAACCACGAAAAAGAAAGTGAAGTACATTCTAAATTAATACAAACAGTTAACAAGTTTTGATTTATAGACAAGCAGTTATTGTAACAAGTACCTTACTCCTGAATGGGTAAAACATTCACTAAAAGCCCCAGAAAAACATAATACAAATAGAAATCAGGCCTCCCAAGAGGAGGATAACTTTAATCAGATAACTTACTATTATATAAAGTATAAACTGTTAACTATTTTGGGGGTACACCACCTAAAGTAAACTATACATGTCCTAAAAACCTATTTACACTATATTTACAATATATTTACATCATGGATGTCAGAGGACCTCGCCGAATAAACTGACATAAGAAAATTAGTAAAGTGTAATGTTTGCATTATCAAATACTTTTGGACCGTACCTAGTACAAAAAGGATCCAGCTTGGAATGCAAATGTATAAGAAAAATTTTGCTGGATTTTACTTATTCCAGATTAGATCAAAGAGATTTTCCCAACATTTTTTAAAATAATTATTTTTCTTTTTGCTATTCGTGCACATTTTGTGTGCTGATATATATTTTAGTGCCATATCCATAAAATTTTCCCATGAAATTTCTGAGGGGTTGATCCAATTTTTAGTAATGAAATATTTAAGGAGAGCACAAACTGAGACAAGAACATGACGGTGAATACCTTTGATTTGAATAGGAACAATATTAAGGATCATAGTTTGCCAAGAAAATGTAGTTTTCTCTCTTCTCACATCAAAGCAACTGAGCAGCAGCTTCTGTGGGAGTAAAAGTGCAAGGTCTGTGGGACAATTTGGACAGACAAAAGCTATAAATGTCAAAGAAGTGCAGGCTGTGATTCAAGCAATAAAAGCCTTACATTGTCTTTGGCAACCAAGTCCTCTTCAGGCAATTACATACAATGCCACAATGATGTGGTACTTAAACAAGGGTGTACCAAGTCATGCCGACTATGCCACTTGGCAGTGGTGACTTGGGAGTTAAGTGTTCAATACTCCCTAACTGTTCAGCCCTGTTGTATACCGTCAGAACAAAACATAGTGGCAGACAAACTCATCAGATCCTGGACAGACCCTTACAAGTGGAAACTCAGTTCAGAGGTAGTCCAAGAATTTCCAGATGTGGGAAATACCTCAAATAGATCTGTTCTCCTCCTTTCAAAACAGATGGATATACAAATTCTGTTACAGGAGCCCTTGCAAACAAGCTTGAAGAACAGATGATGTCTCATTTCCCTGGCTGGGGATGTTCCTATATGCTTTCCCAATGATTTCTAAGGTACTTCTGAAGACTCAAAAACATTGATAACAAAAATCGTTGCATTAATTCCCTTTTGGCATTGTCAAAATTGGTTCTCTCTACTTATGGAACTGGCCAAGGGCAATTACCACAAATTTCTTAACAGGCCGGATCTATTTGCATAGAGCAAAGTAAGCTTGATGAACTGTGACATCAAGCAACTACAACTTACTGCCTGGGTGATTTGATTTTGTTATCTTTTTTAGGAATCTTCTTCATGAGGGCTTGCAACAGGTACTAAAGGAGGCAAGAAAGTCTGATTGCAGAAAGTCGTATTTTGGCAAATGGAAAAGATTTTCTAATCGGTGGCTAGCCAGTAAACAGGGTCCCATAAGGAAGTTTGTACCCTTGGTGCTTGCATATTTGTGTAAATTATAATCATTTGGGCTTTTGTATGCTTCTATCAAAGTGCATCTAGAAGCCATTTCAGCTTAGCTGTCTGTTCGTGAACAGACAGTTTATGAAAGAGGTTTTAAACAAGACCACCCTGGCAAACATATTCCTTCAGCCTGTGAACTCAGTTTTGTACTGGAGAAACTGGCTTTGTCATTTTTGAACCTGCCTGTTTGGCAGATTTGAGGTTCATTACTTGGGAAACTGTTTTACTTGTTTTAACATCTACAAGGCGAGTTGCAAAGTGGGGGAACTGTCTGATTTTCCATAGAGAGAGGATCATTCTGCAGACTAACTTCACATTCATGCCTAATGGTGTCTGACTTCAGTTTGAGCCAAACCATTGATTTACCAGTGTTTTTATCAGAGCCAAAAAGGAGAACAGATTCTTCATACCTTGGGTGTACACAGGCAAGTCCAGTATTACCTTGATAGAATCAAGTCCTTCAGGAAAGCTCACCAGCTGTTTATTTCCTCTACTGGGGCTAAGAAAGGTCGACCTGTGTTTAAACAGACAGTTTCTAATTGGTTGTCCTCTGCTATTTGTTTTGTTACTGTCACCATGTCAAAACCAGTCCAGACAGAGTAGGGGTCATTTTGTTAGGGTCTTAGCTTCTTTTGATGGCATATTTTATTAAGGGGTGGGCTCTAAAAGTATTCTAGAGGCAGCTACTTGGTCTTCCATTCGTAGATCTGCAAAATACTACAAACTGGATTCCTTCTCTAGATCCATAGCAGGCTTTGCAAGGACTACTCTCCAGGTGCTCCTGGACCCTTATCCTTCCTCCTTCCAAGCTAGGTAAGCTTTGCTGAAAAAGCCTATGCGTAGATTACCAGTGAGATTTATGTACATAGCACAGTTGTGTAAGTTGCACTTAACCCCTAACAGTAGATATTCAGTTCTTCACTGCTGCAGTAGCTGGACCCACCCACCATCCCCCTTGTTGTACATAATTACTGTGTGTCACAGCTTTTATTGCTGAAATAGTTGCCTGTTGTTTTCAGTTTTTCATTGGGTGCAATAGTTGTTAATTTCAGGATGTTAGTTTTCTCTTTTGGGCAAGAAAGTGCATCACTTTGGGTGCTTTTACACTTCCCTTCTAAAGGGATTAGCCTTTAGGCAGCCAGAGTAAATATGTGGGAGGGGGTTAGAGCTTTGGGAAGTTGGCTGGGTGCTGTATCTTTGGCAGGATACAACCCATTGGCTTCTGCAGCAGTGATGAATGTGAACATCTACTGTTATGGGTAAGTGCAGTTTATATAACTGTACTTTCTCTAATCATCTGGGATACACCTTCATTCCCATACTGCTATTAGTACCCTAAGGGGCCATTTCTGCCCTAACTCACCCATCTTGATCATATCTGCTATTACTTAATTTGAGCCTGCTGCTTTCTCTGATATTCCTTAGTACTGTTCTTAATTCTAGAATTTGTTCTTCCTCTTCCATAGGCTGTGTACGGGAGAGTACAGATTCTGTGGATTTTTCTTTATTCGGGTGCTGCTGGAAGTACTCCTTCCACCTGCTTTGATGTCCTAGGGACTGGTGAGCAGGTTGTTGCTGGCATCCATTACGAATGTTGTCTGATGACTGTCTTACCTTTTTGTCTTTGCCTTGCAAACTGACAGCATTTGTGCCATCTGTTAAGTCACTTTCCAGAAGCTGGGGAGTGCCTCTTCTTTTCTGTTTAAATTGCTGTCTTATTCTCTTTTTTTCTCAGCTTGAATTGTCTTTTCTACCTTCCACTTTTTCCTGCACTCCTTTGTTTTTCTCTTTATAACTTCCTGGACTTTTGCATTCCACCAACAGCTTTCCTGGTGTACCGTGTCAGGCCACATAACTGTAGTTAATGTGACCTACTAAAGAGAGAGATGAGAAATTAATAATTGCTTACTTTCAGCATATGAGTATTCTGATTTTCCACACTTTTCCTGGATTTTTTTAATGTTTCATCCCAAAATTTGATTTCATTAGTAACATTAATATTCTATTTATACAGAGCCTCATCTGTCAGGTGGATTACCCTCACTTCCTCATCAGATTTGTGTCTAGTATTTCTGACTTCAAAGAAGGATAAAACCTGTAGAACTAATTTCATGCATGTTATTAGTAATAAATCATTTTCACAAGCCAAATATTTTATTCAGGGATCTCAAACCAGCATGATTTTGGGAAGCCACTGCACTATATTGCTTACTGCACTGACCATCTTTTGAGATTTTGACTTTCAGCTTAGTGTAATAATCCTCATGGTCATTTAGCTTAAATGAACCCTATTAGTATTTAGACATCATGAGTCTCAGAAATAATCAATAGCTTTGAATTTGGGTTCCAGGTACTGTAAAATAAGAAAGGCAGTACCAGACAACCTTATTTCTGTCCCTTGATTAAACTTCTCTGAAATAGAGTAATCTAATTTATTTAATGTTGGGTTTCATAAAAATGGGTTGAAGTATATTAATTGATATGGCAGCCCCATTAAAAAGAATTGAAATATATAAAATGGAAATTTATCATATTAGATATTTAGTATACATCTATATGAGTATCTATATATATATAGATCTATATAGCTATGAGTGGAAACCCTGACTTTTCTGAGAACTGATAACTGCTTGGAGTATATGCAGGGGTTTAGAGAGAATTCTGTCAGGTAGGAATCAAAGCTGATAATTAGACATTACTGAAGTTATCCATTTTAACAAAAATATTTATTCTAATTGTAATTTGTAATAATGCACTATGCTGGTAGTTTCTGTGATATTCTGCTGTGTAACTGGAAAACTGGGTTGTAGGAAACGGAGAATTTTGATAAAGTTAACCATTCATTTCTGTCCTTTGGTGGTATAGATTAAATAAATTCCTTAGGGAGCACTGGCCAGGATGTATCTGGCTGCATTTAACAAGTAAAATATTGGTGGGCATTTTGATTGATCCAGTACCCTCTAAAGAAAATTAACTGTATGTGTTAACATTTTGGATTACTGTACTTTAAAGTATGTGTTAATTATGTTACTTTTATAATGTTTAATTTATCAGTACAACTATACTTCTGTTTACTGGTTCTTGAAATAGCAGTGCAGATTATTAAGATTGTGAGCTCTTCAAGTGACATTTCATGTGGTCCAGGGTTTGATTCCTTCAACCTCTGCTTGTTTAATTTGTGACTCTGAGTAAGTCACTTAACTAGACAATGCTTCCATATTACCCATGAAGAGGGAACTTGTTTCCACTAGCTTACTTAGTTATCCACTTTATGGGAACTTGTTTCCACTAGCTTACTTAGTAATCCACTTTATGAATTTTTTTTATATATTTAATAAATTATTTGTAAAATTATTTACACAAACAACATGTATTCTTAATTCTTAAAACTGAAGCATGTTTGTTCTAAGAATATATTGTACATATATTCAACTATTACTTAATGAAATTTTTTTAAATGGTTTATTCATCTACTGTTAATTGGAAAAGAATGTTTACATTCAAATCTCTCAATAGTCTGAGTTCTATAAAGTTCTTTAAATGACTGCTCTTGAACTAATTTACATGGATTGTGTTTGTAATAGAGAAAAAGAAAGGCTTTGCAAAAATATTAGCAGTATGGGCACAGTGTTCTTATAAAACATTGAGATCCTTTATGAATGCTTTTAGCAAAGAGTTGGAATGAATAATGTCTATTGTAGAAAATTGTTTAGATTACAGTGATGTGAATCGCAAACTGTCTTTTACCTGAGGAAAAATTCTTTGAAGTATGAAAATACCTATGCAAGCACTTCCAAGAAAAAATCCTAAACCTTCTGTATTTTGCATACTTGTGAGCCGTGTGTGTGTGTGTATGTATATGTATGTATGTGTATATATATATATATATATATATATATATATATATATATATATATATATATATATATATATGGATATGGATCTACTTTGTTTCACTGAAACTCATTTCATTAAATTTCAATTCACCCTCAAAAAATCACTGAAAGGTCAAATCACTGAAAACTCATTTCACTGAATCACATTTCACTGAATGTAAGTACTGTTGGGTAAATAAAATGCATATGCCCTTTTCCCCACTGTAGTGCAATCCTGAAGTTAGTATATATAGTTAGGGGGGTGTGGGGGTGTAGCCCCCATCTACTTAACTTTTATATTTATGAATCTCATTTCACTGAAAGCTAACAATATAAAACCAAAAGTAGGTGGGGGCTATGCCCCCACACACTATCAACTATATGTACAAATTCCAGGATCGAAATAACCTTTTCTTGAGGCACAACACCAAAATCCAAATAACCTTTTCTTGAGGCACAACAGTCTTTCTAACGTTCTTTAATTCTTACAGTTATTATGCAATATTTTATATGCTGTACTAATTAGCCATTTTTAATAGCAACTTCTGTTCTATATTCAACTAAAAACTCTCATCAGAACAGTTATTTCACTTATGACTCCCCTATCCCTTTTTGTTTGTCTATATTTTGATAACAGTCCCTTGTAATCTCTGACCTGCATCCCAAACTTATTGTCTTCATCCCACTGTGTTACCTTTCCCTGTCTAGTTATTTGTTTACAGTATACTGGTTCATTTTTTCTTCACTAAGTTCCAGCTCCTTAGAATCACAATCTGTCTTATTTGTGTTTCCTTACAAATGGTGGGGATTTAGTTTAATATTAATCAGGTTAATACTCATTTTAAAACAACTTGTTCCACCTAAGGTTTCTTCACTTTGGAACAAATGCCCCCTTTACAACTGTTCCCTTTATTTACAAGTCACTTTATCATTTAGGTCCTTCATGTGTTTTTTTTTTTTGTTTTTTTTTTTAAAGATAGGTCTGCCAGGAACTTGAAGGGTATGTACATCCAAGGGTCAAGGCTTCAAGTTCCATGGCTATCTCTTTGTGAGGCTAAGCGCTTGCATTCATGAAACATTGCAACACTGTAAGAATTATTGCTTTGTGAACTCATAACTAAGTTTAGCATTACTGACAAATTTCTCTGAGGGATGTTGCATTTCATTTGCCTAGATAGGTTTCTTTCAGACAAGCTACATCAAGCATTTAACATTCTGAAGAAGTGCATCAAGGCTTAGCTCCTGTTCTGATTACTTAGGCCATAATTATGTATTGCAGATGTGCACAAGGCAGAATGAATTTATAAAGGATGAGTTATTCAAAGTATTTGAGTATATTTTCAGTATATTTGTCCCTGCAAACATTCTGGAAATAAAAATGTTTGTCTAAATTATTCAGAGACAGGAAAAAAATGTCCTAAATCCCCCTGTTGCCACAAATGATGATCATTAGATCACTGTTGTAAGAGTGTAAGCTATACGGGTAAAATCTTGCCGTGGATATAAAAAACATCCAGCTTCCAATGCGCACGGGCATCTTCCATGTACCCTAACAGCTGTATAGTTTGAGGAGAGGAGTATAAAGTCAGTGGTTAGCATGCCAAACCTTTGGAACTTTCTTGCCATCAAAGTGAGCTCTTCCCTGTGATTGATGAGAGGCTAGTGATGTTCTTTGTGTTTCACTGTTGCAGTCATTACATTTGGGTTATCTGCTTGCAGGTAGCCCTCAGTCGGCCTGATTAACAAAGTCTTGGGTCCTGCGTCAGTTGCTATCCCTTCTTCCATGAGGTCAGGTCGTCAGGGGTATAAAACATGCAGCCGACGCCATTACATCAGTCTTTGTTGCTGTACGGTGCCCGAAGCAGAAGCAGTTCACAAGTGCCGGTCGGCTGACTCCTGAAATTTTTGTTTTCGAGTTTCAGAACCGAAGTCTTCAACTAAAGCTAAGTACCCCATTGGGGAAACTTTTTCTTGCTCCTTACTGATGTCAGTAAAAGTTAATAATTGCATTACTTGTGGAAAGCAAATACCTCATAAAGATTTTCATTTGTACTATATTCCTTGCCTAGGCCCTGACCATGACGTACATTGCTGTCGGTTTTGTGCTTTATTTAATCAGCGCACTATACATCGTAGGGATATTTTCGCCTCTAAATATTTCGGTTCTCTGTTTAATTATCCAAAAATGTCATCGGTTAGCCATCCGACTATCGGGATTCCAAAAAACTCAAAGTTAAAGACAGAGACAGGCCGCCGAGGTCCAAAACTGCTGACAACGCTTCTCCTAAGCCAGTCTCCAGTTCACCGGTACTCAGTGAGGCGCTTTTGAAGCACCTAATACCCGCTACTTCTGATTTGCAGGCCTCAACTGAGACCCATTCGGAGTCCGGTATGCCACAAGATGCTTCAACTATGGAACCCGCGGATGTCTCTACCTTGGATGGGTCTGGAGCCGCTGTGCAGGCACCGGCTTCTGAGGGTGTATTCAGGCCTACGGACTTGCATATTAAACCAACACCTCCTTCTTTACTTAGGCCTAAATCTCGATCCATATCTAAAAAACTGATGCCTAGGCCACATGCTCAGGCCTCTAGGCCTAAAAAACAAACGATAAGAATGGCTGAAGATCTAATAACTCTAATCAGGGGTAGCCAATCCCCCCCCCCCCCTTCTAAGAGGCCTAGGACTTAAGCTGATTATGAATCTTCTGATCAGGATTCTGTTTTTTTCTGATTCTTCTGATTATCTGGATTTGCCCTTATCTACTTATGAAGATTCTGATGCAGAGGACTCCATTCCCTCTGCTCCCCTCATGAGGATTTTTCTTTTGGGGAAACCTTACATACTCTAAAGGAGCATTTCCACTGGAAAAGCCAGGATTTTTTCTGATTCAAAAAAGAGGCTTAGGGATTTTCTTCTCCTACCTCAGCATAGGCCTTTAGCTATTCCTCCTGTACTGGACATTGTTGATGATGCTTTTTTGGAATCTAGTTTGGCCACTGATTCCCTGCCTCCTGCTCCCAGAAAACCTGACAGATACTACAGGGTCCCTGAGTCCCACAAGTTTCTTTTTAAAAATCCTATTGCAGATCCAGAGACTATTTCACAGGGGCCCAAGGGCATTAAGGCTTCTACTGCTAAAAATACTACCCCTTCTGATAGAGACTCCAGGGTGCTGGATAAATGGGGTAAGAAGGTTTACACTTCTGCAACCTTGGCCATTAGGGCTTTAAACTGCCAGTTTCATATGCTAAAGTATCAGCAACATGTTACTGGACTGCTTAAACAGAAAATTATGTTGATTCCTGACTGTGTGGAAAATAAAGAATTACAGGATTTAATGCATTTTCCTGAACAAGTTGGAAAACATACTTTGCAATGTGGTTTTGATTCATTAGAGGCCTCTTGCAGGGCTGCTGTTACTGGGTCTGTGCTCAGAAGGCATGGTTGGTTTAAGGAGCAATCTTTGCCTGATCATGTTAAAGCTAAATTGTTGAATGCTCCTTTAAATCAGGACCACCTTTTTGGCAACAAGGCTGAGGTAGTTCTTAAAAGGATGGAAGATAAAGCTAAATCTGTGCAAACTGTTAAAGATTTTTTACAAGTTCAGCCTCCTAGATTTAGTAGGCACTGGCCCTCTAAGAATTGGTCCTTTCCAGCCCCTTCCAGGTCTTCTCAAGCCAAACCCAGGCACAGCAAAAACACCAGGTTTCAGTCCCAGGGGACATACAAAACTAAGCAATGCGGGGCCTCCACCTCCAAATCTGGGAATAATAAGACTCTCCTCTATGGTAAACTGTCTCAATGACTTCCTTTTAAAATTTCCAAGCACTTATGAACTGGCTGCCCCTTTAGGGGGAAAGATTGCTCTTCATGCAAAGAATTGGGAACTCATTACCCAGGACAAATGGGTTTTAAATATAGTGTCCCAGGGATACAGATTTCATTTCCACACATTGCCAACAACAAATGGGTGGCCGGACCTACCCCCAAATCAGTGGGCAGAGGCCCAAAAATAAGTGCTTTCTCTCTTAAGCATGGGGGCTATTCAACTGGTACCAGAAGAGGAAAAGGGACAAGGTTTCTACTCGAGACTTTTCCTGGTACCCAGAAAAGACAATTCATGGCATCCTATCCTGGACCTGTCTACTCTAAACACCTTTTTGGAGATTCCAAAATTCAGGATGCTGACTCGTCACCAATTATTTCCTATACTAGACAAAGATGCCTGGTTGGCAACACTAGATTTAAAAGAAGCATACCTGCACATCCCAATCAGGGAATTTTGCAGAAGATACCTACGCTTCAAAGCAGGTTGCACACACTATCAGTTCTCTGCACTGCCCTTTGGCTTATCTACTGCACCCAGGGTATTCACAAAGTGCCTAGCTCCAGTTATTGCATTTTGCAGGCAAAGAAATATTCAAATATACCCATACCTAGACGATGGTCTAATTCAGGCAGAAAGTCAGGACATACTTTTGAATCATCTGGCCTTTGTGAAAAGGGTTCTAACTTGTCCGGGGTACACCATAAATGAAAATAAATCCCACCTGGTACTCTGTCAACAAGTTATATTCATGGGAGCAAGCTTGAATACAACTTCCCAGATGGCTTACCTCACACCAGAGAAACAAATTCATTTGACAACCTACTTCAAACAAGTGGCCACAAAACCCTGCTATCTGCAAGACAAATACTGCAAGCCTTGGGGTTCCTGGCCTCCTACATTCTTCTAATTCCATATGCAAGATTGCATATGAAGAAACTACAGTGGTATCTAAAAAGCCTATGGTGTCAACATTCTCAAGACCTAGAAACAATGATTCCTATCATACCTTGCCTACGCCTAGAGTCCCTTTGGTGGGCAGAGGCCTGCCACCAAAACAAGGGACTACCTTTCACACCAACCCCTGCCGCCCAAACCCCTAACAACAGACACATCAGATTATGCATGGGGGGGCTCACCTGGCAGAGAATTGCATTCAGGGCAAATGGAACCCAAGTCAAATGCACCTGCATATCAATCAAAAAGAAATGTTAGCTGTACAGAATGCTCTGACAGCTTTCAAGGACCACATTCTTCCAGGACAACTAATGGTAAAGACGGACAACACCACTGTTATGTGGTATATAAACAAGCAGGAAGTACACATTCTTACCCCCTCTGCAGACTAGCCATGGCATTGTGGAACACAGCCTTGAGCTACCAAGTGCACCTACAAGCTCAATTCCTGCCAGGAAAATTAAATTCATTGGCAAATGGACTAAGCAGAAACCTCATGGACTCACACGAGTGGAAACTGGAACCAAGGATTTTCAACATGCTGATAAGCAAATGGGGGAGCCCAGATATAGACCTGTTTGCCTCTCCCCAGAACTACCAATTGGACAAATTTTGCACAAGGACTCCCCACAAACAAGCCTGGAAAGAGGATGCTCTGTCCTTCAGCTGGAAAAACCTATCAGTCTATGCCTTCCCCCCTCTGCCTCTGCTTTCCAAAGTACTACTAAAAATCAAACAGGACAAACCAAGGATGATTTTGATTGTTCCAGACTGGCCTCGCCAACACTGGTACCCCCTCCTGCACAGTGTGTCATGGTTATCTCCATGGCACCTGCCTCAGACTCCTTCCTTGCTGTCTCAGCAGGAGAACCAGATTCTGCACCCTCAGCTTCTAACACTGAACCTTGCAGCCTGGCTAATTATGTAATCTCTCCTTTACCATCCCTCAGCAAACCTGTGATGGATATCATTTTAGAGGCAAGGAAGCCTAGTACTAGAAAATCTTATGCTGAAAAATGGAAAAGATTCTGTGCCTGGAACCAGTCTCAAAGGATGAGCACAGCAGCACCCAATTTACCTCAGATTTTACAATATTTAACTGAGATGCTTCACAAAGGCCTGTCTTTTTCCTCCATTAAAATCCACGCCTCAGCCATTTCAGCTCATTATAACACAGAACCTCCACTCTTCTCTCATCCACTGCTCAAGCAGTTCTTCAGAAGAGCCAAAAATTTGAGACCACCCAGGAGATCTCTAACCCCAGTCTGGGACCTTAACTTTGTCTTGGAGAAACTCACTCTCCTTTCGAGACAGCTGCTACTGCAGACTTAAAATTTCTTTCTTGGAAAACAGCTTTCCTTTTAGCAATCACTTCAGCTAGAAGGATATCTGAATTACAGGCCCTTATGGCAGTGGAGCCATTCATCATCTTTCATGCGGACAGGGTGTCCCTCAGAACCAATCCATCCTTCATGCCCAAGGTGGTATCCAGTGTGGCTCTTAATCAGTCCATTCATTTGCCAACCTTCTTTCCCAATCCACAGAATAAAGGGGAATGGATACTGCATTCCTTATATGTACACAGACAACTTAGATTCTACTTGGACAGGACTAAACCTCAAAGGAAAGCTGAACAACTGCTGGTGGCATTTGCTGCAGGGGCAGAGGGGAAGGCTATTTCAAAGCAAACCACTTCTGAATGGATAAGCCATTGCATTCATTTCTGCTATAAGCACCATGGAAAACCTATCCCCCAGGGGATCCGACCTCACTCCACCTGGGCTGCATCTACCTCTACAGCCTTTCTCAGAGGTGTCCCTACCAGGGACATCCTAGAAGCTGCTACCTGGAGTTCTGTACATACTTTCACCAAGCAGTATCATTTGCCAATTTTCTCTAAATCCGGAGCTGGCTTTGCCACTGCAGTCTTGCAGGGCCTTATAACTGGCCTTAATGCTATCTAAATTCCTCCTCCCAACCATAGCTTTGGGAATCTACCCAAATGTAATGACTGCAACAGTGAAACATAAAGAACATAGTACAGCTGTGTACACTTACCATAAATGTAGATGTTCGAGTGTATTCACTGTTGCAGTCCTGGTTACCCTCCCTCCAGCCCCCTAACTTCTTTTGGCTATACCTCTACTTTCCTTTACTATGCTTAAAAGCCTTTTTGGTGTATTTGCTTTTTTGTTGAAGGTATATCCTTGTACTTTTATATTTAATTGCTTCCCATTAGGGGGGCACCTGACATCTGGGGCAAGAAAAACTGATGTAATGGCGTCGGCTGCATGTTTTATACCCCCAACAACCTGATGTCATGAAAGAAGGGACAGCAACCGACGCAGTACCCAAGACTTTGTTAATCAGGCCAACTGAGGGCTACCTGCAAGGAGATAACCCAAATGTAATGACTGCAACAGTGAATACACTCGAACATCTACATTTATGGTAAGTGTACACAACTGTACTTTTCTTCAAGGCTTGGCAGATAAATATTCCATTGGGGAAAACCATCCTGTTCATCAATTTCTGCAAAGAAAAGTTTGCTTTTTATCAGAAATTTTAATTTAAGGCTAGGTCTGATATTTTAGTGGTTGTCATTGAAAATTTTACCTAAAGCTTTATAATTTGGTCAGGGTTATTTGCTGGGAAAATTATTTTAAATTATCACTTTTTGTGATAAAACTTTTACTTTGTCAAAAATTATAGCTATGGGCTAGGACTTGAGGTATTGGAGATGTCATTAAAAAAATTACCTCACAACTTAAAATTACTGATCAGGTGGTTAACCAACTATTCAAGGCTCTACTACCCACATGACAGCCACTACTCTTAGTAGAGTATGGACCAGGCTTCTGCCTCTTCAGTTATTCCCTCCACCGTCCACAAAACAAGGTTGTACAGGAAACTTTGGTTCTTAAGCCAGCTTCCTTTTTGTCTCAGCCACTGATGTGGCCAGTTCATGTGCCTTGTATCACTCATTTCCTCTGGAATTGCTCCTCAAACCACCTCTCATAACTGGAAGGCAGCCATAGTCTCTATAACTGTTTGACTGTCCTCTTTGGGCAAGAGAGAGAGAGAGAAAACCACACTTGTTGGTATTGGAGTAGGGAGCAGAGGATGTATGCAGCTTGATTCTCAGGGGAAGGGGTTCATCCATGAGGTGCTGTTTTTTTTTTTTTTGGGGGGGGGGGTTGTTCCAAGTAAAGAAAACAGAAAATTAGGCATTTTTCATCTCCTTTTTTTTTTTTACATAGGATGGACAGGAAATATTGTTTGAGTTATTTCAAGCCTTTCAGTCTTTAAATTTTGACTCGTCCCAGAATTTTAAAAGAAAAAAAATATGTTCGTCTTTCTGACTCTTGTAGTCTGAGGGGCAGGAATTAAATTTGGATTGTGTTTCTCAAGTGAGTGTGCCATAGGAGGCACCCCGCCGAGGAGTTTTCTTTTTCTGATACTGTAGAAAAAATGAAAGTTATTTCAGTGTGAAAAAAAAGAAATTCCAGAATCCCAGCAAAGATATTGTGATTTATTACAGTTCGATTTTTCCCAGGTTGCAGCTGTTCCTCTTGTTCTGCCAGCATTAGAAGACAGTCAACCCTTTGCCCCTCAAAACGGCTGATAAATTATATAAGGTTCCTCAGACCATTGCTTCTTTTTAAACTCCAGATCAGACCCTGCAGTGATTTCTTTGTCAAAACCAAATCCTGTTCCTTCCGACAAATATGGGAAAGCATTTTATAGATTTGGGAGGAAAGTTTTTTTTCTTTCACTTTAGCCTAGGCTCACGTGTCCAAGTTATTGCTGGCTTCTTTTAATAACATAAGAAATTTAATAGCCGATCTCTCTTCCTCAGAGACCAAAACATCTCTGAATTCTTTAATATTCTCTGTCTCAGGTAACCAAACACTCTTTAAAATGTTCTTATGAGGCTGCTAATGCTGTGTCTAGAACAGCTGCTAATGGATCATTGATGAGAAGGTTTGCCTGGCTACATTAGTAGAATTTACCAGAGGATGTCAAAGCTGAGATCATGGATGAGAGGTATTATTTGGTCCATCCTCTGCCGAGATCCTTAAAAGGTTTGATGAAAGAGTGAAGTTAATTTAGAGGGTCACTCAGATTTCCAAACCTCTATACCAAAATATAATGCACTTCCCTTCCAATTCTGAATCCTTTTATAGGAAACAGAATAAACAATCTTAGCAAAGTACAGTTTAACAAATTTTCAGAAAGCAATGTCAGGGAGGTTCAAAATAAGAAGAGAATCCTCCCTTTATTGAGGACAATCTAACAAAGCAGACTGTCTCTGTTTCTGTGATTTATTTTCCCCTTCCCCATCCTGGCATTCCAGTAAAACTGTCCCAAAGTCTAGATATTCACTTCTGTCTGAAGCACCAAGTAGCTTCACACTCTTGGTTTCTGAGAATCTTTCAAAAAGGCTACAATTGACAGTGGATGTCTCTTGGTCAGTTGTTCATTAATTCCTGTATAAAGGCCAAAGGCCATTCAGAACACAGACCCCCCTCAATGAATGTATATACCCTAGGACCTAACCAGGTATCAAGTTATTTGTTTTTGAATATTTGCAACAAAGAAGACTGTTGAATATGTAAAGGAACGCTATTCCAAAGTCAAACTAATGACTGCATTCAATAGTTGGCTCTTAAGACTGGCCTTGACTCCTCAATTCTGAAAGTAAAATATGCATTCTGGTAATATGCCTGTATTCAACAATTCAGTATTTAGTAGAGATTGACATTCTTCACTCCAGAGGTGCCTGTAGGCAAAACAAAGTTTACATCTCCGGTATCTGTAATCCATTGAAAAGAGGCCTAGACTTCCCAGTCTAGATGGTTATGATTTGTCTCTACAAGTAATGATATGCCTTGTACATTTTAATTGCATACTTTCTAAAATCAGATCACCTGTCTTATAGGAGCAAAACAACATGTTGTAAATTATGATGGGTCAAACATATGTTATGAACAACCTGAAAAGACTCATTATTTCCTGTAAATTTCTTAAAAATTAAGCTAATAACTTTTAACTTTTACTGCATTAGACCTATATGTAAAATTACTACATATAATAATACCAAAATCCTGATATTCCAACTGATTCTGTAATTCATGGGGACCTACATTAATTTGATATTCAACCACTGGTTTCCCAAATTGCAAAATAACACATTTATCCATACAAAATTTTAGTCCAGTTAAGTCTAAGCATTTAGCCATCAAATACATTTAAGTGTTGAAGTGGTCAGTATCCTCTGCCAATGTAGTAATACAACCTAGTTTAATATCATCTGCATACTTGGCCATTCAAACATTAGATACTTTAGGAATAAATGAAAATACCAGGTTGAACAATACTGGACCTAGAACTGATCCCCGGGGGAAACCTGTGTTCACTTCAAACTAGCTAGATAAGAAATTTCCTGTTATTACTGTTGCAGTCTACCATGCAGCCAGTTAGCCACCCAGCGAACAATTTCTGGATTAACTTTGCAGCAGTGTGAGGCACACTGTCAAAAGTTTTAGACAAATCCAAATAGACCTACAGACATATCCATATCTGAGGCAATTGTCACTGGATCATAAAATTCAATTAAATTAGTGAACACAGAACTTTTTGTGAAAACATATTAAATGGGGCCCATTAAACTTCCTTGAAAGTCTTGATTAAGAATGGAAAGTAGATACCTCTCAAAACTCTTCCCCACCAGTGAAGTGAGACTGATAGGTCTATAATTACTTATATTGATGATTGGTTCCTCCCCTTATTAGTTGGAATTATGTCCACAAGTTTTCAACTAGCATGGACAATGCCAGAATACCACAGGTTATTAAAAACTGGGTGATAGTAGCCCTTAAGATAGTTACCACAATATTCCCAGAGAATGCCTGGAATATTATCAGGTCATACCACTACCCTGTTTAATAAGGCTCAAAGATGCTTACACAAGGGGCAGACTGCAAACTGAATACATACAATTGTCTTCTATTAAAATTCTAACATCAGAAACATCATCAGACAGCATAGCAAGTTCGCCAATAATTCTCCAGCGTTCAGCACTTCACCTCAAATAGATCTCTGTCAAAGGATTTAACCTTATTGTCAGTGTATCTAATGTAAGAATAAAGTTTCCTAGAACAAGGACTACTAAGTTATCTTCAACTTTACTTTATCTCAAAGAGGCACTTAACATTCTGGAGATTAAGTTACAAACCCATTTTAAATATTTTTTCTTGAATCTTTTTCAGAGCCTAAATTTCTTCCTCTCTTTTTTCTCAGACGTTTAGTATGACCAGTACTCCACCACTGAGTCCTCAATAAACTGTTAGTTGTTTTCTTACATCCAGACAAAGGAACTTCACAAATGTTTTCAAAGTTCTGCCATTTATTCACAACATTATTTACCTTGGAGGAATTAAAGTCCATAAAATTAATTTGATTAATAATATTCAGATTGAACAGCTTAGACTTATCAAAATGTCCTTGTTGATACTTGCACAAAGCTTTAGTTGTTATATTAAATTCAAAAGCTGACTAATCTGAATTACCTAATGGACACAATTGGTTAATCTCAAAAAGTTTATCTGGAATATTTGTAAGAGAGCTAAGATATTGTTTGATGTGGTAGGAAAATCAATCATCTGAGTCAAATTGTATAACATACATAAAATGTAAAATTCATCTTCCTGTATTGTCATTGCAGTGTCATCAAACCAACTGATCCCTGGAAAGTTAGTCACCTAAATATTATGAGGTTATCATAAGTCATAAACTTGACCAAGTCATTTATATACCATAGATGATCAGTGATTGTTAATGCAGGGCTTTTATAACAAACTAACAAGTATAATGGGAGACCAGAGTCTGAAACTAATACTTCCACAAAAATCAATTCTGAATTATAATCCACTTCTAACACCCTAATATTTAGCCATTGGACTGCAAAAATAACTTATCTTATTATGTTTCAGGCAGCTCAATGATTGGTAACCAGGAAGCTGTATTTATTCACTATTCCATGATTTAGTTATTACAACTAAGTTGTATTTACTGAACAGACTAATTTATTTTATTTTGTTTTATTTTATTAGTCAAACTTTGAGCATTATCATAATACATTTTTAGTAACCTGGGTATCTAGCATGGTTGTAACTAACCTTAATTCCTGGGTAAAATCCAAAAAATGTTTAACAATATCAACCAATTTCAAACTTAACAATATACCTCCTAAATAATCCAAATGATACCTATTCTGATAAAGCTAGTGAGAGCAAAATTTCTGAAAAGCAAACATTGATTTTGTTTTTTTAAACAAACCTCTGAAATACACTCAACCATCCTCTACACGTGAAAGAGAGGAAGTCATTTTAAAAAAAAAAGAAACAACCTTATTAAATTATCACTTATGACATAGGCAGTCATAATTTTATATAAATGAAAACAAACCATATTGACATAATCCGAGCTGCACGCATTTTACATCACAAACCATACTGACATAATCTTAGTTGCAAACATTATACATCACTTAGAATCTACCCAATTATTGTCAGTCAAACATTACTTCGCTCATTCAAGTTCTGCTGTCTTTTAAACCTTATTCCTTCCCTGTATGTATTGTTCCCAAACTTCCCTTTTTTTCCTGTGTAATTTGCGCCTACCCTTTTTTAAAGATCCCAATTTCAATTGTTTTGTCTGTGTTACTGTGTTCATTACTTCTGGAATAGTTGGTTTAGACATTGGTTTCCATTTTTCTAGAAATTGCTTTTTTGTCAGCCACCATAATTAGACTCAACAAGGCCTTATTATGTCCAGACAATTTTGATTTTGTATCATAGCTCCGAAAAATCATTACACCAATTGCTTACCCAGTATCTCTGACTGAGCAGTCCACGGGGAATCTTTAAAGTCTGCCAACTCATTAAACTCCCAGAAAATATGTTCCCAATTACCTGCTTCTTCTCCATCACATCTCCAGCATTTAGTGTTTACCTGAGGAAAAATTGTCTGAAGTATACTTGAGGTATAAAAATATTTATGTAAACATTTCCAAGCAAAAATCTTAAATATTTTAGATTTTGTTGCATATTTGGGAGGCATACAGATATCCCCATTGTTTCTTTCTGAATTGCTTATCCAATCTCTCTTCCCAATCCTTTTTGACTTCCTCTGATTGATTCTTACAGTCCTTTTTTAACAGCAGCTTCTGTTCTAGATTCTACTGAAAACTCTATCATTGCTGGTCTTTTTTTTAGGATCCCTGTATTTATTTCTCTCTGCCTATACTCTGATATCAATTCTTGATAGAGAAGGCAGTCTCTAATCTGCAGTCCAAATACATTCTTGGCATCTTCCCATTCTGTTACCTTTCCCCCTCTAGTTATTTGCTCCCAATACCGTGGTCCATTTGCCAATTTTCTCCAATAAATTCCAGCCCCCTCTTGTCTATTGTCTGTTTCCCTAATTGTAGTCATTTCTTTCACCAGAATCTCCTTCTATTCCCATGTTGGTTTAGTTCATGGAATACTTTCTGCTACTTTATGAACATAATATTCTGTATGATTATTGCTATTCTCCTTAAAGATCTGCATCCAAAATCCCAGTCTCTCCTTGTTTCTTGAGCTCCCTCCTGTTTCATCATCATCCCTTTCTACTTTGAGTTATAGGTTTCTGGTTGTGCTGTGTATAGTAGCCTTAATTGTGTAGCTCTGAAGTACCCCTTCAAATTGGGTAATCCCAATCTACCTTGTTCTAGTGGAAGAATCATCTTATCCCACTTGGCTCTTGCTGTCTTCCCCTGCCAGATAAAATCCTTCAGTTTTTTATTAATTTTATCCATAAACATATGCTTGACCTGTGTATAAGACTACAGGGACTAAAAACATTTTAGCTATTTGTATCTTACTATCCATATGCATATAACAGAGCTTCCAGTTTCTCAGTTTTTGTACTGAATTTTGTTTAGTCTCTTCCCACATATCTTTAGCTGCAACACCAGAATCATTTTTAATCCATACTTCTAAAGACTTCATTTTATCATATCCCCATAAATGTGGATATTGCTGAACCAATTCGTCTGTGGGTACATAATTTACCTCTGTTGCCTTTGTTTTAACTTCATTAATTTTGTATTCTGAATAGATTTGAAACTGTTTCAAAATGTTCCACAACACTGTAATGCCCTTTTCTAGTTTTGTCAGGTATAAAATATCATCTGCAAATAGAATCCCTTCTTTTCTTTGTCAGTTGTTCTAAATATAATGCAAATAAAGGGGGGAAGAGGACACCCCTCCCTGGTTACTCTGCTCAAGCAGAAATTATCAGAGAGGACCCCACCCACTTTAAGTTTTGCCTCCGATCCCACATAATATCCTCCTAATCAACCTTAGAATTTTATCAGGGAATGCAAATGCTTCTGTTGCCCTGCTCATGAAGTCCCAGTCTGTCAAGTGCTTTCTCTGCATCAAGACCCACCAATAAAAGTGGTATTGCCTTACATTCTGCTTCCCTCTGGATCATCAGTGTTCTGTTAATATTACATAAACACTTTTTATAATCATGATTTAGTATTGAAATGGGCCTGGATCCAATGGATCTTTACCCTCTTTAGGTTTACTGTTACCACCGCCTTCTTCCAGAATGCTGGTACTTCTCCTCCTCTTAAAATACTGTTAAACAAAATCTTCCAGATCTTTATCAGTTTTTTCCCTCCTAACTTCCAAAATTCAACATGAATGCAATCTATTCCTGGGGTTTTTCCCTGTATGTTGGTTATACATAGCCATTTTTATCTCATCCCTTCGTATCCTGTTAGTAATTGAGCCTCATCTACCTCTAACCTTGGCATATTAAATTCTTCCACCAACATTTCCATTTGTACCTTTTCTTGATTTCCATATTTCTCTGCTTTATACAAACTTTCATAACATTTCTGAAATATTTCTAATACATCTACAGGGTCTCTTGTTATCTTCCTTGTTATATGCTCCCTAAGCTTGGTGACAGCCATTTCCACTTTCTGTTGCCTGAGTTGTTGTGCTAAAAGTTTTTGTGCTCTAGAATTAAAAAACAGTTGCTTAACAGCAATCTTTCTAAACTCGTGCATATTATCGATGTAATCCCTTATTTTCTGTTAAGCATTCTGCAGTTTCTCCTTTTCTTATTCTGAGAGATTCCCCCTATTTTGCAATACTTCAACATTTGTCAATCCCTCTAAATAATTCTTGTTGCTGTTTAACCATATCTCCCTTTTCTTTTATTTCCACCCTAGTTTTAAACTTTACTTTAATTTTATCCCACTCCCTAGCTATGTTTTCAGAAGAAAATTCTATCTTCTCTGGTAGCTCCTGAATTAATTTCAAAACCCATCCATTGAATTCCTCTCTTTTCAACAGATAGGTGGGAAAGTGCCAGTGTCTCATTTTTATTTCATTACCTTGCATTTTTATTTTAGTTATTATTGGCACATGATCTAAAATAGTTATTGGGTGCATTTCAAGACCTTTAACTAAATGCAGATTTTCCTGTGAGATATAAAATCCATCTAACAAATGCAGAAAAGAATAAATGGTACCGAACACTGGATAAACGTCCAAATCCACAGCACAAATCCAATAAATAGTTCAATAAAACCAAAGTGATAAGGACGAAACACAGCAGACTGACCATAAAAACTGTTTTATTTTAGTATGGTAAGTGCTTTCGCACTCACTTCAAGGTGCTTCATCAGACCATTAAAGCTGACACAGAAGACCATTAAATACTGAAAAAACACCCAATCAGCCTGGATGTAATTAACCAATTAAAAATTTAAAGACACACTTAAAAATTTGTAAAAAACATTAAAAGAAATACAAATAAAATTAAACTAAACACTTCAAAAGCAACAAAATACAATCACTTAATAGATCATCCTGATAAATAAGGCTTCAATGATATACTGGCATTAAGCCTAGGGGGATTATCTGCATGAAGCCTTATTATTCATCCAGTTTCACTCTGTTCAAGCAGATTGTTAAAAATCACCTAAACGTGGACCCATACTAAGAACACTAATCACTGAAAAACCAAAACTATGGTCTGGTCCATTCTCTACTATATGTTTTGCAAGAGCACTCCTGTCACAGTTCCTTTTTTTAACAGCATTTAAATATTCCCTAACCTGATCTCTAAGTGGACGGACAGTTTTTCCAACATAGAATGATGGACATGCATTGAAAAGTGCATGATATACTACATATGAAGTATTACAAGTAGCATTAACATTAAAAACAAAATATTCATTGGTAACTGGGTGGCAAAAGTTGTTTACATTTACAACCACCCCGCAAAAATTACAGTGACCACATGTCACAGTTCCCTTATAACCATCAGGACCAGACATACCCTTTTTAAAACACAAAAGGCATTTCAAATTTTATTTTTGTACTGAAACCTGGGTCTATCACCTACTATATTCTGTATCTTATTGTCAGAGCATAGAATAAACCAATTTTGTTCAATGATTTTCTTCATAATATTAATATCCTAAGAGTAACGTACACTAAAAGTGACTGTTGATGCATCATATTGACTAGCCCTTCATGATGTCTGATCATCTCTGGATGAAAAATATGGTTTTGCAGTAGTATCTCTCAAAATTATAACCTGTTGAGCAGTAATATCTATCTTTTTGTGGCTGTAGCCACATTTCAATAAACCCTTTCCAAATGCAGCATATCATTCTTAAACCTACTATCACTGTCATTCAAATGAGAGATGTGGAGCATTTGTCCCTTAACAATGTTTTTATACACATGAGGGGGATGCATACTCTTTCTATGTAGGAGATTGTTCCTTTTACACTGTTTAACAAGTAACCCTGTATTAAAATTCCCATTGATATCCTTATATACTCTAACATTGAAGAAATCCATATCAGAGTCAGAGGATTGATATCCTTATATACTCTAACATTGAAGAAATCCATATCAGAGTCAGAGGATTTATAAGTAAAAGTTAGAAAACCAGTACTCGTTTGTAAAAAATCAATGAAGCTACTCAGGGTATTAGTGGATCCTGTCCATAGAAAAGAAAATGTCATCCACAAATCTGCGATAAAAGCAGACATGCTTAATATAATCAGAATTTTAAAAACTATAGTCTCTTCCCAATGTGCCATAACTATGTTCATGTAGCTATTAGCATAGGATGTGCCCATAGCTACTTCCTTATTTTGGATGTAATAATTGGAATCAAACAAAAAATGTTTTCAAGAATCATTTCCATAAACAAACATATCAAATCAATTTTCTTGACACTGAATGAGCTATTAGATTTCAAGTATGAACAAACAGCAGAAACACCCAAATCATGGGGTATGACAGTGAATAGAGAACCCACGTCCATGGATACCAACAAGCAGCTGCAGCATTTATCAAAATCTAGGTGGTTAACACACTAAAACAGATCACGTAAAAACTGTTTGGTATCCATTAGGACTTGGGTAGAGCTACTCAATACCATTTTTAAGTTCTTTTTAACATATAAAGAAAGTGGTTGGGTGAGCCATCCCTTACTTGAGACTATGAGTCTCATAGGTGGATTTTGGGGGTATTTATGTAACTTAGGAAGACCATTTAGGGTTGGAATCACTGGATGCAACACAAAAAGACAGTTAAACCCATCACGTCATATAATGTTACTTAACAAGCATTCATTCAAAGTGCCAGATACTCTATCACAAACTTTATAAATATCCTCAATGGTATCTTTTCTATACAAATTAACATCACTCAACATTTCATGCATAGACACTAAATAATAACTCTTATCTAGGACAATCACAGCATTGCCCTTATCAGCAGGCATAATAAAGATTTATTCATTATGTTGCAAACCATACAAAGCTGATCTTTCACTAAAAGACAAATAATTAAACTTAGTTCTCTTCAAATTACAGTCTGATATACCCAAATTCAGAGCATCAGAAATCTGTTTTTCACATATATTATAGAATGTCTCAACTGCTGGAGAAAGAGCAGGTGTCCACAAGCTAGGTTTTCTAAAAGGAGGCAATACATTGTTCGTTTGACCAGAAAACATACTTTTTATCATATTTCGAGTAAACATTCATAAGTCAACTATAGTAGAGGAAAAATCCACCTGAACAGTTGGAATAAAGGACAAACCTTTTTCTAGGACCCTTGTCTCACTCTGTCAACTGGTGGAAAGTCTGATGTGGCTCCCACATTTTCTTGATGTCGTATGTATTCTGATCCTACAAAGAAAGACGGCATTTCTGTACATGTCTCCTTAACCTGTCCCATTGATTCATTTCCACTTTCTTGATATGATATGGGGGGGGGGGGAATCTGCCCCTGACTGGTTGGAATCCTGTCCTTCCGTCTAACTACAGGTGAATCAACACTTTGTAATGTCCCACCCTCAGTGTCAATCAAAGCCTTATTTATCAGCACAGCCTATTAAGTGATTGTATTTATTTGGTTTTGAAGTGTTTAGTTTAATTTGTATTTGTATTTCTTTTAATGTTTTTTAGAAAATTTTCAGTGTGTTTTTAAGTTCTTAATTGGTTAATTACATCCAGGCTGATTGGGTGTTTTTTTAGTATTTAATGGTCTTCTGTGTCAACTTTAATGGTCTGATGAAGCACCTTAAAGTGGGTGCAAAAGCGCTTACCATACTAAAATAAAACTTTTTTTATGGTCAGTCTGCTGTGTTTTGTCCTTATCATGTTGGTTTTATTGAACTATTTATTGGATTTGTGCTGTGGATTTGGATGTTTATCAAGTGTTGGGTACCATTTATTATTTTTTGCATTTGTTGGATATTTGGTGGTACTCTACTGGAGAATGGCAGAGGGCTTCAACATAGAGCTGGATTATAATCCAAATGTCTCCTTAGCTGTTTTCGAACCTTGTACTGATGCCATTTCAAAGCTGTTACGTGTTGAACGCAATCCATTGCTGGATACAGCCTGGACAGATTAGTTATGATTCTGACTTAGTGTTCTCATTGGTTAAAGAACTGGAGAACAGCCTTATTAAATATAAAAAGTCTCAGTGGCATTGTTTGTACCTTGAGGTGTGTCTTTCTTATAAAGTGGTGCCTCGAGGGCTTAAAGTTTTAAAAATGCCTTCTCGGGCTGATTCTTGCCCTCTTTTGTGAAGAAGTGGCAGCAACTGAATTTAGAAACAAGTGCTGGCTACCTTAAACTATTAATAGAACATTCACTTATGTCTGAAAATAATTTATTGAACAGCATAAAGAAATTACAAACACAACTGAGGAATGCTGTTCCTATGGCTGTATATGTTCAAAAATCTGATGACATATACTTGCAAGTAACGGGTCTAGAACATTGCCTTCAGTTACAGAAGTGACATAAGTTGGAGAGAAATTTCAATGATTTTGCCACTGGTTCTGTTTTTGTATGGCCTAGGGCTCCACAGCAAGCACCTAAAAATACTAATGTGACTAAAAATGTTAAAAATACTTTAGGGAATGAGAGAACTGTTCATGATGATTTATTTCCAACCAATTCCACTGGGGAAGTTGAGAAAACTACATTGCCTACGTCTGGTCCTGCCTCAAGTTCGAGTTTGATTGACACTGAGGGTGGGGCATTACAAAGTGTTCATCCACCTGTAGTTAGAGGGAAGGAGAGGATTCCAACCAATCAGGGACAGATTTTTTCCTCCCCTCCATTTCCTATCAAGAAAGTGGAACTGAATCAACGGAACAGGTCAAGGAGCCGCATATGGAAATGCTGTCTTTCTTCAGAGGATCAGAATACATACAATGACATCAAGCAAATGTGGGAGCCACATCAGAAACAACAGTTTTTAACCTCTCTTTCCACCAGTTGACTGAGAGTGAGACAAAGGTCCTAGAAAAAGGTTTGTCCTTCATTCCGACTGTTCAGGCGGATTTTTCCTCTACTATAGTTGACTTACGAATGTTTACTTGAAATATCATGATAAAAAGTATGTTTTCTGGTCAAACAAACAATGTATTGCCTCCTTTTAGAAAACCTAGCTTGTGATCACCTGCTCTTTCTCTAGCAGTTGAGACATTCTATAATATATGTGAAAAACAGATTTCTGATGCTCTGAATTTGGGTATATCAGACTTTAATTTGAAGAGCACTAAGTTTAATAATTTGTCTTTTAGTGAAATATCAGCTTTGTATGGTTTGCAACATAATGAAGAAATTTTTATTATGCCTGCTGATAAGGGCAATGCTGTGGTTGTTCTAGATAAGAGTTATTATTTAGCGTCTATGCATGAATTGTTGAGTGATGCTAATATGTAAAGAAAAGTCACCATTGAGGATATTTATAAAGTTTGTGAGAGTATCTGAAACTTTGAATGAATCATTGTTAAGTAATATTATAGGATATGATTTGTTTAACTATCTTTTTGTGTTGCATCCAGTGATTCCAACCCTAAATGGTCTTCCTAAGTTACATAAAGACCCACCAAATCCACCTATGAGACCCATAGTCTCAGGTAAGGGGTGGGTCACCCAATTACTTTCTTTATGTTGAAAAGAACATAAAAATGGTATTTAGTAGCTCTACACAAGTCCTACTGGATACCAAACAGTTTTCACGGTATGTGTTTGAGTGTATTAATCACCTAGATTTTGATAAACACTGCAGCTACTTATTGGTATCCATGGACGTGAGTTCTCTATTCACTGTCATACCCCATGATTTGGGTGTTTCTGCTGTTTGTTCCTATTTAAAATCTAATAGCTCTTTCCGTGTCAAGAAAATTGATTTGATATATTTGTTTATGGAAATGATTCTTGAAAATAACATATTTTTGTTTGATTCTAATTATTACATCCAAAATAAGGAAGTAGCATTGGGCACATCGTGTGCTAATAGCTACGCGAATATAGTTATGGCACATTGGGAAGAGACTATAGTTTTTAAACATTCTGATTATATTAAGCATGTGTGCTTTTATCCCAGATTTATGGATGACACATTTGTTTTCTATGGACAGGATCCACTTATACCCTGAGTAGCTTCACTGATTTTTTACAAACAAGTACTTGTTTCCTAACTTTTACTTATAAATCCTCTGAAGCTGATATGGATTTCTTGGATGTTAGAGTTTATAAGGATATCAATGGGAATTTTAATACAGGGTTATTTGTTAAACAGTGTAAAAGGAACAATCTCCTACATAGAGTATGCATCACCCTCATGTGTATAAAAACATTGTTAAGAGACAAATGATGCGCATCTCTCATTTGAATGACAGTGATAGTAGGTTTAAGAATGATATGCTGCATTTTGAGAAGGGTTTATTGAAATGTGGCTACAGCCACAAAGAGATAGATATTGCTGCTCAATAGGTTATAATTTTGAGAGCTACTACAGCAAAACCAAATTTTTTGTCCAGAGATGATCAGATATCACTAAGGGCTAGTCAATATGATGCATCAACAGTCCCTTTTACTGTACATTACTCTGGAGATATTAATATTATAAAGAAAATCATTGAACAAAATTGGTTTATTCTACGCTCTGACAATAAGATACAGAATATAGTAGGTGATAAACCCAGGTGTCAGTACAAAAGTAGAACATTTTTGAAACACCTTTTGTGTTTTAAAAAGGGTATGTCTGGTCCTGATGGTTATAAGGGAATTGTGCCAGGTGGTCGTTGTAATTTTTATGGGGTGGTTGTAAATGTAAACAACTTTTGCCACCCAGTTACCAATGAATTTTTTTATTGTTCATATGTAGTATATCTTGCACTTTGCACTGCATGTCCATCATTCTATGTTGGAAAAACTGTTCGCCCACTCAGAGATCGGGTTAGGGAACATTTAAATGCTGTTTAAAAAAGGAACTGTGACAGGAGTGCTCTTGCAAAACATATTGTAGAGAATGGACCTGACCATAGTTTTGGTTTTTCAGTGATTAGTGTTCTTAGTATGGGTCCACGTATAGGTGATTTTAACAATATGCTTGAACAGAGTGAAAGTGGATGGATTATAAGGCTTCAGGCAGATAAACCCCCTGGGCTGAATGCCAGTATGTCCCTGAAGCTTTATTTATCAGCACAACATATTAAGTGATTGTATTTATTTGCTTTTGAAGTGTTTAGTTTAATTTGTATTTGTATTTCTTTTATAGGTTCATAGCTATCCGCCCAAGGGCCTACATAAGTCTAGCCAGCAAGGTACCATAGCTTACGCCACCCAAGAAAGTTATTTTCCTGTGCCACTGTCCAGCAGAGACACAGAAGTGATCCCCGGGGTGTATTTCCTATTTCCCATCCACTCATCAAGATTTTTCTTGAAGAGTGCTAATGAAGAACTTTGCTTGACATAGATGGGTAGCTTGTTCCAGAGTATAGGAAGTCTCTGGGACAGGAATCTATCCCTCCAGCATGTCCTGTTTATTGTTGTGACAAGGTTTAGGTCCCTAGAGCATGTAGCTTGGAGGGATTGGGATTTCTTTAGGTGTATCATGTCCAACTGCTCTGGGTTTGACATAGCTTTATATGTTAGGCAGAGATCACCTTGGAGTAGGCGATATGCTACGGAGTAAAGCTGGAGTTTTTTGTGGCGGTCAGTGTATGACATTTTTTTGAGGCCAGTTATCCTCTTTGTGAGGTACTTCTGTGGCCTTTCCAGCTGCTGCAGATGTCTTGTGAGGTACATTCCAAAAGGGGCATTGTACTCTATAATGGGTCTAATGAGTGACGAGTAGAGAGGAACAATTACCTCTTTTTTCCTGGATGAGAACCCTTTTATGATGAGGTGTGCCACGTAGAAGGACTTTTTGACTACTGTGGTGATGTGACTATCAAAGGAGAGACTACTGTCCACCTGGGTCCCAAGGTCTCTTATCATGCATTTGGTGTTAAGTAGATTGCTGCCTATGTGGTAGTTCATGGGTAAAGAGTTTTTACCAATGTAATGTAATGTAATGTTTTTTTAGAAATTTTTAAGTGTGTCTTTAAGTTCTTAATTGGTTAATTACATCCAGGCTGACTGTGTGTTTTTTAGTATTTAATGGTCTTCTGTGTCAACTTTAATGCTCTGATAAAGCACCTTGAAGTGGGTGTGAAAGTGCTTACCATACTAAAATAAAACTGTTTTTATTGTCAGTCTGCTTTGTTTCATCCTTACCACTTTGGTGTTATTGAACTATAAAATCCATCTAGCCTAGTCCAGTTCTTGTATCTCTTTAAGTAATATGTAAACTCTCTCCGAACTCCTAGCACTGAATTCACCTCTTCCATGCCAGACATTTTCATAAATTTCTTCAAAATCTACCCTCCTTTGTTATATTTTCCCTTCTAGGCCCTCCAACACATCTTTGCTGTTGTAATCCAAACTCCATTCGCCACCCACAAGTAATATTCCTTGCTGAAAGCTGATTATTTCTCCTATAATTTTCTTAGTGTAATCCTCCTCCCTAACCAGTAGCCTCTTAGTTCTATGCATCTTACATTATCTTTTTCCCCCTCTTCTATCACTATTGGAGCCCCTCTTGCAATTAATATTAGTACTCCCCTTTTCCTTTGCCCCAGATATTCTGCTGAATAACTACCCTAAAAGCCTTTCATCAAATTCACATGTTCATTTATTTCCAGGTGCGTCTCTTGTAGCATAGCTATTTGCACTCTACATTTTTAATATAGTTCACTACTCTTTCTTTTTTATATTTATCTGTAAGACCATTCAGATCAAGCGACATTACAGAAAGCATCATTTTCTTATATAGTTATTATTACCACCTTTTATGTATAACAGCCTTTTTGTTAAATGTCTAGTTCCAACTATGTTACATGTATATACTGTTCGGCAGGTTGGACTTTTATACAGTTGTTTCTTGTCATAGCCATTTGCTCCTATGCCACATCTTACATAACTTTTTGTTTTTTTGAAAGCCATCAAACAGAACAAACAACCCCCCCAAAAAATTCCTAAAACATACTAATAGCACACAAAACTATGTTGTTGTTGTATCTTTCGGCTTTTCCCAGTTAGGGGTCGCCACAGTGGAACACCGGTCCGCTAATGATTGGCAGTAGATTCTTATGTATCGGCTTGCCAGGCCTGATGCACAACCTTCAACGAAGGTACGCCCATTCATGCATGTGCATGTCTCCACACAGAAGACGCTTTAGCTGAGAATCGAACAGGACAACGTCTTATTGTGAGGCGACAACAAGTTTTTGCTTCCTAATAAGAACATAAATTCTAAGTTGATAGCTACACAGATGGGCTAAAGTTAACCAAAAAGAAAGGTTAGATGCTAAGATGCATGGTACAGCCTGTGCTTTTAGATTTTGTATGTCTTTATAGCTCTCCCAGTTGAGAAAACTTTCAGTAAACACGTTCTCCAAGCCATTTCTCTTTATCAAATCATCTTCTAGTGACATGAAAACTAGACACAAAACTGATAAGGGTACATTGTTGATCAGAAAAAAGGCATTACAATATTCAATATTCTTTTTCACTTACATGCTTTGTAATAAACTTGTTACTGGATAATGCCTATGGGTTTTAACCCAGTCATTTCCTTATATAAGCATGGGAAAAAGCTCACTGATTTTTCTTTTGTCATACTCTCTTAACCAGACCCTTCCACTCTCCCCCTATCTCCTCCCCTCTTTTTTTCCAGTGCAGTGCCTACATTTCTTAAAACTGAACAAAGAGAGAGAAGAGTGAAAAAGGAGAAAAAGCACCTGTCTGTATTAACATCCCCATTGCATAAAAATAAACTGAGAAAACTTTACCAAGTCTAATTGGTTTTGTATTATCTTTAAAGCTGTCACACCTGGGAAAACATTGTTTTCAGAGAAGATTATGTCCTAACCAATTTTTCTGTTCTTTTTCTTTCTTTTCCCTCAGCCAGTCCCCTTCCACCAGACTGTCTCCAGTTTCTCTTTATCAGATTGTCGACATGAAGACCAGCTGCAGAAATGCTTAGTATACACAATGCCAGACACACTAATCATTGGTGACTCCATAGTCAGACACACACTCGTCCGCTCACCAGACTGAGTAGAGAAGGTCTCTCAACAGCAGGTACAAAATGTGACTCAGTCATTGTCACGCTGGGGTGTAAACGACCTGAGCTCCCAGGCAGGTATGACCCTGACCTTGAGCAGTATACCTACCTTCCAGAATGATGCCACAATACAGAGATAATATGATCAGCTTTACATTTGGCTTAAACACTGGTGTCATTCAAAGGGGGGATCAGGTATCTGTCTGCTGGGATGACATGCTGACACAAGCCAGCAATGCGCAGGGGGCTGCACCTGACCTCAAGACTGGTGGCAACGCACGCGATGCTCTGAGACCCATCCAGGTGCAATTAACCACAAGGCAGCTCTGCTAAATTGTAGCATACAGGCCACCCACCCTCACCCTCAGGGAACTCTCACATGCTTCCTGAAAACACTAGAGGGGATAAATAAATGTATCAAACCACCATATACTAGGTGACTCAATTACCTAATATATAGACTGGGAACACTACTAAGCCCAAACCCAAGCCCAAATGCCCAAATGTTCCTCATAAACTCAAATGCCATGGAACAACTAGTCACCATCCCCCAAGAGAGGATAACATATACATCATCATCATCACGAATCACATGCACAATGACACAATGTTCAACCTACCCACTGGTGAGAGATCATCATCAATCAATCTGGACTGGAGGTCCTCATCCCACCCCACCTGAAAAAAAAAAGACCAAAGTAAAGAACTTCCAGTCTGGTGGACCCCAGCCATAAACAAACTCTACAACAAAAAGGAGGAAGCTACTAAGAAGAAGCAGCCAAAAAAATTAAAAGACCTTGATCACTATAAGTAAAAACTAAAAAAACTCAAACTCTCAAATCCATCCAAAAAATTTAAAAAGAGAATAAAGAAGAAAGAAAAGACAATCATAAGGCCTAGCTTTATTTAAGGCCTTCAGAAGCTCTAGGAGAAACTCACTAGGAAGAAAACTAGTTTGTTGCTGATCCTATAGAAGATTTGATGTCAAGCAGACATTGCCAACATACTGGCTTTGACAGTGCAAAAACATCTCCAGCCCAAGTGAGAACTGCTCTCTCCAAAAAAAAAAAACAGCATCCATGGGACCTGATAATGAGGAATTAAACCCACAGCTAGGACAACTGTTTTATCAAAGTCTTACCTCTGCCTTATCTGCAAAGCCATGGAGAGGATCATAATGGACCTCATAAATAAAGACATAGGAAGGTATCATTGAAAAACTCATCAGCTTAAATGTTAACCCATACATCACAAGATAAAACTGGGCGCCATAGTAAAAACACATCTGACACAGATATCCCTTCGAAGGGTCTCACAGAACGGATATAACTGGTGCCAGAGCCATAGCTTAAATGCCAAAAATGCATAGTGGGACCTGGGGACCCAGGTTGATAGTAGTCTGTCATTCGACACCCATAGCTAAAGTAGTAGTAGAAAAGACTTTCTTTGCCCCCTTATATCATGAAAGTTCTCATCTAGATCAAATCACTCATCAGACCAATGATTGAAGTACATGCCCCATTAGAGGTGACCTTTGCCTAACATACAATGACCAATGGATGGAGATGATTGAAATATACCCCAGGGATTACCACAGTGTCACTGCTCAGAGGCACAGCAAAAAAATGGGTATAGTTCCCCATTCCCCAAAATGAACATATATGCAATTGCTAGAAAAAAAAGCCTCATATCATTCAATATTCTTTTTCATTTGCTTACTCTGTCTCTTAAAACAATTGTCCATAATCAGTCGTTTTCCCATGCAAGAATGAAAAAAGCACATTAATTTGACCTTTTTCATGCCTTTTTAACCAGCCCCCCCCCCTTTTGATCATTGCATTGCCTATATTTCTCAAAACTGTACAAGAAGAAAAAGAGAAGGGGGAGAAAAACACCACCTGTTTACAATCCCCATTACACCAAAAAATAGCATGCAGAGAAAACCATGCACCACAAACACATTACTATTTAGAAAAGAAAGTGTTTTCTTTACTTGCAGTTAGCGTTTCCCCTCTCTTCCCCTCCCCAAAGCATTTTTCTGAACATTAATGACATGAAGTAGGGCATGTACTTTAGAGTCCCCCACATATCAAACAAATTTTGAAAAAGTCCAATATTTCCAGATTTTCTTGTTCTGTCATATTTCCCAAATGTAATTATTGCATTGTAATACTACATTGTTACTGATTTTATTACTGTTCTTCTCCATCACCCAAATCCTGTCTCTGCTTCATTTCCAACATACTCTCAATTCTTCTAGTCAGCTCTTGTGCTCCCCTCCTTCTCTCCAACATTTTCCGTTGAAATACTGGAAAAGGTTTCACAGGAACAGTCTCTCTGTGGTCTTTATTACAGAAGAACAAGAATCAGAATCTCCTTCTGTTTCACAGCTCAGTTTTTGTTGGGCAAACTTTTGTATCTCCTCCTTAGCATGCACTTTGTCAAAAACGATTTTGTCCTTCCAGGGAAGAATACCTTGAAGACAGCTGGATGCAGCAGTTTGAATCTCACACTTGTGTCTTGACATTTTCTGAATAGTGGAATGAATTTACTTCTCTCTTGCCTGGTATACGAGTAATCATTCTCCACAAAGACTCTATTGTCTCTCACTTTCAGTAATTTGTCGTTCTTCCACAGCTTTATTAGAATCAGCTCCTTCTGATGATTGCATCTTTACTATTATAGGTTCAGGTTGGTTTCTTACAACTAGGTTTGGAGCATACACATACTGTGTCCATTCAACTAGCAGGTCCTGCTGTGAAATACCAGTCCAGTTGCTTATTTGAGCTTTCATGAAATGAATAAAGTCTGTTCCTTCCAGCTTCTCTGGTATAGCTGAAAATCTCAGGTTTTCCCTACATGCTCTGTTCTCTAATTCTATTATTATTTGAAACATCTCTGTCTGAGCAGTCTCATATTCAGCCAGTCTTTTCTTCATTTTGACCTCTGATTTTTGCAGCTTTATCATCTCATCTGAATATGTGTTTAAAGCTTCTTTCATTTGTTCTTGCCTTTTGTTGTTTGTGTTGATATACTCTACCAGTGTTTTATTTATTTTAACCAAGTCTGTAAGCAGTTGTCTTATATCTTCCTGTAGGTTATTGGAAGTCATGTCTGAAGGTTGCATTACTTTTTGCTGAAAAACTACAGAACTCTTCCCTAATCACTGTTGCTTCCTCATTTTTTGTAGCTTATTTTTTTCCAGGTTTTCTTTGTTTTTTTTATTCTTAGCATCCAGGCTGTGTACTTACTAGCCAGTTACTGAAATTTACCCATAAACACAAGTGTACTGGCCTTCTCTGCTGAATTTCTGTTTTCGCACTGGCAGAGCTAGAAACAAGCTGTTACTCAGCATGTGGCCATCTTGGAAGTTATGTGTGCAGTTGTCTTATGTTTTCCTGTAGTTACTTGAAGTCATGTCTAGAGCTTGGACAGCTTTTTGCTGAACAGCTACATTACTTTCCCCAGTTAGTGTTTTTTCTTCACCTTTTGTAGCTGATTTTCCTTCAGGTCTTCTGCGTTTCTTTTTTCCTGGCATCCAGGCTGTGCACTTACTAGCCAGTTACAGAAATTTACTCAGAAACATAAAAGTCCGCTGGCTTTCTCTGTTGAGTTTCTATTTTCACACTGTCAATGACAGATCATATATACCTGCATGTATAATTACTGACCTACAAATGGATCTTTTCTCTATTAATTTGACAAGGCATGTGTAAATGTCTTGGAGTTTACATCCCCCTAAACTAAAAGATGTCACATTCTCACTAGCTCTTTTTTATCTTCCTTGACTACTCTTTCTACTGTCTTCTAAAATCTATTAAGCAAATTGCCTCAGAGATACATTCTATTGTAATTGTCTTGCCTTCATGCAACTACATTATGAAAAACTATACTCATCTTAATGACATATTTCCTTTTATACATCTTGAAATAGTTATGCTATACTCTGATTATTGACACTGTATAACATTGTATTGCTACTTAATGCCTTGTAATAATTCTGTAACATTGCTGTTTAATGCTAATTTATAATGAAAATTGTATAATATATTGGAGCTTTTCTCCCCGGGCCTCCGCTGAAAAAGGGCTCTTCAGCTCATTCGGACAATACTGGTCAACAAATGTAAAATAAAATAAATAAATAAAAATCAGTACTGACAAGTGGTTTAATAATTTTCCTAATCATTAAGTCACCTATAATTAACACACCAGCATAATAGTTCACCTTATCCCACGTATTTACCATGTTAATTGTAAAGTTACCCCCAACTGCTGTTCTCATACTGTGTTTATATAAGGCTAACTTTGACTAACTGGCGTTGTCATGATGATTGTTGTCTTTTCTTCTCTTCTTTATATTATCTGCCTTTTTCTGAAAATCTAAGTCGTTCAGCAATAAAGATTTAAGGGGATTCCTCCATATCCATATAGTCAGACCACCCTATTTCCTCCTACTCTACTGAAGCAAATGCTATCTGAAGGGGTCATGGAACCTCTTCCTCAATCAAACAAGGAAATAATTTTATTCAAGAATCTTTCTGGTACCAAAGAAAGAGGGAACCTGGAGAGCTGTCTAGAACTTTCTTTTCTAAAATTCCACATTTAATTCCAAAAGTTTAAACTTTTTGGGGAGGAGGGGGGGTAATGCTGGACTTAAAAGATGTGTATTATCACTTTTCGGTTCTCAGATTTTAGAGAATCCTTTAAAGATTTTCTACAACTGATTTACATTTTCAGTTCTGTTCCTTACCATTTGGCTAGCTCCGGTAGTGTTTACAAAGTGCCTGGCACCACTAATGGCCCATTTCAGGTTGCAGGGCATTCATATTTCTCATATTTAGACAACCTTATTATTTTTGCAGATTCTTTTTACAGTTTATCAGAAATTTTTGGTTTGGATAGAAAATACTTCTCAGCCTGGGATTTCAAGTGAACATAGAGAAATCTTCTCTCATTCAATCTCCAAGATGATGTTTTTATAATGTTTTCTGATAAATACCTCATGATGGGTTTTATTCTTTAGAACAAAGTAGAATTTTACAAGGAACAATTTCTGATATTCTCAAACAAATCTCTGACATCTGCCAGGGTCTCAGGATTCTGGGTTTCTTGGCTTCAAAATTCTCTTGATTTCTTTGGTCAGACTCCATGTAAAGAAAATTTAATAGTTCCTCAAATCTGTTTTGGACCCAACTTCAGCACCCCCTATCCTGTCAGATTCCTGTACTGAGGTTTGTGAAAAGAAAGTTCCCCTACTGGGTGAACCAGTTACTTCTCAGAGCAGATCTCCCTTTCTTCTTTCCAGACCCTACCCAGTCTTTGGTTGGTGAAAATTCATGGTGTAACAAACAAGCACAACAGACTAAAAAAATTAAAGTGCCAAATAAAGGGCTCTAATAAATGCTGTCATATCTCTAATTTATCTTTGGGTTCCAGGCCCTTTACTAGTAATTACTGACAATACCACAGTGATGTGGTTTAGATAAAAAAAGGACCTCAGATCCCATACCCCTTGCAGACTAGTTATAATAGCCTTGGAACTAGCAGTTCAACATAGCCTATCCCTACAGGCTACTTGTATTCCATCAGAGCTGAGTATTGCTGCAGATGAGCTGAGCAGGACCAGGACAGGCTCCACAAATGGAAGTTAAACTTGAGGGGGAGGTCTTCAGGAATTGATTCAGCTGTGGAAAGCTCCTCAAACAGAGCTGTTTGTCACCACTTGCAACATGCAGTTAAAGAAATTCTGCTCCAGGACTAAAGAGACTTGGAAGATAAACACCTTGCCTTTTCATTCCCATGGGCAGGATTGTTTCTGTATGCATTTCCACCCTTTCCTGTGATAACCAGGATTCTTCTAAAGCTTCAGAAGTCTTCCAGAATAACTGTCATGACTCCCCTTTGGCCTCAGCAACAGTGAATCTTCATTATATTAATCACTGCTGCTGTAGCCCTAGCTATATGGGGTACATCCTGCCAAAGATGCAGCAGCTTGGCCAGCTTCCAAAGCTTCATGGTACCTTTCATGTGCCCAAAATGTTAGCTCAAGTTAAGCTGACTAAAAAGACAGGTTTGAGCTCCAAGCCCTTCAAAGTTTTTCTGCCATTAAGGAGTATGCTCCTCTATGGGCCTTCGAGGATCAATGCTCTTCTTATGTTGTTCCTTTGCTGGGTAGATACATTTCTTTTGGAGTAAAACCTTTCCCATTATAAAAACTGTATCTGATGTTGGACTTTCATTCTTCCTCACAAATGGGTCTAGGATCCGACCCTTAGATCCATCTCAGCTGCATATACAAGACTTTGGATCCAAATCTCAAGCTCCTCCCTCTACCCATAATGCTCTATCCCATCCCCAACTCCTCAGATCTTGTTTGCCGCCATCATGTCAAGACAGATTGAATCTTAAAGCAGTGAGAGTTGTACTTTTTTGACTACTTATTGTTAAATTTTAGAAATTTTTTGCTGTTTAAATATCATAGTTATTGTTTCTTTCTCTCCTCATCCCTCTAATTGTATTTAGGTGATCGCTGGGGTTAGCTAGTGTAAGTGTGTAGCTTAGTCAGTGTGTGTAGCTAGTACAGTCTTAATCTAAGTTTCTTCTGTTTTTTGTGTAGTTTCTCTAGTTCTTACAGTTGAAGCTTACTGTTTTCTAAAGTTGTGGCCATATCTGAAAAACCCACCGGTTTTAAGAAATGCACTTCTTGTGGGCATAAGGTCTCCAATTCTGATGCCCCTAAGAAGTGCATTTACTGCTAGGGGCCCGAACGTCTTAAGTCATCTTGCAATGTCTGCACCACCTTTAACCTCCAGGGCCGTCTCTAGCTGGTGCAGCAAATTGATACTTAAAGGCTTACTTCCAACTTTTTTTCTTCTGGGGCTGAAACCCCCTCTAAAGCTTCTCAAGGCTCCATAGATTCCAGGAAATGTGCATTCAAGAAGTCTCGGGTGGCCTCATCGGAGCCACCTGAAAAACATAGGAAGACTTTGGATCTGACCCTTCGGATCTGAAGACTGTTCTGCCTTCCTCAGATCCAACAGGCGAGTTTACCATCACCAGCTCTCCCTTGCCATCTGCCTCCTACTTGGATCCCAGACCCTTGGATCCCACAGCCAGGAGCCGGACCCTGGAGTTTGTTTTAAAGCCCGTTTCTCCGGCTCTGTCCTCACAATTATTTCATACCCCAAGGAAGCATTCTTGGCCTGCTTCCACAGCATCATCCAGATCTTCAAGGAGCTTGACAGAGGTATATGTGGACAGGATGATGTGGAGATTTCTCAGGGCTCAGATCCAGACAGAGGTCTTGCCAACTCCATCCCTTCTCGGATCCGTGAGTGCACCTGCCCAGCCAATATTTTCTCCTTCTCTGATCTGACCTGTGTTTTGGAGTCCCAGGATCCAAAGTCCCTGAAAGATTCAGCGTCCAATCCTGAGGAAGCTCTCCTTCCTTGAATCTGACTTCCTTTGGATCATGGAGAGTTTCCAACTTTGTCGGATCCATCCCTTTCCCCTCGATGCTTTGGCTCTGGACAATTTGGGTCTGAGTCTTTCTGGATGGCACAGATCTGGGTTTGGCCCCAACCTCCTGTCCTCAGCTACCTTGGCTCAGAAGAGACGGGAGAGGTTTCCCTGGGTCTGTCAGCCTTTCAGGTAGCAGAAAGAGCTTTCTCTTTATACAGAGAGCTGTCCTGTCTCGGATCACACCCCTCGCCTCTCATCAGATCTGAGCCATCATTTCTGCTCCAGGAAGCCTCCACATATTTTTCCCAGAGGGATTCCCCCCTGCTCCTCTCCCGAATACCCCACAGAAGCGGCACCTTGGAAGAGAGTCTCCCCTCTGGAGTCTCTCATGGAAGACACATATTTTGATGAGGGAGAAGAATCCCCTGATCACCACCTGATGATGTCTCCTTCTGGGACATCCTGGAAATCCTCAAACAGTAGGGTGGCTGGTCTTCCCAATCTCCTTCTCCTGAGGAATCAGTGATCCTGGAGGTTTATGGGGCTGGCCCATCTGTCTTGGGTGACCCCCTGCTGAATGAACTTATTGACTTGGTTTCCCACTGGGCTTGGAAGGAACTGGATACTGTCAAGCCCATCCTCAAGAGCTCAGACAAGTTCTTAATTCCCCCTTCAGATAGACCTCACTGGAACAAGGGAATCCCAGTTGATGCCATAGTTGTGATGGCAGCCACAAAGAAGGAGTTAGCTGAACAAAGCTCTTTTGTCCATCCACCAAACAGAGGGCAGAGGGATGGACTGATTTGGAGAGCCCAGGTACGCCTCAGGTACATTTGTGCTGAGGTTGTTGAACTGCCTGGCACATTTCACTGGTTTGCAGAAAGATTTGATCAAGGAGCTTTCAAACTCTCTCTGAGTCCAAGTCTGTATAGGACCTCAAGAAGATCTGTCCTCAACTAGCCACTCTTTCGTCCATTTCCACTGCATCAATGGGGCTGATCTCCCACACAACAGAGGGTGCCTCACAAGTAACAGTCCAGGCATCACCATTACAAGACATTCCTGGGGTCTATATTAAGTCATCAAAAGTTTAATTCAGCAAACCTTTCTTCATTGAACCTTAACTGTCAAATATTCATTTCAGGGAATGTTCTCATCGAAAATAAATTTAAACCTGAAAACTAAGCACTTGGCCAAAGCAACACCAGAACAGACACCACAGTATGTAAAACCCACCAAAGTGGGGGGGGGGGGCTTTGCCCCCCATATTCCCCAGTGTGGGGGGCTGTGCTCCCCACACTCCCTCTAACTATATATATTAGCTCCAATATTGCATTACAATGAAGAAAAAGGCAAATTTGTGCTGCTGGCCAACTGCTTCCTTTCTCCTATGTAAATTTTTCATGGATATGAACATTCTCTGAAATAAACATTCGATGTTTAGGGTTCGATGAAGAAGGGTTCTCTGAAATGAAGCTTTGCTGAATTAGTATAGATCTACATGCCTGTATGAGGCTGTGCAACTTAGCAGAACCCTTCAAGGCATCATTTGTTAATGCTCCCTTTGATGGCTCCTCTTTATTTGGGCCATCAGTGAAAGATATGCTCACCCACAGCGAGCAGGAGGGAAAGACCCAGTCTGACGTTGGAATCAAATTTTCTACCCGTCAAAGTACAGTCCCTAGAAACCAGCGAGGTGGTAAGAAAATGTGGTTCTGGAAATCTCAGGGAGCTTTTTCAGGACTCACGCGGGGACACTTCCTCCAGAGGCAGAGGAGGAGGTTTCAATGGCAGACATTAACCCAGAGGCAGAGGGGGTCCGCAAAACCAGGGCTTCCTCGACTTCTTCTCTGATAGGTCCTTTCAGTGCTCCTGAAGCATTGCCCAACTGTCCACCTCTGGAGGTAGTTGGGGATCATTTTTCCTTGCAACTGGACCCCTGGACAAATATCACAAAACATTCATGGGTGCTAAGAATCATATCCAGAGATTACTACCTACCATTTTCCCTTCCGCCTCCTGTCCAAAGTCAGAAACTTTCTGACATTCCACCAAGTCAGTGAGAATACGCAGCTCAAGAAATTCAAAAGCTGCTACAAAAACGAGTCCTCCAGGAGGTGCCACCTGAACAGACAAGATTCAGAACTCACTCCTGCTTCTTTTTAGTGCCAAAGAAAATAGGGGACCTGAGACCAATTTTGGATCTAAGCAATTTGAACCAATATGTAAAGAAGACAAAGTTCCTAATGGTTATGGTTCAGTACATTCTGCCATTTCTGCACAAGGATGACTAGATTTTCTCCATAGAGCTCTAGGATGCATACTATCACATCAAAATAGACAGGCAGTCTAGGAGATGTCTACGCATTCGGCTGGAAGCCAGTCATTACCAATTCAGAGTACTGCCCTTTGATCTCAACACAGCCCCCAGGGTGTTCACAAAAAGCATATCAGTCATGGCAGCTTATTTGAGACTCAAAGGATACCAGGTGTTTCCCTATCTTGACAATTGGCTCCTCACCGCCCCAACCAAGCATCAACTTCTACCAGCCAGGGATTACTTGCTTCAGATCTCCAACTCCTTAGGCATTTCAGTAAACCATGCCAAATCAAACATAACTCATGTACAGGCTCTGGAATTTATATGATTCAGAATACTACAACTCAAGTGGCATCATTGCCTCTTCATCTTATATAAGCAAAATCCACGGCGCACAGGATCCGAACAAAATGCTCAAATCACCAACTGTAAAATAATTCCTTTTAATTTTAGAACAGCAACAGTTCACAGTACGTAGTCCAGTACAGCAAAAACACAGATAAGCCAAGCGCTTTCACCTAGTATATTACTAGGCTTTTTCAAGGCAAACATAAGCTGTTCATTTCAAAAAACTCTTTAAATAACACCAGCAATCAGGTTAAAACTCCACCCATTAATTAAATAAACCTGGTGGTTAGTGATGTTAAATTAAAAAGGTGTTAAATAATAAAATGCATTTTCCCATACAAAAAATGCATGTTTTATATAAAACAGACTAATAACTAAATTAAATAGTCCTAAACATTTTAATACAATGTAAAATCCCATTGTGTGTGTAAAATTAATACAATAAAATAAGGTGAATCTAATACCTGCTATACAATTGTCTAAGAACTACATTCCTGTCCTAAAACAATTAAAATACACTAAATAATGGCTGGGAAAAGGTAGGACTAAAACAAGAACTTGACATTTTATCTTCATCTTATCACATCATTAAGAAATAAGGTGCAGGCCATAGTGTCACATCCATCCGCTCCAGCAAATCTAGTGCTTCACACTCTTGGGTCCATGTCAGCTGCCATTCCTCTAGTTCCTCTAGCAAGATTCTTCATGGGAATCCTTCAAAGGAGATTGGTGGCACAGTGGTCTATTCTTTACCAGCCTCTATCATTTCCCGTAAAACTCACTCCAATCTGGAAACGTTATGTTCACTGGTGGATCCAGTCAGATAATCTGTTTCTGGGGAGACCATTCTCCCTTTCTCCTCCAACCACCACAGTGACCATGGACAATTCCCAACTGGAGTGGGGGATTTTATGGGAGAGGTTGTCCAAGGCACGTGGTTGTCCTTAGAGACCAAGTTGCATATCAGTGTCCTAGAGATGAGTGCAGTCCTTCTAATGTTGCAAATCTTTCAGGACCTTCTTTTTGCAATCCATACAGACAACATTTCAGTAGTCTGGTACATTAGCAAACAAGGAGGAACCCATTCCTACTCATTGTACAGAGAGGCTATGAGGGTCGGGAATGGGTGATCTCTTCAGACCGCTTTCTTTTTGCAGTGCACATACCGGGGAAAAACCAGCATGCTGCAGACAGACTCAGCAAGTCCATTCTGACTCCTCACGGGTGGTCGCTCAGTCAAACAGTAGTAAATATGATATTCAGCCTTGGCTGCGACCTGTTGGCCTCATTCCCTCAACAACAAGTGTGGCAAGTACTTCATTCTGATCTTCCCTCTGGGGGAATCACTGAGGGATGCTCCGATTCAAGATTGGCCCTTGGGTCTCCTCTGTGCCTATCTCCCTTTTCCTCTGATTCTGACGTTTCTACGGAAAGCAAGCAGTCTGAAGAGCTCAGTCATCTTCATTGCCCCCTTCTGGCCTTAACAGGTATGGTTCCCCTTCCTCTGGTCTCACTTGAAATATCCTCCATGGATACCGAAGCCCCCTCATGATCTCTTATCTCATCCATTAGGAATTCAACATCCTAATCTCCATGCCATCAAGCTGACTGGATGGTTTCTGTACTTCCAGTGATAGTAAAATGGTCCAGGCTTGCTTCCCCAGTTTGTGACATTATATTGGCCTCCCAGAAGGCCTCCACCAAGAAAGTCTACAGAAGCAAATGGAAAAAAATTCTCTTTATGAGCTTCCAAGCAGAATATTGACCCTTTTCAGCACCTACTTTGGCCATTCTTCTTTTTCTCACTACTCTTTTTAAGGAAGGGGCTAGTTTTTCTACTATTAAACTTCAGTTAGCACCCATATCTAACTTCCACACCGGAAATAAATCATTCTGTCTGGCATTTTCCAGATTATGTAAAGCCTTCATGAAGGGAAGTTTCCTCCTTAGACGTCCAATAAAGGATCCTCCTTGGGATCTGATGTTGGTACTTCATTGGTTAACTCAGAAATCCTTCGAACCAGCAGAAAAAGCAATATGAAGTTTCATTCTTGGAAAACAATATTTTTAGTAGCTATCACTTCAGTAAAAAGAATTTCTAAGCTCCAGGCATTATCGGCTAGGCCTCCTTACATTATTTTCCATAAAGATAGGGTGTGTCTACTTACCAGCTCTTCCTTTCTGCCTAATGTGGCTACAGAGACGAACATTAACCAGTCTACACAATTACCATTTTTTTCCAAACTTTATTAATAAGGGTGAATATGTACTACACCTTCTTGATGTTTATAGACAGTTATGTTTTTTTCTTTACAGAACAAAACAGTACAGGAAGTCTGATCAGCTGTTTGTATCTTTTTCCCCTAACCACTTGGGTCAGGCAGTTTCCAAAATTACTGTGGACAAATGGATTACGGATTGTATTTTCTTGATTTATTCTCAAAAAGGTTTGGAGTTGCCTTGTTCTCGTAGAGCTCATTCCACTAGATCTATGGCTACTTCATCTGCTTTTTCCTCATGAACTAGCACTGATGACATCTGGGCTGCAGCCACTTGGTCAAAGACTCATACCTTTGTTGCACATTACAAGTTAGAGACTGTCTTCAGAAACAGAGCTTCCTTCGGTTCAACAGTGCTCCGCCATGTCCTTCCTTGAGAGCCTCCCAAAAGTTAAGTAGCTGGGGAATCTGACCCATTTGTGAGGAAGAATGAAAAGGACAACATCAGATTTAGAAGTTATGTACTTACTATAACTTGACATCTGTGTTGTCCATTTTCATTCTTCCTTACCTTCTCTCCCAGCCAACCCTCATGTTCCTGGTTAGAGCCTCAATCTTTTTCTTGTGTCTATTCTGTCTTTATACCACAATGGGCAGTAAGGCAGCAAACTTAGAGGAGTTGAGATACAGCATTATGGGTAGAGGAAGGAGCTCGAAATTTGAATCCGAAGTCTTGTATATGCGGCTGAGTTGGACTTGAGGTTCGGATCATAGACCCATTCATGAGAAAGAATGAATATGCACAGCACAGATGTCAAGTTATGGTAGGTACATAACTTCTAATTTATTGTAGTTTCCTGTTTAGAAAAGTTATTTTTAAGCTAAGAGTGTATGTTTTAATGGACTGTTGTGAGAGTTAACTGTACTGCTAAATGGGAGTGCTCTTTTTTCATGTGAATTTAAAAGGTGTTTAAAGTAATAGAAAAAACACATATTCTGTGAAGAAAATGAAAGTTATATACTTACCATAAAGTTAGCTCTATGTTGTCTGATTTTCATCTGCTTCAAATGTGTGGGTTGTGGATCCAACCTCAGCTCCAACTTCGAAGTTTTATCATATCCAGAGCTCTGACTTCTCTCCTATGTGTAATTCCCTAGGCTGTACCTCATATGTTCAGATCGCGTTACCCCCTCCACGATTCTGTAATATATTACATACTGGGATCCCTCCCAAGAGAAAGAATGTCTTCAATTAGATAATCCCATATTATTGAGGAATAGTGGCACAGTCCCATAAGATTGAGCAGATATTATTCCCTCTCTGTGCACAATCATTTCAAAGACATAGGTGAAAATTGGAAGGGAGTTTGAAGTGAACGAATATCAGACAAACATGATCTAACGTTATGGTAAGTACATAACTTATGTACCCGTTGTTGTCTATTTTTTTACTTTTAGTAGTGTGGGACAGAATTCCAAGGTGTCAAACTGGGTTTATATCAAGTAAGGGCATTCCTGAGTATGGCTGAACCAAAGGAGGAATGTGATCTGGATAGTTTGCTCAGCTTATAGTGAGGCACAAAGGTACGTGCCATTGCCCAGGTCGCTGTGGTACAAATGCAATCCATGGATAATCCTCTGTTAAAGGCTGCTCTGGATGAATGTGCTTTAGGTTTACCTGGTATGGGTAAATTCTTATTATATGCAATGGAAATGCAGTCAGAGCCATGTGGATAGTTAACTTTAGTAACTGCCTTACCCAACTTAGGTTTTGAAAAGGAAATGAACAATTGATCAGTTTTTCTAAAATCTTTTGTCATTTGGTGAATATAGAAGCCAAGTTGTCTGTTAACATCTAGCATGTGTAGTTGAGAACCTTAGAAATAAGACAGGAAGATGTATTGATTGATTTAAATTAGTTTCAGATGCCACTTTAGGAATAAAAGATGCATTAGTTCTAAGGGAAACTCTATATTTGTGGAACACTAGATAAGTGGGCTTTGAGGAGAGGGCTTATAGTTCTAAGATTTCATCTTGCTGATGTTACTGGCACTATAAAAATTGCCTCCCAAGTAAGAAATTTTATATCTGCAGTGATAGCGGGCTCAAAAGGAATGGGAGTTTGAGGTTTTAGCACAATGGTGATGTCCTATAGAGGTGTTGGGTCTCTAATTTGAGGTCTCAGTTGAAAAGCTCCTTTTAGGAAGGCTTTTTAAATTTTTAGAGAAGCAATCAGCATGTATTTACTTCTGATGAAGCGGCAAAGTTTATCGTGAAAGCGCTTACCATTAAAGGGATTTTTTACCTACTTATTTGCCGTGGTTTGGTTCTACTATTGGTTGTGTTACATGTATTTACATCCAAAGTGAAAACTGGAAATTAAAAATTCAAGTCTGGAAGGAACCAGTACTGAAAAAGGATACAGACCTTTGGAGCATGCTCAAATTGAAAACCTCGTCCATTTACTGTGGTAAATTCTACTAGTTGACAGTTTCTGTAGAGCAGACAGAATGTTGACTAGTATGGGGGAAAGCCTGGCATCTTTGGCTATGGTTAAAATTGGAGGAACCATATGGTTAACTTCATGGATTTCTGGTCCAGAGGAGGCAATCTGGATGGGCAACTAAGTAGATTTGGATAAGGATCCAACATCCATGGAGGACATAGGTCTCAAACTCTTAAGAGGCCAATGTGGAACACAGACCCTAGCAATGTGTGACAAACAATCAAAATGTGGCACACCCTATTTTTGCACTGCACAGAAAGCATAATTTCCATGGAGCCTGAACAAATCTGAGCAGAATCACGAACAAGAAACACTTAAAATATTCTACTGCTACCTTGAGACATTGACAGAATAAGAGACTGTGTGTCATCTGAGCTTCTGTATACGAGAGAGACTGTCTCTCTGCCTTTGCACCTCTTTGTGTGTGTGTGTGTGTGTGTGTGTGTGTGTGTGTGTGTGTGTGTATATATATATATATATATATATAAGATTGTGTATTGGTCTGTCTGCGTGTTTGTATGTGCTCATCTGAGTTTGTGAATGTGAGAGACACTGTGCCTCTCCATCTCTTTGTATGTGTATACACACACATATATCTATCTATATATATATATAGGACAGGCTAGAAATGGTGTAGGAATTGTGGTGAGACAGAGGCTTCAGAAGTCAGTGAGGGATATCATCAGAATTAATGACAGACTCATGGCAATCAGACTCCAGTGTAATGATAGGACAGTATTCATAATCTCAGCCTATGCCCCACAGCAGGGTTGTGATAGTGAGGAAAAGAGTGCATTCAGACAGCAGTTGCAGGACCTACTAGATAAAGCAGGACAACATGAATTGGTGTTGATAATGGGTGACTTAAATGCACCTATCGGGACAGACAGAACAGGATATGAGGACTGCCTGGGTCCACATGGGTGGAGCAATAGGAATAAAGAAGGAGAAGCCATTCTAGACTTCTGTCTGGCAAATGGCTTGATAGTAGACAACACATGGTTCAGAAAGAGAGACAGTCACAAGATCACATACAAGAGTAGCCAACATGCAACTCAGGTAGACTTCCTCCTAGTAAGGAAAAGGCACTGGGGTAGAATCCATGATTGCAAAATCATCCCCAGTGAAACAGTCGCTTCACAGCATATACCAGTAGTTGCCACAATCAGCTGCAAGCAGTGGTCAGAGAAGGCTCTAAGGTCAACAGAGACCAGGCTGAAGACCTGGAAGTTGACTGGAGAGAAAGTACAGCAGTTCAAGGAATTACTCAGGGCTCTAGCACCCCAAGAAGAGGAGGAAATATGTGGAGTTGAAGAAGAGTGGCAGCGCCTAAAAACAGCATGTGTTAGGACTACAGAAAAGATATGTGGCCGAGCCAGGTATGGAAATAAGGTACATAAGGAAAGCTGGTGGTGGAATGCAGAAGTGCAGGAAGTAATCAAAAGAAAGAAGGAGTGCAGGAAGAAGTGGGAGATTGAAAAGACTGACCAAGCTAGGAAGGACTACTGGTTGGCTAACAAAGAAACTAAGAAAGAAGTTGCAATAGCAAAGAATAGAGCATCAGAGGCACTCTATCAGCTTCTGGAAAGTGACTCAGTAAGGGGCACAAAGAAACTATACCAGGTTGTAAGGCAAAGAAAGAAAGATAAAGAAGATAGTCAGACACCCTTCATAGGGGATTCCAGCAACAACCTGCTTACCAGCCCACAGGACATCAAAGGCAGATGGAAGGAGTATTTCCAGCAGCTTCTGAATGAAGAAAACCCCACAGAAGCAGTACTGCCCCAGAAACAGCCTACAATGAGAGTAGAAGAGGAGCCCAGCTTAGAAGAAGTAAGAGCAGCACTAAGGAAAATGAAGTCAGGGAAAGCAGCACACTCAGATGAGGTCACAGCAGATATGATAAAGATGCTGGGTGAGCTAGGGGAGAAATGGCTCCTGAGGGTACAAATTGCAGTGTGGAGAGAAAGGCGTATTCCAGATGACTGGAGAATAAGCATAGTCGTGCCAGTGTACAAGAACAAAGGGGACATCCACAACTGTGGACAGTACAGAGGCATCAAACTCCTACCACATTGCATGAAAGTTCTGGAGAGGGTGATTGATAAATGGATACGCAGAATAGTAGAATGTAAGATGGGAGATGAACAGTTCGGATTCAGATAAGGATGCAGCACAATTGACCCAATGTTTGCATTGAGACAGATACTTGAGAAGAAACTAGAGAAGAGGAGAGAGTCAAATTGGGCTTTTCTAGACTTGGAGAAAGCATATGACAAGGTCCCAAGAAAGCTGATCTGGGCAGTACTGCGGTGGTTTGAAGTCCCAAAAACATTGGTAGAATTAGTACAGGCTATGCACAAGGACCCAGTGACTCAAGTACGAACAGTGTTTGGCCTCACTGAGGGGTTCCCAGTGGGAGTGGGTGTACACCAGGGTTCAGCTCTGAGCCCACTGCTGTTCATACTGGTAATGGACTACATCAGCAAACAGGTTAAAGGGGTCAGAGCAACAAAGCTGCTGTATGCAGACGATGTGGCAGTACAGGCAGACTCTGATCTAGAACTTCAGCAAAGGATAGGAGAATGGAATGCAAATCTGAAGGCACATGGGATGAAACTAAGCACAGATAAGACAGTGGTAATGGCAGCAGATTGGGGAAATCAGAAGAAGCTGAGAATAGAGACAGATGGGAAGATAGTGGAACAGGTAAACAGCTTCAAGTATCTGGGAGGGGTGGTTGAGGAGAAGGGTAGTCTGAATGAAGAGGTCAAAGCTAGAATCAGAGGGGCTGCAGCCAACTGGCATAGAGTATCAGGTGTGGTATGTGACAGAAGAATGCCAAAGAAGCTGAAAAGTAAGGTGTACAAGACAGTGGTGCGACCAGTACTACTGTATAGTACAGAAACCTGGGCAATAAAGGCAGAAGAGTTGAAGAAGCTAGAGGTGATGGAAATGAAGTACCTGAGAAAGGTGGTAGGATGCACACTGTGGGACAGGTGAAGAAATGAGGACATAAGAGCAGAAGCCAAAGTAGCTCCAATTGCAGAAAAGATCAAAGAAAACAGATTACGATGGTATGGGCACATGTGTAGAAAAGCAGAAGACAATCTGGTGAGGGAGATTTGGGACAGACAGGAAGAAGGTAAGAGGAAGCGAGGACATCCAGCAAAGAGGTGCATGGATTGTGTGAAAGAAGATCTGCGACATTCAGGCATGAGTGTTGAAGAAGGCAGGAGAGTGGCACTGAATCAAGAGAGTTGGCGACAGTTAATACAATACCCCAACCTCATGTAAATGGGAAAAAGGGATGATGATGATGATGATTATATATATATATATATATATATATATATATATATAATGTGTGTGTGTAATTATGTGTATATGTAGCCATTAATAAATGCTTACATAACTTGTAGTTTGGATTTAAAATGCTTTATCCAATAACAATCACATATCTTATGCCATCTTTGAAACATTATGTAGATGAGCTATTTCACATAAAACATAACAAAATGTATATAATATGAGTAAAACAAATACAAAACAATTTAACAGATAGTCCATTTTCTAAATACAATAATGCCCTTCAGAGCGAGTGTTACAGGGACATAACAGAGATTCCAGGGATGGGGAGACATGTAAGAGAATGATCTTATTCCTCACTGAGGATGTGCACACTGTGTTGAATGGTTTGGATACGGTTCGGCTCACAAGAGACCGTTAGACTGCTCCTGCTATCTGCAAAAAAGTCTTCTTGTTCATCTTTTGCTGGTGGTAGCTTTCTGTTCTCCATGTACCCATTCTCCTCTGCAGTATTCTGACTGTTTTTATTCTTCTTATATCTACTCTGCAAGACCCCTTTCCCTTTAGTTTCCACTTTCCTCCGCAGGCTACTGAAGGGGATACATTAAGCTGGGGCTTTTTTTTTAATGTATTGCAGTGTCACGGAAACTAGTAGCGGAACGCGATTGGCTGAATTCTCTGCAACCTCAATAGCTCCCTTTACCTTAGGAGCATTGACTTGATTGGCTTGTATACCACAATGCCCATTGGCTGTAATTGTGTTATACAAGCCAATCAAAAATTGCAAAGCTGAGCCAGCACTGTTCAGTGCAGAACAGTAGACTAAGTCGATGTTAAATGCAGAGTGTTCCGCACAGTCCGGACCACATGGCTGCTCAGATGGAGGATGTACTAGTAGAGGACATAGGTAAAGAAACTACATTTGTTGGGGCGAAAAGGGGTAATGAGGATCATCCTGGCCTTGCCCTGTCTTTCTTTCTTTCTATATGAATTTGTTCATTAGGGGGTAAAGAGGGAAAGGCATACAAGAGACTTGGGGACCACTTCTAGACCAAGGCATCCCTTGATGACTGTCCCTGTGGAGGAATCAGGGCAAAATACCTGCTGCATTTGTTGTTGAGGTAGAGGCAAAGAGGTCACAGCAAGGTTGGCCCCAGTAACTGAAAATTGCTTGTGTAACTGTAGGATTGAGGAATCAGTCATGAGACATCAACACTGTCCTGCTCAGTTTGTTCTCGAGTATATTGGAGGACCCCAGGATGTGCATTTCTGTCGGAAAGCATTCTAAAGACATCACCCATTGCCAGACCCTCATGGCCTCTTAACATAGAAGATAAGTTTAGGTTCCTTCTTGTTTGTTGATGTACCATACTACAGATTATCTGCCTGTATGGAGATCACACCCTTGGGGAGGAGGTCCTGAAATGTCTGCAACACTAGGAGGACTGCTGTTTACTCCAAGACATTGATATGAAGGCTGGCCTGTATTAACAGTCATGTGCCTTGAACCATTCTCCTTTGGAAATGCCCCCCCCACAAGAAGGTATGTGTTCGTGGTCATTGTTGCAATATGTGAATTTGTGTGGAAAGGATGGCCATCAATCACAGATGGGGATGTTGTAAACCAAGTATTGTTTTTTTTTTTTTTGCAGACTTGAGTAATTTGAATTTTTGAATGCAGAGGGTGAATGGATTGAGACAACTGTACTGCTAAGGTCCATTGCATAACCTTCATGTAATATATGGTTAAGGGAATCATTATAATTGTAGGATTAACCTTGTTGGTGGTGTTGGGTGATGTACTACTTGAAGAGCTGCAAGACGAAGTGACAGAACTATGGACTGGGGAAGGCTGATTATTTGAAGCTTTGTGTCTAAGTGGCATCTTATGAATTCTGTACTTGTGTTAGAGTGAGCTGACATTTTGGCAGATTTACAGATATTCTTAAATTCAGAAGCAACTGGAGTACTTGGCCCAGGTGCATAAGTAGGAGATGCTTGGTGGAAGCATTAAGAAGCCAATTGTTGAGGTACAGGAAGACTTGGAACCTCAGTAACTTCAGGTGCGCAGCTACTACTGCCATGATCTTGGTGAACACCCTGGGGGGCTGTGATGAGACAAAATGGCAGTGTTTTGAATCAGAAGTGATTGGCTCCCAGCTGGAAGCAGAACATTCTCCTGTATAGTTTGCTGTTTTTATGTGATAGTAGGCAACCTGGAAATCTGTTGAGCATATCCAATCATCCTTTCTCAAAAGAGGTAGAATTAATTGAACTGTGACTATTCTGAACTTTCTCTCTTACAAACTGGTTTAGGTGACTGAGATCCAAAATGTCTCTGAGGTCCCCAGTTTTCTTTGGTACTAAACAGAACCTGGAATAGACTCTGGATTTCAATTGGTTGTGGGGGATCAATTGGATTATATTCTTTTCTAGCAGCTTTAAAATTTCTATGGCTATTAAGTCCCACTGATTGGATGGAATATTAGGGACTTTCTTCTTTTTGTGAGCTGGTAGGGAAAAGGGAATTGAATAGCCTCTGGATATTATTCTGAGCACCCATGAATCTTATGTAGTCTTGTGCCAGGCTTTATGGTGCATTAAAATACATCCCCCAACTCCCTCCAGAATGCAGCAGTTTTGGCAACCATTCAGGGCCACTGAAAGACTTTCTTGGAAAAATGGACCACAGAATCCTTCTTTGACATCATCCATTAAAATTGTCTTCCCCTCTGTCACAGGGAGGTCTGTCATCTTGGGAGTCCTGGAAAGTACTCTAGTTTGCAAAACCACATCATCTTCATTGATCTCTGGTATCTAGAAATCATTCTTTGTGGGGTGGAAAAGCATACACCCACTGCAGAGAGTCTTGCTATCTTGTTGGCTCCTGGTGAGTGTCAAGTACCAACCTATGAACCTATATGATTGGATGGGAGATAGGAAATTCACCCCGGGGATCATGTCAGTTGCCCAGCTAGACATGGGTCCTGAGAAGTAAATATTGTGGGAAGAAATATCCAGGGAATTGTTATGGCTAGGCTTGTATAGGCCCTAAGGCCGATAGCCTAGTACCAACCTATGAACCTTGACTTTTGGTCCAAACAAGGTGAAGCTATCATAAGGGCATTAATAAAGGACAGTTTAAAACCTTTTGCAAAGTCACATCGAAGCATGATAATGCATGGTAAGGCTAGTGCCTCATGCTCTGGCCATACTGTCAGCTGCATTGGAAAGCAGATGCATGGCCACATTGTAGGAATGAAGGATGGAAAGCTTTAAGTCCACAGTTTTCTGAATATCTGCAGGTAACACCACCAAGAATTACTTGGTGATTTCTTTAATCAAGTCTCTCTGGAATCTTGTTAAGTGGGCTTGATAGTTTAGCAATCTAAGGGTGAAAGTCACTGACTCATAAGCTTGCTTCCGAAATCTATCCATTGCCATAGATTCTGTGTTAGTAGGATGAACAGAGGAACTTTCTTCCAATGGCTCTTTCTTGGTGGCTCATGCCACCACCGTATCATCTACTGGTGGACCCTTACTCCAGTGCTTCCTGTCCATTGGTGCAGGTAATATTCTGTCTGCTTTCTTAGGGATGGGCCACAACACATCAGGTTCCTTCCATGCCCGTTGAGCCATAAGATTGATAAGTGGATTATGGGAGTTGCCACTTAGAATGATGTTGATCTGGAACCAAAGGCCTCCAAGAATACTGACTCATTCAGTGAGGGTTCTTGGGAGGACTAACTCCCTCTCGGTTTCATTAATTTAAGAATGTCACCAAATATGAGATGTTCTGAGAGGGAGCAAGGGGAAACCTCTCCTTCCTCTAAGTTAGTATCTTCAGTGAAATACTCTGAGGAAGTGTCTAGATGCTCCTTCTGGGGGGAGCAGTAGGAGGGTCAGAACTGGACAGGGAGCTAATAAATCAAACTTTCTCAGAAGCCATTGGTACCAGTTGTCCCTGTCTGACAGGATGAAGATGCAAACAAACAGACTGCAGATGGGGTTTGAGTGGAACCAAACTGGATGAAGCTACCTTGCCTTTGGTATTTGCCAAAAACCTCAAAGGTCAAGCCTGCCTCTGGAATCAATGACTTTCTTCATTCTAAAGGAGAGAGGGAAACCTTGGCAGAGGTGAGCCCCGGTCCAGAAGCCAATCTCAGATCTGAGCTGTTCAGAGCCAAAGCCCAACAGGGAGAGACAGCTCTGAGAATCTCTGTTTTGATTCATCACCCACCCCCCACCCCACCCAAGAACTCATTGCTGAAGCTTCAATGCAAAATCTCATCCTGATCCAAAGGCACCTGAGTTGAAAGATGGAGACAGTTGGTGTCAAATATGTAAGCAGCTCTGGCACTAGCAAAGGTGCTTCGGGTCCAGTTAGATCCAGTAATACCAAACCCAAAAGGTGAGTCAGTACAGATGAGTTGGCAAGTGCTTGTTACCTTCCCATGGGACCACACTGGTGAAGCATAGTTTAACTATGCGAAAGCGCTCATCCTGTGTTTCCAATAAATGAATTTTTTTTTTTTTATTTATTTATCATCTCTATCTCATCTTCAGTTTGAATTGTGTTTGACTTGGAACTTGTCTATAGAAGGTATTTGTTCGTGGTGACTGTTCTCATTTTTTGGACTTTACCACACTGGGATAACCCTGAGCTGTATCTGTGTTCTCAAGAACTGTCAAGTTTTGTGAGGCTTCTTGATGATTGAGTGGTTGATGCTACTGAAGATGGCCAAGAATATCTCCTTTCCTGTAAGATCGGGGACTGAAATCTAGAACTCAGTGGTCCCAGTGAGTAACTGGTGTGTGGAGAAGGGGATTGGGCCTGTGTAGGTGTTGGATCTGAACTTCTGGGAAACTTGGGGTCAAGGCTGACCGAGGTTGTTGGCTCCAGAGACCTTTTCTTGGAAGTTTTAGAGGGAGATATACTCCTTTCCTTCTCTCTCTCTCGTCTATCTTCCTTTTATTTGTTTTGTTCTTTTGACTTGGATTTTTCTGGTTTAGCATGGGAAGAAGGTGAAGGGGTAGCCCCTGTCTGTACTGGAAGGAATCCCCTTAAAACAAGTTTGTCCCTTCTATTCGAAGGGCCCTAGCACTAAATGCTGCACAATGACATTCTACATCAAGATGCGTGCACATTTGAAGTGTGGGGCTTGTGGTAGATGTTTGAGTATTTTTTAAATCCAGTTGACTTCGACAAGGTGAAATCCTGACTGATCTGTTTTTTGTACTTGACAGTTTTATCTAACAACTATAAGCAAATTCAAGACTATATATGCCTTTTTTTTAACTATCAGTACTAATCACTGTATCTGAAAGGATGGCCTAAGGCCTTAACTTTGAAAACTAACTAAACTGCTCTAAATTCCTAACTCTATACTAACTATACAAATCTTAACAACACTAAGAAATAAAGTGAGAGAAAAACTCTTAAAGCAGGAGGGGAGAAGCAGTAAGAATAAGAAAATATAACCTACTGCTGGAGAGAGCTCTGCGCATGTCCATATTGTTTGAGCAGCATACAAGATAGTACAGTTGTGTACACCTACCATAAATGTAGATGTTCGAGTGTCTTCACTGTTGCAGTCATAACTGTAGGGTATTCCTGCCGGCAGGCAGCCCGAGGTCGGCCAGAATTCCAAAGTCTGGGTCTGGCGTTGGCTGTACCAGCTAGTACCCTGACGTCAGAACGTAGAGGTATAAAGCTGACAGCTGACGCCATCTTCTCCAGCCTTTCTTGCCCCAGATGTCAGAAGCCCCCAAAATAACCAAAAGGTGTCTGAAAAGAAACACAAATACACCACAAAGGAAGTGAAAGAGAGAACAAGCAAAAATAAGAGGGGATAGGTGGGAGGGAAACACCGATTGCAACAGTGAAGACACTCTAACATCTACATTTATGGTAGGTGTACACAACTGTACTATGTTCTTCGTGTTTCACTGTTGCAGTCATAACTGTAGGGTAGAATCCCAAAGCTGTGAATACGGGAGGAGGTTATGCAGAACAAGGGGCAGCAAGAAGACCCTGCAAAACAGCAGAGGCAAAGCCTGCTCTAGACTTAGAGTAGAAAGGGAGATTATAGTGCTTAGAAAAAGTATGCACTGAACTCCAAGTGGCAGCCTCCAAAATGTCCTTGGTAGGAACTCCTCTGAGAAATGCTGCTGAACTGGCAGCTGCTCTAGTAGAATGACTTCTAACAATACCTGGAATCTGTTTTCCATAGTGAGAGTAACAAAACCTTATTCCATGAGCAATCCATTTGGAAATAGTTTGTTTAGAAATAGCCTTACCTAGAGAGCTGGAGGCATAAGAGATAAGCAATTGATCAGATTTTCTGAAACCTTTAGATGTGATAGTGTTCAATCAATCTAATACCCACAATCCCTCTGCCTTTTACCTCAGGATCTAGTTTGCGCTGCTCGTTTGCATCGTTGGGAGCTAGCTCGGCGTCTAAAACTAAGATATAACTTTATTTGTTGATTTTCTTATTCTATTTGATATCTCAGTGATATATACTGTGTGTGTGTGTGTTGACTGGGTTATTTCGGTACCGTTAAGCTGTTTTATCGGTTAGAATTTTTTGGCCTACAACCCTTCTTAAATGATATTTTTTTGATTTTTATAATTTGACAATTTTTTCTTTTTTTGATTTTGCATTACTACTCTTGTCTTTTTTTTCTACTATAAAGGTGAGGTGAAGGAAATCAGGTTTTAGCGGTGTCAGTGTGGCCAGAAAGTGACAGTGACTGATAGTTCCTCTCACTTGGCCCTCTTCCCTTTCACTTGCAAGAGGACTGGACCATCCCATTCTCCACTTTTAGAGGAGGGTCATGACAGATGAATGCAGGAAACTAGAGGACAGAAAAACCATCTTTCAGGAGCTCTGGATGCTTCTGGATGCTTCTGACAGGCATCTTCAGCAAAGGTTAGATCACCGGTTCCACAGACTGGGGGCGAGTGTCAACTGGCAGTATCGGAGCCCGTCTTCGGTTCCTTCGACCGTTCTTTCTTCCAACTCTGATGATATCGATGGATCGTGGTGCAGTTTATTGTTATTGAGCATTAGGCCCCTGTCCTTACTTTTTTTTTCCACCCAGTTGGTGTCGAAAGGCCTCAGGCGGGCCTGTCTTCCCCCCCCCCCCTCCCTGTTTCACCTGTTCAGTCTTTGGAGGGAAGAATCTGCGATTACTGATTTGGGTGGAGCCCATCTTTTCTCGGTCTTCTCTCGGTCTGTTCCTCTCACGTCCCGATCGATCCCTCGGGCCCGGTCGGTCGTCTGCGACGGTGGGTCCGAGAGTCGAACCGGCGAAGGTCGAACCGGCGTTCGTTCGACGACCTCCTCCCGGCGGGGTCGGCGGGATTCCTGGGATGCCTGCTCGATTCCTCCTCGATGGTTCATTCCCTTTCTTCCCGGAACCGGGAGATTCGAGGCGATTCGGAGATCGCGGGACCGGATCGGCGTTATCCTCCTCTGCACCCGCGGCCCATCAGCGTGGGCACCAGTGTCTCAACAGCCCCCTGGATTTTGGACATATTGGAGATCCTGAAACAGAGAGTGACTGCAGTCCCTTCCCCCCTTCTGAGGATGAGTCAGTTTTGCTGAGGCATTTTGGTCGCCCTTCCTCCTAATACATCCACGGCACCTCAGGACAAGTCCTACCTGAAAAAAGGAGTTCAGTGGGCTATGGTGGTGTGGCAGCCACGAAAAAAGGAGATGTCGGTATGGGAAGCGCATTTTAGTTCAGCGGCTTTTTCATGCGATCCCCTGAACTATATGACCCATTTTTTACAAGAGGATCTAGTCAAAGACAGCCATTGTGAACTTCGTCCATGAGGCTGATTTCTATGCAGCGAAGGTTCGGAGTAGGGCAGCAGCTTCAGCGATTGCTCTTCGTGAACAATCCTGGATGCTTATGTTCCTTCAGAAGCCTTCAAGCCTTCCCTTTACTAGCCCCATTTGGCAGTGGTGCCACTCTCTTTGGCCCCAAAAAAGAGACCCCCTTACCTGTGGGTGTGAAGGAAGGAGGAAAAGTCTGCTGTGCTGTTCGTCCCCCCCCACACCCCAACCAGACCCAAGACCCCAAAGGTGGAAAATGGAAAAAATGTGGTTGAAAAAACCCGAGGAGGGCACACAGGCACACAGGGAGATCTGAAGAGGCGGTGGAAAGAGCCGCAGGCGGCAGGAGGGTCGCAACATCAAGGTGACAGGATACACACCCCCTGGTAAACCTTCAGCGAGGCAGTCGGGGTCGCTTAGCTTATACCCTCAGGCCTGGCAAAAATGTATCAGACACAAAGAAGTGGGTAAAAGTTACCAGACCAGACAACACACCCTTTCCCAGATGTACCGCCCATCTCGCGAGCCCAGCGCTATATAGAGATCAAAGCTTGCTGAGAAAAATCCAACCAGTTCTTTTAGTTCCAAAGAAAACAGGGGGGGAGGCCCATCATCCTGGACCTGAGCTACAATCAATACCTCAGGAAGAAGAAGAAAGTTCGAATGGTCACATCTCATCCTTCCATTCATCATTTGCACTCGGGCTGGGAGCCCAGTCACTCAATTCGAAGCCCTGCCCTTTGGTCGACCTCCTCCCCCCCAGTCTTCACCAAATGCATGGTGCAGGTAGCGTCTCGCCAAGGATCAGGTGTTTCCGTATCTGGACTGACTACGGCTCCCATGCACCACCACCCAAGCTAACGCAGGCCGGAACTCTCTTTTTACTTGTCAACTGTGTGAATTTCGTACTCTTGGAAAAATCCTTGCTTCAACCATCACAACCATATTTTTCTTCATAGGAACAGCAGGGCACACCGTCAGTTAATTCTTACTTTCCCTTCAGGATACTATAGGATCACTCTCACATCGTCTTCTACTTTTGTCAAAAATCATGTCAAGAAATACTGGGACTGTTGGTACTGAGTTTGGGACTCATGTTATTGATTTTCAGATCTATTGACTCACTCGTCAGGGGGCTCCCCCATCCTCATCCCTGTCCTCCATCCTAGCAGCTTGGCTGCTCAATTCCCAACTTAGCAGGTCTTTTTCTTTTTGTAAGCCAGCAGTTCAGGATATATGGCAAAGCTTCCACACTACTACCCACAAAACATATTCTAGTATATTCTGGGCAAATACACACCAAGTGGATCCTTTTATAGCTCCTTTGAATAAAATATTAGAGTTTTTAGCGGTTTATTCCATCAGGGTGCTTCTCCTGCTACACTAAGAGTTCTTTCATATTAGACCACCAGTCAGATCTCCCTCGTCACCTTGGAGTCTAAACTTGTTGTTATCTAAATTAATGTTGCCCCCTTTAACCTGCCTCTTCTTGCCCATTAAAATTTTGTCCTGGAAGACTCTCTTTTGGTAGCCATTACTTCCGCTAGGTGAGTATCTGAACTTCAGGCTCTCTCCATCAAGCACCCTTATTTGATCTTTCACTCTGACAGAGTTTCTCTTGAACCAATTCATCCTTCCTGTGTTCTATTAACAATATTAATCAGTCCATTGAAATTAGATGTTCACAGACAACTAAGATTTTACTTGGATAGAACAAAAGATCACAGAAAAACTGATCAACTCTTTGCTGATAGCAGGAAAGGACTAGCAGTTACCAAAAGAACTCTTTCTAAGTGGTTAACGGAGCAGTTGTATAATCTATGTCTACGATTCTTCAAATCAAACTCTTTTGCACAAACCCAAAGGACATTCCACAAGGTCAGTGTACCACTGGGCGCTATTTAATGCTGGCTACTTGGTCTAAGCCACATACATTCATTTCTCATTATAAGGTAGACAAGGCTTCTAGGGACAGGGCAACCTTTGGTTCCACTGTCTTCCGTGAGTTCCTCAGGAACAAGGAGCTAGGGGCCTACCCATGTGTAGAGAACAAGCGGCGAGATTGAACACTATCACATATAGAAGTTATGTCCTTACCATAGCGTTCCATGTGGAGTGTTCATCCTGGCCAGGAACATCCTGTTGCTGCTGCTACAAATATTGTGTACATAGTTGGCATATATATATATATATATATATGTGTCTATTTGTCTTTCTATATATATAGTTATGTATAAATTCTTATTTCTGGGCATATGTGATGTAAGCATGAATGTGTCTCTGGAGATTGGTTTCTCGAGCTTCTTCGATGCAGAGCTTGAACAAAGGCGAGATGAACTTTTGTCCAGGTAAAAATGTAGTTGTCTGTGTACGTCCAATGAATGTAGGATCCTTTCCCCTTTATTTTGAGGATTTGGAAAGAAGGTAGGAAGGTGAATAGTCTGATTTAGAGCCACCTTAGAAATCACCTTAGGCATAAATGTAGGATTGGTCCTCAAGGAAACTCTGTCTTGGTGGAAGATAATATATGGTTCCACAGCCATGAGAGCTTGCAACTCTGAAACCCTTCTGGCAGAAGTCAATGCTAATAAAATAGCTGTTTTCCAGGATAAGAACTTGATATCCGAAGCGGCAGCAGGCTCAAAAGGAGGCAAGGTAAGTTTCTCCATGACATAATTAAGGTCCCAAGCCAGAACAGGAGGAGTTCTGGGAGGTCTTAAGTTCTTAGTCCCTCTCAAAAATTGTCTCACCAGTTGGTGATAAAAAATGGGAGGATCAGTGTTGTAATGAGCCAAGATAGCAGAAGCATGAATTTTGATGGAGGAAAAAGAAAGGCCTTTAATCAAAAGGTCAGAGAGGTAAAGCAAAATGGAGGGAATATCGGGCAAAAGTGGATCATAACCTCGGTCCTGCATCCAAACACAAAATCTTTTCCATTTAAAAGCATAAGATTTTCTAGTACTAGGCCGCCTAGCTTCTAAAAGAACATCCAAAACTTGTTTGGGAAGAGATGAATGAATCAAAGGCCCTTGTAGAGCCAGGCTGCCAGGCAAAGAGACTGGATTTGAGAGTGTAGCATCTGACCCTGATGCTGGGACAGAAGAGAAGGGATCAGAGGAAGAATCCAAGGAGGTTCCATGAATAGGTGTTTCAAAGTTGGAAACCAGAACTGCCGAGGCCAATTTGGAGCTATCAGAATGATAATCTTGGGTTTGTCCTGTTTTATTTTCAGTAACACCCGACGCAGAAAAGGAAGTGGAGGGAAGGCATATCCCGAAAGATTCCTCCAGCTGAATGACAGGGCATCCACTTTCCAAGCTGTTTTGTGGAAGGACCTGGTGCAAAAGAGAGACAACTGATGATTGAGATGGGATGCAAACAGATCTATCTGAGGACATCCCCAAACTGCAGTAATCCTGCTGAATAAGTTGGTGTCCAGCATCCATTCATGAGGATCCAAAAGGTTTCTGCTTAGACTGTCTGCCAAGAGGTTCTGTTTTCCTGGAATGAATTGAGCTTTTAGATGCAGATTCTGACTTAGAGCTGTGTCCCATAAATTCATGGTTAATCTGCAAAGGGGGTAAGAGTGAGAACCCCCTTGCTTGTTTATGTATCACATGACCGTGGTATTGTCTGTCCGAATCAGAAGAGGCCCTGGTTTCAAAAGATTCCGGAAGGCTAGAAGAGCATTTTGAACTGCCAACATTTCCTTCAAGTTGATGTGCCAGAGAAGATGCTTCTTTGTCCAAGAGCCCTGCTGGCAAATGTCTAGAAAATGAGCTCCCCAAGCATAGTCCGAAGCGTCCGTGGTTATGGTCTGAGAAGGTTGAGACAGACGAAAAGGATTCCTTTCATTTGAAGCACAAGCCCTGGACCACCAAAGGAACTCTTTTTGGAGGCAGGGAATCAGTGGAATCATTGTGTCCAGACTGTGATAATGCTGTGACCATACACTCTTTAGGTACCATTGACGTTTTCTCATATGAAGCCTTGCATTTGGAATCAACAGGATGCAAGAAGCCATGTAGCCCAGTGCCTGCAGGAATTTCCTTGCAGTGAGCTGAGTTAAAGTCGCCAAGGTTTTGAAAAGTGAAGCCAGCTACAGTTGTTTTTCTTGAGTGAGGAAAGCCCTTTGCAAGCTTGTGTTTAGAAGAGCTCCCAAAAAGGTAATTTGCTGAGAAGGGATCAAATGTGACTTTTTCCTGTTCACTGAAAATCCCAGAAGTAGGAGAAGACGTTGAACAAAATGCAGATGTTGTAGTAACAGGTCTTTGTTGTCTGCCTGAATAAGGCAGTTGTCCAGATAGGGGTAAATTTGAATCCCTTGGAGTCTGCAATAAGCTACTACTGGAGCCAGGCACTTGGTAAAGACTCTGGGCACAGTAGATAAGCCAAAGGGCAGTACAGAAAATTGAAAGTGTCTCGAACCTGCCTTGAATCTGAGGTATTTTCTGCAGTCCTGTCTGATGGGGATGTGTAAGTAGGCTTCCTTTAAGTTCAATGTCACCATCCAAGCATCCTGGGAGAGCATTGGAAGAAGTTGTTGTAAAGTAAGCATCTTGAATTTTGGAATTTCCAGATAAGTGTTTAATATGGAAAGGTCCAGTATAGGTCTCCATGAATTTTGCTTTCTTGGGACTAGAAATAGTCTTGAGTAAAAACCTTTTCCCATCTCTGAAAGTGGAACAGGCTCTATGGCTCTCATGGCCAATAAAGCGTCCACTTGATTTAAGGCCTCTGACCATTGATGTTTTGGCAGATCTGGCCAACCGTAAGACCTTGGCAGAGTATGAAAATGGAATTTGTAGCCTCTTAAAATTACGTCTAAAACCCACTTGTCCTGGGTAATGTGAGTCCAATTTTGGTAGAAAAGAGATAGATGTTAAGTTGTCAATCTCGCCTTCATTCTTGCTGGATGGGTTCGGAGCCGATCCTCAGCTCCGACTCGGCACTTGCTTTAGCTTGAGAACTCCTTTTACCAGCTCGAGGCAACCCTATATCCCATGATGCAAGGCGGAACTACCCCAGATCTCGTTTGCCGCTTAGCGAAAGAGGTCTCCTTTGCCAGCTGAGGTAAGTTGATTTTGTCAGAAAAAGCTTAGTTAGGGATTTATTTCTCCCTTATTTCCCTTTTTTATAGTGTGTAGTGTTTTCTACAGCCCACCCTATTTCCCTTATAGCTAAAAAGTTTTAAAGTCTTTTTATAATTGTAAAAGAGTTTTAAGTTAGGCCTAGACCCCATTGCTTAATCCCTACCTGTGTGTCTGTGTGTTGGGGGATTAATTGTGTGATTGTTGGGGTGTGTGTGACTTTCTTCCTCTAGGACTATGTCTAAGGAAGGCAAGGTCTCAGGCTTCAAGAAGTGTGACTCGTGCTGTCAGAAAATGTCTCTGACAGACGGTCACACTTCTTGTGTTTACTGGGGCCTTTGCACCTGCAGGACTCCTGTGCTTTGTGTCACTCTTTTAGCCAGAGAGTCCTGCAGGAAAGGAGGAATAAATTGATCCTCCATGGCTTACTTAAGCCAGAAGGTTCTCCCTCTAAAACAGGGTCCAGTAAACCTTCTAAGCCTCCGAAGGTTCAGGCTACAGTATCTAAGCCTCCTCCGGTGGCTCCGGCTCCGTCGGTGCCGAGATCGGCTCCGGCTGGAGACGATCTTTCTGCTTCGAAAGTAGTGGGTTCGGCACCGATTGGTTCCGACACCCGATCTACTGTGGCCTTGTCGGCTCCGGCTGGAGCCGACACTTTATCCAGCATCGGAGCTGAGAAATCTTCGGCTCCATCTGGAATTCAGGGGACTTCGGCTCCGATGACTTTGTCCCAAAAGAGATCTCGGGCCCCTTCGTTGGAGAGTATCCACTCGACTCCGGGGTCTCCTCTTTTGTCGAAGCGGAGCCATCGGAGCCGATCTTCGAGATCTTCCAGGCTGTCTGACCACGACTTAGAGAGGGTGGTAAGCAGGCTGTTAAAGTCGCAGACACTGGCCCAAATGCTCCATAGCCCGTCTCAGCAGACTTCGGCTATTGCTTCACCCCTTGAACTTCCTCCTCCGACTCCCCACCAGAGTTCAGAGCCGGAGCTTCCCGGGACAGCGACTGTTTCGGCACCGGAGCTGATACATCCTTCGGCTCCGTCGTCTTCGGCTCCGATCTCCTCCTTGAGACCTTCCTTGGAGGGATCCGGTCGTCGAGTTTCCCTGGTCGGTTCCGAGGGGGCTAGTGGCATCGGACCCTTGTCCGACCCCGCTCTCCCTCTCGGGGCTTCGGCTTTGGTAAGCTCGGCACCGACATCGGCCTCAGAGCCTTCCCTCTCAGTGGAGCCGGGAATTCCTGTGTCCTCGGAGCGGGGATATTCCGGTCTCCCGGGGAGGGGAGCCTTTGAGGTGATGAGGAGTGTCCTGGCTCCTGAGCCAGGTCAATGGTCCATCCCTCTAGCTCCTCCCTCTTTGGTGCCTGTAGACACCTCTTGCCAGCCTCTTGCTCTCAGGCCCAGGGATCCATCGCCCCAGGTTTCCCCATTGGGAATTTCCTCCTCTTCCGAAGTTTCTCCTGATCCTGCAGGTGAACCCCCTCGGAAGAGGACGTGTAAGAGGAAACACACAGACTCCCCTGAGTCTACTACATCTGATACCGACTTAGATGAGTTGGAGGGTTCCCCACGATCCCCCTCTGAGGATGTCTCCTTTTCAGACATCCTTGAGCTCCTCAAACAGAGGGGGAATTGGCCATCCATTGATCCCTCCGAGGATGAGTCGGTATACCTGGAGGCTTTGGATCCCGACCCTCCACCTCCTGGGTGTCTCCGCCTTTCGACCCACTTATGCAGGTAGTGGCTCGGAAGGCGTGGGCAGCTCCAGATTCTGTGGAACCTGTCCCCAGGAGACCATCCAAGTTTATTACGGCCCCTACGGACAAACAGTTTCTTTCCAAGGGCGTCTCTGTGGATGCTATGGTGGTGGCGGCAGCCACTAAGAAGGAACTTGCGGATCCTTCAGTACCTGTCCATCCTCCTAACAAGGATTCTAGGACCATGGACAGGTATGGAAAGCGGATGTTTTCTTCAGCGACCTTTGCTATGCGTTCGCTGAACTACCTTTGTCACTTCACCAGGCTTCAAAGAGATATTCTCAAGGAACTAGGTGAAGTGGTCCAGGATCCTTCTGCTGCTGGGGCTCAAGAAAAGATTGCCTCACAGCTAGCAATCCTGAATTCCTTATCCAACTCCTCCATGCGGCTCATATCCTATGCGGCTGATGGAGCGAGCAGGGCCGCAGGCACAGGAGTGGCTCTTAGACGTCAAGCCTGGATGCGGCTTTGTAATTTTGCGGACCCCTTTAAGGCGTCCTTCACCAATACCCCCTTTGATGGTTCGGCTTTGTTTGGACCTCAGGTGAAGGATACCTTGACCAGGTGTGAGCAGGACGGTAAAACTCTTTCTGCCGTTGGAGTCCATTTTCCACCCCTTCTAGACCATATCCCAAGGGTCAGTAGGGAGGAAGATGTGGTTCCATAAAGCCCAAGGAGCTACACGGACACACGTGGTCAGTTTACCCCCAGTGGCAGAGGGGTAACAATAATAGACGCCCTAGAGGCAGGGGGTCCTCAGAACCAGGGCAACAGGGAGTCTCTTCCTGAGAAGCCCTTTCAGCACCCCTGAGGTGTTGCCCGACTGTCCACCCTTGGAGGCAGTCGGGGAAGGATTTCGCTGTACCCAGTAGCCTGGCATTCCCTCTCACAAGATATGTGGGTATAGTCGATCATATCCGAGGGTTACAAAATCCCCTTGAAGGTATCCGTGCCTAGACAATCCCTTCCAGACATCTCACCCGGTCAAAGGGATTTGGCAGAACAGGAGGTTTCAAAGCTCCTAGGAAATAGAGCCGTCCAGACTGTTCCGGCAGACCAAGTAGGATCCGGCGTCTACTCGAGATTCTTTTTGGTCCCCAAAAGGACGGGAGATTGGAGACCAATATTAGACCTGAGCAGTCTAAACAGATTTGTCAAGAAGGCAAGATTCCGGATGGTCACACTTCAGTCCATTCTGCCCTTTCTGGGCAAGGACAACTGGATGTGCTGTATAGACCTTCAGGACGCGTACTATCACATAAAGATTCACAGGCGCTCCAGAAGGTTTCTCCGCTTTCGGCTAGGGACCAGTCATTACCAATTCAGAGCCCTGCCCTTTGGCCTCACTTCAGCCCTAGAGTGTTTACCAAATGCATGGCAGTGGTCACAGCTCATCTGAGACGTCAAGGATTCCAGGTGTTTCCTTATTTGGACGACTGGCTCCTCTCCGCCACCACCAGGTGTCAGCTTCTTCAGACCAGAGACTACACTCTGCAGCTTTGCAGGAGTTTGGGAATTTCAGTAAATTTCGAAAAATCTTCTCTGCGGCCTTGCCAATCTATCACCTTTATAGGCGCAGAATTAAACACCGTCAAAATGTTAGCCAGACTAACAGATCAAAGAATTCTGGACATCCAAAAATTCGTTCGGATCCTATTGCAGAGCAACAAGGTCAAAGCCAGATTGATACTAAACGTTCTAGGTCTTATGGCTGCGGCCATTGTTCTTCTACCACTGGCTTGCTTCCACATGCGTCTTCTGCAGTGGATGTTATTCACTCAGTGGTCGTACCACAGTCTTCCGATGAGGCACGAAATCTTAGTCACACAATCGTGCAGAACTCATCTGAACTGGTGGATATCTTCCCCTCTTCTTCATCAGGGCCGACCCTTTGTTCTCCCTCCTCCAGTTGCCACAGTTACTACGGATGCCTCTCTGATTGGGTGGGGGGGGCATTATCAGGGCAGGATGGTCCACGGGACGTGGCAACCCATAGAATACCATCTGCACATCAATGTCCTGGAGATGAGAGCGGTGCTTTTAACGTTGCAAGCCCTCAACGACTTTCTTCCCACAGGGACTATTGCAGTACAAACGGACAACATGTCCGTGGTCTGGTACATCAACAAGCAGGGTGGGACCAGGTCCTATCCGTTGTGTCGAGAAGCTCTCAGACTTTGGCAATGGGCAATCTCCTCTCATCGGTTTCTGATAGCAACGCACATCCCCGGCAGGTCCAACCTATTGGCGGACAGGCTGAGCATATCCATTCTGATGCCTCACAAGTGGTCTCTCAATCAATCTGTAGTGGATCAGATTTTTCTGAAGTGGGGCACACCTTGTTGCGATCTTTTTGCTACACCTCAAAACAACAAGTGCCCCGATTTTTTTTTTCACCCTCTTTTCCCCTACCAGGCCAACCCCTGAGAGACTCTCTAACCCAGGATTGGCCCTGGGGACTTCTGTACGCTTTTCCTCCCTTTCCCTTGATTCCACAAGTCATTCAGAAAGCCACCGTTTTGAGGGCCAAGTTGATTCTCATTGCCCCTTACTGGCCTCGACAAATTTGGTTTCCGTCTCTGCATCGTCACCTCCTGGTGCAGCCCTGGCATCTGGACCCAGTTCCGGATCTCTTGATCCATCAGTCGGGTCAGCATAACCGGGCCATTCATTCTCTCAACCTCACTGCTTGGTTGCTCCACTTCCTTCCCTAGCCAGGCTTCCGATGATCTCTGATTCAGTCAGAGACATCTTAGTGTCTTCTTTAAAGTCGTCCACCAGAACTGTTTATGCTAGCAAGTGGCTACGTTTTTCTATTTGGGCAAATTCCAGGAATATTGATCCCTTTACTGCTCCTGTGCATTCTGTTTTAGATTTCCTGGCTGAAGTTTTTCAGTCAGGATCTTCTTCATCTACAGTTAAAGTTCAACTGGCTGCTATTTCCAAGTATCATGTTGGCTTGCATGATAATAACATTATGTCTCATAGATTATGCAAGGCCTTTCTGAGAGGAGTTTTTCTCCTAAAGCCGCCGATGAAGCATCCTCCTCCGCAATGGGATCTAAACTTAATGTTGGCATCCTTGATGTTACCTCCCTTCGAACCATCTGCTTCATGTTCTTTGAAATTATTGACCTGGAAAACTATATTCTTACTGGCTGTCACTTCAGCAAGAAGGGTTTCCGAGACTCAAGCTCTCTGCATCCGTTCCCCTTACTTGGTTTTTCATAAGGACAGGGTATCCTTAAGAACTAACCCGTCCTTTCTCCCCAAAGTTGTGTCTCAAACCAATATTAATCAATATATAGATCTACCAGTCTTTTTGCCAAACTATTCTGACAGAGCTGAACAAAAGCTTCATTTTTTGGATGTCCATCGTCAGCTCAGGTACTATTTGCATAGAACGAAACAATTCAGGAAATCGGACCAATTATTTGTCTCCTATGCAGAAAACAGGATAGGTCTTCCAGTTTCTAAAGTGACCTTATCCAGATGGTTGTCTTCCACCATTTCCTATGTGTACTCTCTCAGAGGCAAGCAACTACCTTCTAAACTGAAAGCACACTCAACCAGGAGTCTATCCACTTCTGCAGCCTTTCAGGATAGACTACCCATTGATACCATTTGTGCAGCAGCTACTTGGGCCACTCCTCATACCTTTGTCTCTCATTACAAGTTAGACTTGGCCTCCAGAGACAGGGCCAGTTTTGGTTCCACAGTTCTCAAGAGTCTGTTCCATTGAGCCACCCGGGATACAGGTGCTAGGGACGCGGTCCCATCCAGCAAGAATGAAGGTGAGATTGACAACTTAACATTTAGAAGTTATGTACCTACCATAACGTTCCATGTTAGTTGTCTTCTCTCGCCTTCTTTCTTGCGTCCCTCCCTCCTTCCCCCTGGCCTGGACAGATCTTGAAGAGTTCCTATCAGGTTGTTTCCTCCTGAGCCTTCATTTGAGGAATCTTATTATGAACTTGGGTTTTCCTAATTATGTTAGGTTAGTCCTTAGCAGGGTAGGTTAGCTACCAAATGAGATCTGAGGTGGTTCCGCCTTGCATCATGGGATATAGGGTTGCCTCGAGCTGGTAAAAGGAGTTCTCAAGCTAAAGCAAGTGCCGAGTCGGAGCCGAGGATCGGCTCCGAACCCATCCAGCAAGAAAGAAGGCGAGAGAAGACAACTAACATGGAACGTTACGGTAGGTACATAACTTCTAATTTTCCTCCGAGAGGGGCTTCCAGGCAAGGAGGACCTGTAGCCCAACAGAGAGTGTCATTGGGTCTGCTTCCTTTGTGATTGAGGTCTGTCTTCTCCCCTTCTAGGTGAAGAAGCAGTCCACTGTCTGGACCTGTAAGAGGCCTGAGCCTGCGCCCAACCTCTGGAGCGTCTATATCTCCCCCTTTGAGGCCTGTCAGACGTGGGAGAGGACCAATTTTTGGAGGGCCAATTTCTAGAAAATCTGGGAGGCTGAACTTGTAAGAAATCTTTAACAGTCTGCATAGACTTTGCTTTCTCTTCCATCTTTTTAATAACCTCCTCAGCCTTGGATCCAAATAAAACATCATGCTGAAGAGGGGCATCTAATAGTTTAGCCTTAACCTGTTGAGGTAAATTCTGCTCACGAAGCCAAGCATGTCTCCTGATAACAGTACCAGAGGCTGCGGCCCTGCAAGAAGCTTCCAAGGCATCAAAACCACAATGTAAACTATGTTTGCTAACTTGTTCAGTTGCATGCAATACATCCTGTAATTCCTTGTCCTCTGCACATGCAGGAAAGGAAGAAAGTTTTTGTTTTAAAACAGACAAAAGAAATTGCTGATACTTGAAATTATGAAACTGGCAATTTAAAGCTCTAATAGAAAGAGTAGCAGAAGTGTACACCTTTTTGCCCCATCTGTCCAAGGCACGAGAATCCTTTTCAGAGGGAATAGGATTTTTGGACGAAGCGGCCTTAGCAGCCTTAGAACCCTGAGAAATAGTTTCAGGATCTGCAGAAGGGTTCTTAAATAAGAATTGATGGGAATCAGGGACCCTGTAAAATCAGGCTTAGAAGGAGCAGGTGACAAGGAATCAGGATTCAGGTTAGCTTCAGAAAAAGCATCATCCACAATATCCAGCACAGGAGGAATAGCCAAAGGTCTGTGTTGAGGGAGAAGGAGAAATTCCCTAAGTCTCTTGGAGGCAGAATAATCCTGACCTTCCCAATGAAAATGCTCTCTCATCTCATGTAAGGTCTCCCCAAAAGAGAAATCCTCAGGGGGAGAAGCAGAGGGAATAGAGTCCTCTGCATCAGAATCCTCATAAGGAGGAAAAGAATAATCCTGGTCAGAGGAAGAGACAGAAGACACAGAAGCCTGATCAGAGGAATCATAAGGTATATCTTGTCTAGGCCTTTTTTCAGGAGGAGGGTGAGAACCCCTAATCACTGTAAGCAAATCCTCAGCCATCCAAAGTAATTGTTTCTGGGTCTTGGGAGCTGTATCCGAAGCAGCCTGAGAAGGAACCCTGGGTTTAACAGGAGTCTTTGACTTTGCCTTTGTCTTGGTAGAAATAGTGATGTGAGAAGGCCTGAAAACCCCTTCAGAAGCCAGTACCTGCACAGCGGTTCCAGACCCATCTGAAGGAGCGACGTCCGAAGGTCCTGCAGCAGATAAAATACTAGGCCTGGATGCCAGAAGTGGCGGATGACAGGGGCTGCAAAAGCGCCTCACTGATGACCGCCGAACCCAAAGCTGGCTCCGGCTGCAAAGAATCCTGTTTGGACCTCGGAGGCCTATCCTTGTCCTTGCGTTTCTTTTGAATTCCGGTTGTCGGTAAAGTATCCGACGACATCCTATAATTGAAACGTCTACAGAAATAATTCAAGACCCAATCGTACCTAAGCTTGATAGTGTGAGAATTAAACCTGGCACAGAACCGACAGCAAGAAACGTCGTGGTCAGGGCCTAGGCAAGGTAGACAGTAAGAGTGGAAATCTTTATGAGGTATTTGTTTTCCACACGATATACAATTACTAACTTTTTCTGACATCGGAGGAGCAAGAAAAAGGTTTCCCCAACGGGGTACTTAGCTTGAGAAGAGAAGTAGAAAACTTCGGACCGACGACAATCAAAGCATGTTGTCCTGAATACGCCAACCAACGACTTGCGAGCTGCTTTCCACCGCATGGCAAGAAAGACTGGAGAAGATGGCATCGGCTGTCAGCTTTTACCTCTACGTTCTGATGTCAGGGTACTAGCTGGTACAGCCGACGCCGGACCCAGACTTTGGAATTCTGGCCGACCTCGGGCTGCCTGCCGGCAGGAATACCCTACAGTTATGACTGCAACAGTGAAACATGAAGAACATCTGAGCATTTTATGTAGAGCCTATGGAATTAGGGGTAGGGGAGAAGTCAGAGCTCTGGATCCAATAAACCTTCAAGGTCAGTGCCAAGATTAAATCCACCAACCCACACATTTGAACAGATGAAAATAGACAACTTTGGGTACATGTTTTTTTTACTTTTGGAATTGGTAGAACATTTTCATAGGTTCATAGGTAAGTACTAGGCTATCTGCCCGAGGGGATATATAAGCCTAGCCAGAATGTGTTGGCTTTCACCGCCCCCTTAGATTAGTTCCCTGTACCTCGGTCCAGCAGAGCCATTAATTCCCTGTTCCTCTGTCCAGCAGAGCCACTGCAGTGATCCCCGGGGTAGATTTTCTGTTTCTCATCCACTCGTCAAGGTTTCTCTTGAAAATTGTTAGTGAGGGGCTCTGCCTAATGTAGATTGGAATCCTGTTCCAAAGGATGGGGAGTCTCTGGGACAGGAATCTATCCCTCCAGCACTTCAAATTTATCATTGTGGTGAGGGTTAGATCCCTAGAGCATGTGGCTCTTGGGGATTTGTTTTTTTTTTTTTTTAGGTGGAGCATGTCCATCAATTCTGGGTTGGACATGGCCTTGTATGTCAAGCAGAGATCACCTCTGAGTAAGCAGTATGCAACTGAGTACAGCTTGAGTTTCTTCAGTCGGGCTGCATAGGGCATATGTTTGAGGCCAGTAATCCTCTTAGTGAGGTACTTCTGTGGTCTTTCCATCTGTTGAAGGTGTCTTATAAGGTACATCCCAAATGGGGGCATTGCACTCTATGATAGGTCTGATGAGTGATGAGTAGAGGGGCACAATAACCTCTTTTGTTCTAGATGCCAACCCTTTTGTGATTTGGTGGGCCACATAGAAGGATTTTCTAACCACCTTGGCGATATGATTATCAAAGGAGAGATTACTATCTACTTGGGTCCCCAGATCCCTTATTACATTTTCTGTATTTAGAGGACTACCACGTATGTGGTAGTTCTTGGGTACTTTGTTTTTTCCAAAGGGGATGACTATGTACTTTTTGGCATTTAGCTTGAGGCCATGATTTTTACACCAAGTATCCGTTTCAGTGAGACCCTTCTGGAGGATGTCTGTATCAGCTAGAGAGTCAGTTATGGCCCCCAGTTTGCAGTCACCTGCGAACTTGGTCAGCCACAGTTCTCCTGTGCTTGCCTGTATCTCTGAGAAGTATATACCGAACAGGAGGGGTCCCAGGACTGAGCCCTGGGGGACGCCACTTGTAACTGGTTTAGAGTCGGACCTAGAGCCTGCAACTCTCAGTGTGTGGGTTCTATCCATGAGCCAATTGGCAACCCATCTCGTGATGTAAGGATTTATGTTCAGGCTGGTGAGCTTGTCTATAATACCAGAATGGGGAATGGTGTTGAAAGCCTTTGCGAGGTCTAGGTAGGTGTGTGGACCTCCTTTCCCTTGTCTAAAGTCTTGGTAACTGTCTCAAAGAAGCCCACCAGGTTTAGGAGGCATGATCTGCCCTTAACAAAGCCAAACTGGGTTTTACAATGCTTTTTACTTTTTTTGTGTGTGAAGGGGCTTGGTATAATGGTTAAGGTATTTACTTGACAGTCACAAGTTACAGGGTTTGATTTTTATCTTTGAAAAATGAATTGGCTAGGCTTAAAATGAAAAACAAGAGCAGCTAGCCTCGTACTTACCTATGAACCTAGGAAAAATGTTACTTGAAAACTTTAAAATTGTACTGCCTTTTGTTGCTTGTTTTCCCTGGGAAAGATGCATCCTTTCAGATTGATCGTGGAATAGACTACTGGACCCACAGTTTTTCCTTCTTACAGCCACAAAAATAAAAAGTTAAGCAAACAGTCTTTGACTCCACAGCAGACTGGCAGTCTGCCTCAATCACTGGTGGGTGACACGGATGTGACCATAACTTGTTCCTCAGACCACTCATATTTTACCCTGGATCTCTCTGGGGTAGTAGCTACACTCACTAAGGGCTGAGGATAGCCATGTCCTCTGCGGCTATTGGGGTCCCCTCGTGGGCAAGAGAGAGACATTTGTGTTGGTTCTGGGAGAGGAAACAGGGAAAGCTTTCATGTTTAGTCAGAATATTGTGCCTGTACTGCGGAAGCTGCTTTTCATGTTAATAACACTGCTGGCCTCTTTTTTCCTGTGAAAAAGAAACAGAAAACTAAACATCTATTCCTCCTCAAATTTCCTTATATAGGATAGTTTATTGGGTCTGGCTCGGGGTTTAATTCAGGCCATTAAGCCTTTTTATAAGGTGGTTTCTGGTAGAAGAAAAGAGGATACCTCTTTTCCTAAAGAGATTCAGTACTGAATCTGTACAGGAAGATGAAGAGACAGATGCCAGGTTTTCCTCCCCAGTTTTCTAATTCATACTTAGGGAACTCCATTTCTGAATCTCCCTGATCTGGTTTCTGTTTCTCCGGCACTGTTTCCAGAATGTGCCAGTGGTTTCAGTGGGATGACATTAAGGTTCCTTAGCTCCTCAGAAAACGCTGTGAGTTGTTACAGAAGAAATTTCCAGAAACTTCCCCCATTCCCCCAGTCCTGTCAGCTCTGGATGATGTCTGTGTGTGTCACTGCCTGCAACTTTTTGGATAGTCAGCCTGCTTCCCCTACAAAAGGCAGAGAGAATGCATAAAGCTCCTCAGACTAGTTTTAAACATTGTCTTTCCAAACCTGACCCAGGTGCTGCAGCTTTAGTTAATCCTACTACTGCTAAACATTTTGTTAGTTCCAATCCTACTCTTTCTGACAAGGATGGGGAAATGATTGATAAGTGTGGGGAAAAAGTGTACACATCTGCAACTTTGTGATTTTCAGAATTTTGAATTGTCAGGCTGATAACATTTAAGTTTACTCTGACTAATTGTGAAATATGATGAATGTTTTGTCTGCAGTTTCTTCTTGTGAAGGAAAATCTGATTTAAATAATTGTTATTCTATTGTACTAGCCACTACCCATAGTTTACAGTGTGTGTATATGATTCACTTGACACCTTCGTCCAGGGCTATGGTCAGTGGCACTGTTTTAAAGTGGTTTGCCTGGCATTGTTCTCTCTTTTAAGTCAGCTCAGCACATGCTAACAGTTCTGGCGCATGGAAGGAGCCCTGAAGCTTTGGAAGTTGTCTGGTTGTTATATCCTTGGCAATATGCAACCCATACAGCTTAAAACTACTGCATCAGTGATCAGGTGAACATCAGCTGGTATGGTAAGTTTACTTACCCAACTGTACTTTCTCTTCTTTTGAAAATGGTCAAGGGCAATTACTTTAAGTTCCCCTCACAGTATTAACTGACTTACACAGGACAGGGATTGTTCAATACACCCCAACTTTCAGTTTCTTCAACTGACCTGAATGATATAAATTTAATATCTTTTAGGCACCTTTTTTCTGAGGATGTGCAGCAGGTTATTAAAGGAGGTTGAGAAATCTACTACTCAAAAGTCATACATAGGAAAGTTGAAAAGATTTTCTGGTTGGTGCTATAATAAGAACCAGGATCATTTTCAGTCCCAGATGCCTATTTCCCTGTAATAAGTGTGTGATTGATGTCCTCCGGCATTTCATACTCAGTAAGATTCACCTTTCAGACATCTCTGATTGTCTGCCTATAGATCCCCTCCTGCTCTCTACATAGCCTTAAGTCAAAACAGTTTTTGAAAGGGGTTTTGTATATCTTGTCCACCTAGAAGATGGGTGGCTCCTTCTTGGGATCATAATTTTTTTAGGTTCATACTAGGCTATCTGCCCTAGGGCATTTACAAGCCTAGCCAGAGTGTGTTTGGCTTTTGCCACCCCTTGGAATGAGTTTACTGTGCCTCTGTCTAGTAGTGACACAGAAGTGACCCCCGGGGTGAACCTATGATCTCCCATCAACTCGTCAAGATTCCTCTTGAAGAGAGTCAGTGAGGGGCTCTGCCTAACATGGGCTGGGATTTTATTCCAGAGTGAAGGGAGCCTCTGGGTTATGAATCTGTCCCTCCAGCATGTCCTATTTATTTCTGTGCTGAGGTTCAATTCTCTCGATCGCGTAGCTCTAAGGGATTTGGATTTTTTTTTTTTTAAACAAGTTTATTGTTTTTAACATACAAAATAAATATCATAACAATTTTATACAAGTAATTAAAATAGAAATGGTTATAACATTCAATAAAATAACCAAAGTATTTACAAAGACATCCACTACAAATCAAATCAATTAATTAAACTAAAATACCATGCTATTGAAGCTAAGATTTTTTTAACAGATTTTGTAAAGTATCCCATATAATATAATAAGATGTTTTTCTAGTAGTTCTTGATTTTATTGTCATCAATTCCATATGACACACTTCAGTCATAACATTTTTAAATTCATTAAACGAAGGAGGAGTATCTGAAATCCAATTTCTGGTTATTATTTTTCTAGCCACTGCTAGAATAGACCATAACAAGGGAAGCTTAACTTTTTTAACACTTTTAGGAACAGGAGTGTTGAATAATATAAGTGATTTAGAAATAATGAAATTATCTGTAAAAAGGGCCTGCAAAAAATCATTAATTAACTTCCAATATTCCTTCAATTTTATACAGTCATAAAACATGTGTGCCCAATCAGCATTAATTTCTACATTACATCTTTTACATAGGTTGTCTTTATTATTTATTTTATTCATCATCAAAGGTGTATAGAAGGATCTATGTAAAAATTTCCAAGTAAAAAGTCTCCAAATAATGGAAGAAGTAGTTTTATAAGCAGATTCCAATATATATTGTTTATCTTGTTGTTTTGGTGATTCAACATTAATGGAAGTGAAATAATTCCAATAGGTATCTACACTGTAATAAGTTTCTTCTCTGATAATTTTATGTATGTATGAAAGCTTACCTTTATCAGAAACTTTATGTTGTAAATTTAAAATCAAGTAATCAATCAGTATTGGAATAGATTCTTTAACTGTTATAGACATTAAATCAATTTTATTAATAAGATGTCGTCTAAAGGTCTGAACTTCTAACCAACAAGTTTCTCTCAGATCAAATTCTTGTTTTAAGAAGTCTAAATTTTTTACTTTATTATAAGATAGCAACTGATACCAGTACTTTAGATCATTTTCTGTGACTAAAGAGTTCTTTCAGAAGTGGTTGACAGAAGCATACCTTGTGTATACATTATAGGAAATAGAATAAAATTCCATTCCTTATACTTAGGATGCATGAATATAAAATTACGATAACTGATAATAATGTTTAATGGTTAACTAACTATATATTTTGGTGTAATAGGTGAAGTACAAAATTATTTTAGTAACCATAACATGGGGTTATTTACAATAATATTTTTATGTGTTAAAGAGATTTTCATGAAGTGAATGCTAATTAGTTCCCAGTAATCTTTCCATCTTGCAACGTATGACTGATCTATTAACAAAGTAATAACTTTTATAATAGAAGAGATAGTATATAAATTAAAGTCTGGAAATGAAATACCCCCTTGAGACCAGCTATTAGTATGCTTCTTTAATGCAATCCTAGGTCTATTAGGTGCCCATAAGAAATTTAACATTAGTGAATTCAATTTCTTAATAATTATTTTTGTAGGTGGGAGTATTATTGATTGTATTAAGTATAATATCTTAGGGAATATTATCATTTTAATAATTGTAAGTCTCTCTTCCATAGTAAAAAACATATTATTCCAGCTATTGAAAAGATTTTGTATATTAAGAAGACAGGTACTATAATTATTATGTATAATAGATTTTATATCTTTAGTTAATATTATACCTAAGTATGTTATCTGACCTGAGTTGGGTATATATTTACTAAAATCACTAATGATGACATTTTTTCGTGTATATATTGGTAATATTTTAGTTTTTTCTTCATTGAATATTAAACCAGAAATATTTTTAAAATTCATCATTTTATCAAATAAGGACTGCATAGAAGAATTAGATCCTGCTGATGTAATTAGAACATCATCTGCAAAAAGTTGAATTTTAGATATTTTCATCTATATCAAATCCTTCTATATCAGTACTGTTTCTGATCAAATTAGCCCAAGGCTCCATTATTAAAGTAAATAACAATGGAGAGAGTGGACACCCTTGTTTTGTACCTTTTAAAATGGGTATTTTTTGTGAGACATATGTTCCTATCTTAATGAAAGCCAGTGCTCCTTTATATAGATGTTCAATTAGATTTACAAATGCATCTGAGAAGTTTGTGCACTTCAGTAAGATAAACAGGTAGTCCCAACTTACTGAATCAAATGCTGAACTTATATTGAGACTAATAAGTGTTAAATCTCTCTTTTTCCTATTTGCAAAATCAATTAACGTTGAAGTTCTCCTTATATCATCAAAAGTATTTCTATTTACAATGAAGCCTGTCTGGTCTATATCTATAATGCCTGGGATGATTGTCTTTAGTCTATCAGCAAAAATACTCATGAACATTTTATAGTCAACATTAAGTAATGAGATAGGTCTATATGAAGTGCATCTAGTTGGGTCTTTATTGGGTTTTAAAATTGGCAAAATAAATGTGTATTGCTAAGATGGGGGAGTTGTTAACTCATTTTGGGCCAAAATAAAAACCTTGTGTATTAATGAGTATGTACTTTTAGAAATAATTTTATAGATCTCTGGTATAATACCATCATTACCTGGTGCTTTGTTTGATTTAAGCTTGTTTATTTGTGTAACAACCTCTGTATATGAAAATTTTTATCCAATAGTTTAGTCTGTTGTTTATTGAGTTTTTTGTTCATGTTTGTAGTTATAAATTTCTTTATTTTATCTTTAGGCTCCATGTTAATGTTATTATGATTAATTTTGTGAAAGTGATTTCTAAATTCATCTAATATTTCTGTTAGACTAGAAACATTCTTCTTTTTCCTCGGAGAGAAAATTTCTTTGATATGATTTTGCTTATTCAACCTTTTTGTTTTATTTTTAAGTCTATGTAAGTATTTGGGACTTATTGAGTAAGACAGAAACTTGTATTTCTCTAATGTTATTTTAACTTTATGAGTTAAAATTTCTTTGTATTTCTCATTTAATTTATTTATTTCTTCAATGACTTTTTTGTCCATAATATTTTCTTTATTATTATGCTTATAAGAGTCTAATTTACTTTGAATATCTAATAATTCCTTGTCCCAAAATTTCCTTTTATTATTATACCATCTGATACTTTGTCCATATAGGTATGATTTTAAAGCATCCCAAACATAAACAATGGAGACTTCAGGAGTATTATTTATGTCTAAAAAATGTTGCACTTCTGAAAGTATATAATCTTTATAGTCTTTTAGTTGAGTTAAGTATGCTGGTATCCTTTTGATCTGAACATTGTAAGTACTTTTTATCATAAACTGAAAGACAATTGAATTATGATCTGATATAGGACACGAAATGATTTTAGAATTAATTAATTCTAACAGAAGAAAAGGATTGGCCAGACAAAGCTATGAAGTTTTCTTCTTTATTAAAACCACATGAAATCCAACAATGGTAAGCGCTTTCGGGTTCTCCAACCCTTCATCAGACAGTTGAAACAACAAAGGTCTCTACAATTTAAATCATGAAGCAACCAATCAGTTTCAATATTTTACCCGCCTTTTTTGTAAGACAGGTTTTAAAGGTACCATTTCATTTAGACCTGGATACCTATGAGCAGACAATGTTATGATCCATTTTGATTCAAGTGTTTCAGTAAGTAACTTAATATCACCCCCTCTAACACCTAAATTCACATTGGCAATGGCTTTAAATGTGTATACATGTGTTGGATTGTCAACCAAATGTCTATAAAGTGCATTATGTTGGTTCTTGTTCCTAATGGAAGAATGATGTTGCAATATCCTAACCTTTAACATATTGTTGGTCATCCCAACATAAAAAGCTGGACATTGTGTGCACTCTGCCAAGTATATCACATTAGATGTCCTGCAACTAGCTTTTGCTTTGAAAAGGAAAGTTTGACCATTAACTGGATGTCTATAATGGGGAACAAGGGGGCTTCCGTCAACGCTAGCGAGACTGGAACAGCGCGTGAGAAGAAACGTCATTTTGGAGGGCATGTTGCAAGTGAGCGGAAAGATTCACCAACGGCAGGAGTCATACCAACACCACCGGAGGATTTAATAACTCCTTCAGCACAATCTTTGCCTGGGAACATAGACGTGCAACAGGGGCCATCCACGTCGGGGCTTACGAGCAAGGATAAATTAACCATCACTACAACTGCCGTAGACACCATATCTACGGCGTTTTCTATTGTTGACAATTCCAATGATACACCAGGAGATTTTATGGATCAAGGAGCACGCCCGAAGCAGATCCATGGTAGACAGCGTTTTTTCGAGAGACTACCCGCTCCAGTAAAGAAACGCGGACCATGGAAGAGATCGCTGAGCGAGGAGACCCCAACAAAAGGCGGAGGGTGTTGGAATGACTGATAATATCAATCTTGGTATGGTTTATAATATCGTCTCATGTTTTAACAGAAGATGAGTTATTTGTCCTGAACAAGGGATTGACATTTGTACCTGGGAGGGCAAGTATTTACAATGATATAGTTTTAGATATTGCGCTTTTTGTAGGGTTTGGCCTGAAATGTATGTTTAATAATGATACAAACAAAGCATTGATTGATCCATCTTTTGCAAAAACATTGAAGCAACCTAGTACATATCTACCTCAATTCACACCAGCAATGAACCTGTTTATAAATAGTTGTGAACAGGATTTGAGGGGCTATTTTGAGAAAGGGGTATTCAATAAGTATTTTAATTTGACAAAAGAACAACAGACAGCATTGAGAAATCTATCAGATAACAATGAAATAACTATAAAAGGAGCAGACAAGGGGGAGCTGTGATTGTACTAGATACAGAGATGTATAACACTAAGATACAGGGGCTGTTGTCGGATAGTACCACCTACATTCCCATTAATCCAACTGTCATCAACAGAGTAATAGAGGGTGTACACAAAGAGTTAAGGAGGTTAAATTTTGAAATGATGATAGATGACGATCTGTTAAACTTTTTGTTGATAGCTAAGGCCACAACACCCATTTTCAAAGCATTGCCAAAGATTCACAAGTCACTCAGTGACCCACCTTTTAGGCCCATAGTATCGGGCCGAGGGCGGGTCACTGAGAATATATCGATTTGGCTTGAATTTATTTTAAAGCCATATGTGGAGAAAGTAAATACAATATTAAAAGATTCGAAGGGCTTTTTACAGGTTGTGAGTGATTTTCAGCAGAAACTAACACACAATAATACCATTTTGGTCACATTAGATGTGCAAAATCTTTTTACGGTCATTAGCAACAGCTATGGCATAAGAGCAGTGGGACAAGTTTTGAAAGATATGGGTGAGGAAGACAGTAAGATCAAGTTGATATGCTGTCTGTTGTCCGTAGTCCTTGAGAACAATGTTTTTATAGGGGGCAAACAGGCATATAGACAGGCACAGGGGGTAGCTATGGGCACCCCCTGTGCCAATACTTATGCCAATTTGGTACTCTATTTTTGGGAGAAAGAGAACATCTTTAACAAAAAGGAATGGACACAGTTAATAGGAGCCTACACACGGTTTGTGGACGATGTTTTTATGTTTTGGCAGGGCACAGTAGGTGAGTTACACAAGTTCCTAGAATATCTCCACGCCACAACAACCTTCTTTAGATTTACACTTACTTATTCGAGTGAACAAATAAATTATTTGGATGTAAGGATAAAATCTACACGTGAAGGGTTCACCTCCAGTATATATAGGAAAGATTGCTGGAGGAACCATTTATTATCCTATGACAGCATGCAACCCCGTTATATGTTTCCGAACATTGTACAGAGCCAAGTTTGTAGGACATCCAGGCTTTGTATGGATGATGAAGAATATGACAGGGAAGTTGAGGGGTTGAGAACACACTTTGGTCAGAGAGGTTATAATGTAGAAATGGTCAATAGGGTAGTGGACTTGGGTACACAAAAGAGAGCTAATAGCTACAAACCATGGATGAGACAGAATAGAATTGAAGGGGAAACACATCCAAAAACTAAGAAATCTGATACAGCTAGGTTATATTTCACATATAGTAGTAATATAAATGATATACAAAATATAGTATGTAAAAATTGGAATATATTGAGAAGTGATGTCAGACTGCAGAATATGATAGGTGTGACACCAACATTTGGTTATAAACGAAACAAAAACCTAAGGGACTTGTGTGGTGAAACGTTTGGTTCTGGACAGAGACCCTTGATGAATAAGATAGGGACAGTCCCATGCGGTATGTGCAAGGCTTGTAGTAGTATAAACAAGAACCCCCATTATAGACATCCAGTTAATGGTCAAACTTTCCTTTTCAAAGCAAAAGCTAGTTGCAGGACATCTAATGTGATATACTTGGCAGAGTGCACACAATGTCCAGCTTTTTATGTTGGGATGACCAACAATATGTTAAAGGTTAGGATATTGCAACATCATTCTTCCATTAGGAACAAGGACCAACATAATGCACTTTATAGACATTTGGTTGACAATCCAACACATGTATACACATTTAAAGCCATTGCCAATGTGAATTTAGGTGTTAGAGGGGGTGATATTAAGTTACTTACTGAAACACTTGAATCAAAATGGATCATAACATTGTCTGCTCATAGGTATCCAGGTCTAAATGAAATGGTACCTTTAAAACCTGCCTTACAAAAAAGGCGGGTAAAATATTGAAATTGATTGGTTGCTTCATGATTTAAATTGTAGAGACCTTTGTTGTTTCAACTGTCTGATGAAGGGTTGGAGAACCCGAAAGCGCTTACCATTGTTGGATTTCGTGTGGTTTTAATAAAGAAGAAAACTTCATAGCTTTGTCTGGCCAATCCTTTTCTTCTGTTTGTATACAACTATTTGGTTTGGCGAGACTTTAGCTCAAGCACAGAACATTGTTTTTGGTTCAATTAATTAATTCTGTTACCATCTGGTTAGAAATAAAGACTCTATCTATTTTTGAATAAGTTTTATATCTGTTAGAAAAAAAAGTGTATGGTAATGATTTTGAATCTATCTGATTATTAATATCATTCAAATTATATAAATTAACAAAATCCTTTAAATGTTTTGCATTAGATGTAATTTTCCTTTTTCCTATAGTAGTAGTATATTTTTCATGTAGGATACAATTAAAGTCACCTGCTAAAATAATATCTCCTATAGAAAATGATATGATCTTATTGAGATGGTATTTCACTGTATTAATGCCAATTCCTGGTATCCAATATACATTGATTAATGTATATGTCTTTCCATTAATTTGTATGGTAACCATACAAAACATTCCTTTATCATCTTCATAAGACTTAATAGTTTTAGGTATGGGCATACTTTTATTCCATAAAATAGCCACTCCTCTTTTTTTCTGAGTGTGTTCTGAACTAACTAAGACTGTGTATTTATTAGTGGCTAATTTATCAATATCCTTTTTCAGGAGATGTGTTTCTTGAAGGAATACTAAGTTGGTCTTATGTAAATTAATGTATCTCATTAAACTTGCCCTTTTACATGGGTTATTCAGTCCATTAATGTTTAAAGAAATTCCTTTTAGAGAAATCATTTGGCTTTTTTAAACATATAAAACTTATAATCAGAATAACAATTAACAAAATAAGTGATATTATACCTCCTCCTTTAGGTGTACCATTAAATATAGCTGTATTTATTGAAAATCTTATGGGATTTTGTATAAGCTTCATTTTTGCTTGTAGTGACATTGAGTTTATAAAATATGTTGTGGATGTCAGAACTATATACAAACAACAATAAACAGATGAAAATAATATAAGGATTAAACCTTGCACCCAGCCTGGAGTTAAAAACTCCAACTTTGAGTAGCACATACCACTCAAGTTATCCCTCTACCCTAAGCAGCAGTACCTCAGCTGCCACCTTATCAATTTAATACTGGTTATTATTAACTAAAGTTAACCTCTTTCAATTAGATTATCTAGTAAGACAAAGCTAAACAATTTATAAATCAGCATCATATAAACAAATAGGAACATTTAGAAACAATTCATACTGCTATGCACATCTATTTAGTATAATACATTTATAATTAAAACAGCATTCAAATAAACTTGATAATGGGAACCGAGAAGAGAGAGAGAGAAAGAAAAGAAGAGAGAGAAAGAGAGAGGAAAAAAAAAGGGGGGGGCATATCTACATATTAGTTTATTAAAAGTTTGTAAAAATAAGTTCTTATGTTCATTTAGAGTCAATAACTTAGGCTATTATGGTTCAGACATTACATATATTAGGATATTCCTATTTTCTGTCATAGAAATGCAGTTAACAGTTTTTTAAAAACTTTAAATTGCTTGCATCAAAGCTTTCTTCTCATACTTATTATTGCCAGTTAAATAAAATATTTATGCTCATAGATATGGTTACAAATCATACTGCATAGCAATGTAAATTCCTAGATATACTTAAATCATTGTGAAGAAAGCCATCTGTATTTTATATATCTGAACTGCTGCTTTAAAATATGTCACATGACAATTTCTTCTAAGATAAAATCATAATGATACTTATGCTTGTCAATTAGATAAATCAAATGAATTATAATATTATATATGTTTAAATCATAAGTATTTACATACATTAATATGTAGCAGTCATGTAAGCTTTCAAAAACATATGTATATATGTTTTACCTTCTATGCCTTCTAAAATATCTCACTTGCTTACTATGGCATACTGAATCATTTAAAATCATTATAACTTTCATATTTTATAAATTATATCATAAATAAGTTGTTATAAAAAATAACTCACATTTAAATGTTATGGAGTTCATTTTTCATCACAAAGTCGCATTTACAGCAGTTCTACTTCCTGGAAGAGTGTTCTTCTTGAATCTGCAATGTGTCAGTGTGAAATCAGGGGTCAAAGTTAAAAATGACTGCATTCAGCTCCTCTGCGTGTATTCTGAGTGTTGAAGCTTTTAAAACAACTTAAGGACACTATTCACGAGGTAACCCACATCCCAAATTGTCTCCCTTAACATTCTGGTGGGAATTTTAATATATGCAAGTGACTGACATTCATTTAGCAATACAAATGAAACTAAACAGTGCAAAAACCTTCGCGAAGTATTTTACAAGTCATTACAGTCTCTATGACAGTGAAACTAAGCCTACAGTTATTAACATATAATACAACTAATTTTTTTATGCCCCACTTCATTTTCTTATACAAATCTTATTATATACATGTATCAGTATTATCAAAAGCATGTAAATGTACTTATATGGGAGAAAAAGAGAGAGAGAGAAAAGAAAATAAAGAGAGAGAGAGAGAAGAAAGAGAAAAGAAAAAAAAGGAAGCTATAAAGAGTATCTACAGTGAAATATTACTTGCTGTTTATATTAATAAAGATAAATATGAAACATATTATTTACCACTATTTTAGTTCTAATTATTTGTAATTAAATCATGAGAAATTATTTGTAATCATGTATAAGCAATAGAATCATGGTATAATATTAAGCAACAGTGTTTAAACAGCATATATATTTTTTAAAAAAACTAATAAGTTATTACCACTTTTCATATTTTTCATCATACTTCTCTCCTTGCCCTCCCCCACCCTTCACTAAATGCATAGTTTAAAAAGAATGCCATTATTTAAAACAAGAAGAGAAAAAAAAATGTATCATATTACTAACCTTGGGTCTCTTTATCACAAAGAGAAACAAGTTGATTGATAGCTTGTTATTTGTTCCTCAGAGATTTTAACTATTTATGAAACAAAAACAGTTCTTTGCACACAGAAAATAACTTTGATTAAATCTTTTAGAATATTTGTGGCTTTCTGGAGATGCAGTAACTATATTTGAAGAGATTAAGAGTGAAGGAGAAAGAGAGAAAAAAAAAACATAGAACATGTCATTTGTTTTTTAGTCTTTTTTGCTTCTCTGAAGTCTTCCAAGAAGTTTCTGTTGCCATCCTCTTTAACGAAGGACTAGCCCATTCCATATCTTCTATTTTATCCAATATCTTATTTTTTTTAATATACAGCAAAGCAGAGTCCAAGTCTTCAAAAATTCTAGGGCCATCAGGTAAAAAGATTTTTAGTTTGGCAGGAAACAGAAGGTAGGTTTTGAACTGTGCTTTCTTAAGCTCTCTTATTAATGGCAGAAAAACTTTTCTTTTAGTTATTACCAAGGAAGAATAGTCATTGTCAAAACGCACAGTTGCCTCATTAATTTTAACAGGTGCTTTAGCCCATGCAGATTTTAGTACCATCTCCTTGTCATAAGATGATAGAAATCTTACTATAACTGATCTAGGATACTTTTTGTTAGAGTTAAAATTAGATACGGATCTATGGGCTCTTTCAATACCAAAAGAAAATGCTTCTGACAAGTCTAAAGTTTTGGGAAGCCAAGTATTTAAAAAAGAAGTAATATTGTTACCTTCCTATTTTCTGGCAGTCCAAAAATCCTAATATTATTGCGCCTAGATCTATTTTCCAGGTCATCAAGTTTGGTTTGTAGATGTGTGTTCTGCTTCAGCAAAAACTCAATGTTAATTTCTTCTTCCTGGATTCTATTCTCCATGTCATTAACAGTCTCTTCTATGCCTGTAATCTGAGCCTTCTGTTGTTGCAAGTCTAGATGTAACAAATCTATTTGTTTTGTAGTTTTTTCTATGAAGTTATCAATTTTAGTATCCAGTTTGTCCATTTTGGTAGTAAATTGCTGAATTGTAGATATCAGAGACTGAAGCTCTTTCTTGATGCTGGAATCCTGAGAATTTGTCTTACTGGATCTCATTTCAAACAGAGGTGCTGACAAAGAAATTTCCAAGGTGTTTTCTGACAGTAAAATTATTGAAATTTTCTTTCTTTTTTAGATATTATTCAAGAAACTGATATTCCAAACGCATTTAGAAAGAAAATTATTTCATAAATTAATTTTTAAAGTAATTATTTCCTGTCAGTGCAGTTAAGTTGGTGGAGCTGAAGAAATCTGCTGCTATCCTGTGTTCATCCTTCTCTATGCTAATTCTTGATGTCCAAGGGATTTGGATTTTCTGAGGTGGAGCATGTCCATTAATTCCAGGTTGGACATGGCTTTGTATGTCAGGCATAGATCGCCTGAGTAGGCGGTATGCAACTGAGTAGAGCTGGAGTTTCTTTAGCCGAGCAGCATGTGGCATTTGTTTGAGTCCCTTGATCCTCTTTGTGAGGTAGTTTTGGGGTCTTTCTAGTTGCTGCAGGTGTCGGGTAAGGTACATCCCAAATGGGGCATTGTACTCAATTATGGGCCTGATGAGGGAAGAGTACAGGGGCACAATGACCTCCCTTGATCTAGATGTAAATCTTTTCATGATAAGATGGGCTATATAGAAGGTCTTTCTAACCACTTTGGCAATGTGATTGTCAAAGGAGAGATTACTATCAACTTGGGTCCCTAGGTCCCTAATTACTTCTTCCGTACTTAATGGATTACCACCTATGTGGTAATTTGTGGGCACTTTGTTTTTCCCAAAGGGTATGACTATACACTTTTTGGCATTTAGTTTAAGGCCATGGCTCTGGCACCAGTTATCCATTTCTATGAGTCCCTTTTGGAGGATGATTGTGTCAGCTGGAGAGTCAATTATGGCGCCCAGTTTGCAGTCATCTGCGAACTTGGTCAGCCACAGTCCTCCCGTGTTAGCCTGTACCTCAGAAAAATATATACCAAATAAGAGAGGTGCCAGGACTGAGCCCTGTGGGACGCCACTTGTGACTGGTTTAGAGTCTGACATGGCTCCAGCAATTCTGACCATGTGGGTTCTGTCCCTTAGCCAGTTTGCAACCCATCTTATGACATAGGGGTTTATATTTAAGCTGGAGAGATTGTCTATGATGCCCGAGTGGGGTATTGTGTCAAAGGCTTTTGCAAGGTCCAGGTAGGCTGTGTGAACTACCTTACCCTCATCAATGGCCTTGGTGACTGTTTCAAAGTCGACCAGGTTCAAGAGGCAGGATCTCCCTTAACAATGCCGAATTGGGTAGGATCCAGTGTCTGTAGGTCCCCAATGTCTTTGTTTGAGTTCCATAATGATCCTTTCCATAGCTTTGCAGACCAGGCTAGTCAGGCTTATGGGGTGGTAGTTTCCAGGGTCCATAGAAGCACCTCCTTTGTGGAGTGGGACCACTGTTGCTGTACTCCATTCTTTGGGTACATATCCTGTAGTAAGGCTGAGATTGAACAGCAACCTTATGCGTGGGTTCAGTTCTTCTTGGAGTTCATGTAGCACGCAGCCCAGAACACCGTCTGGTCCCATTGATGCTGTGTTTTTTGCTTTAGAGAGGGCGGCTCTCACCTGGGCATCTGAGATGTTAGGGAGGCAACACTCTGCTGGGATAGATATTTGTCCTTTTGGAGGGGAGGGGGGGTGTTTGCACTAAACCTGTCTGCCAGGATGTTGGCAATGTCTGTGGGTTCAGTGTATTTTTTGTCATTATGGACTAACTCTGAGCATATCTGGGAGTTGCCACCCAGGTTTCTAACATAACTAAAGAAGGCCTTATGATTATATTTAGTGTCTTGTGCAATTTTTCTCTCAAAGCTGGCCTTGGTTGATTTTATGAGGGAACGTAATTTTTTGCTAGTACTGATCAGAGATGCCTTCCCTTTTAGGGATTTTGATCTATCATGTAGTAGCTTCCTCCTTCTGTTGTATAGTTTATTTATAGCTGGGGTCCACCAGACAGGACGCCTGCCTTTGGGGAAATGGGTCTTGGTTTTATTTGGGATTGCATGATCCATGCATTCCTGAAGGTGTCCATAGAATGCGTTTATAAAGGATTCAGCAGATTGGGCTGTAGTTTCCACTGGCCCGGGAGCCGTGAAGGATTCCACTTCGGATTTAAGAAGTGTGAAGTCAGTTTTTGAGAAGTTCTTCACTGTGGTCTTCTGTGCTGGCGGTGGGGGTGGGATGTGAATTTCCAGTGAGATTAATTTATGGTCTGATCTTACCAAAGAGGGGTATACTTCTGGTATGGAACATTGTGTCCCCATGTTTGTGATGATCAGGTCTAGTATGTTTTCCCCTCTTGTGGGAGTGGTGACTAGTTGTTCCATAGCATTTCAGTTTATGAATTCTAGGAACCTTTGGGCTAGGGTGTTAGGGCTTGAGTAATGCCCCAGTCTATGTCTGGATAGTTGAATTCCCCCAATATGATGGTGTTTGGAGAGACCTTCATATTCTCCAGTGTCTTCAGGAAGGCCGATTGGAGTTCCTGAGTTTGAGAGGGTGGTCTGTAGCATGCTACAAACTGGAAGGCAGTTTTGCCCACTGTTAGTTGCACATGGATGGTCTCCGATGCTTCGTGCAATGCCACTAACCTGGAGGTGTGGGTATCCTTGATGAATATGGATACTCCCCCTCCTTTTGTGGTTCGGTCCAAGTTTCGGGCCGAAAAGCATGATATGAGGTATAACCTGGTAGTGCTGGGGTGCTCTCGGGAGCCTTAAACCAGATTTCTGTCACTGCACAGACATCGATGTTCTCCCATACTGAGGAGAGCTTTGAGAGTGTGCATCTTGAGGTTTAGACTTCTGGTGTTGAGCAGCATTACCCTTAGTTTCTTTCTACTTGTGTTGTCTAAGGAGGTGGGTTTGTCTTTTGAGCCTTGCCTAAAAAAGGCACTATGGGGGTGGAAAGAGCCTTTGCCAATATCCGAAAGCCCAGGGGTGACAGGTGCAAGCCATCCCTTGCGAACCAGCATGGCTTGTTGAGCATGTCATCCCAAGCAGACAGACACTGGATCCCCTTTGAATGACACCAATACGTAAGTCAATTGTTGAAATTGATCATTTTTTCTTTATACTGTGGCATCATTCTTGGTGAGGGTAAGATGCTACTCAAGGTCAGGGTCATACCAGCCTGGGCTACATAATCAGACAGCTCCTCTATGTCTGTTTTCATGTAGTCCAGGGAGGTACGTCTCAGGTCATTCACACCAGCATGGACAATGACTGAGTCATATTTGTACCTGCTTTGGAGTGACCTGAGTGCTTGTGTTATGTGGCGGATTCTAGCGCCCGACAGGCAGCTCACTGTGACCTTTTCCTTGTTCAGCCTGGTGAGCAGGACGTCAGTATGCCTGACTATAGAGTCACGTATTACAAGTGTATCAGGTATGTTGTTAGGCCTTAAGGGCTGTGACTGTTTGGCACACTGACTTTGTGAACTATAGGTTCATAGGTTCATACTAGGCTATCTGCCCGAGGGCATTTACAAGCCTAGCCCATAGTTTTGTGGCTTACGCCACCCCTTTAGTATGGGGAACTATACCCATTATTTTGCTGTGCCTCTGTCGAGCAGTGACACTGAGGTAATCCCTGGGGTATATCTGCGATCTCCCATCCATTGGTCAAGATTTCTCTGTGTTGCATGTGATTTGTTTTGGGGTAGTGGTTGCTTGGATGTCTGTTTTGGAGGTCTCTGCTGCTTTGGCAGATTTTTATTTAGAGCCTCCGAGTATGTTTTTGTGTGTTTATGTGTTTGGTTTGCAGTTGTGGTAGGTCTATGTGAGACTGGATTTATGGTGTGTGTGGTTACCTTCTCCTCCTGACTGGTTACGCCAGTACTGGGTCGAGAGAGCTCAGCCTCCAGCTTGGCTATATGGTTGCATCTCTCACATATATTTGTACTTGTTGGGAGGAGAACAGGGTTGTCTGTGTACATGAGGCAGTTGAAACATTGCCTCAAGATTCCCAGATTCACCAGCTGGACTGGAGAGGAAGCCAACAACTGACCTTTCAACATGCTAGAATAGTATAGGGAACTCCTTTGTAACTGAATCAGAAGGACCAATAGGGGATGAGGTACTCAAGAGGATTATATGAGGATGTAGTGCTTTTTTAGTTTATTAGTGCTTAACTTATAAAAAATTGCTTATATGAGCAAGTGCAGGGTTTTAGATTGAGAATAGAGTGTTTAGTTTGAGAGTTAGAGCAGTTCCAAGGGAAAAAGTGAAGAGTAGACTTTGTGGAGCCAGGAATAGTTTAAACCCGATTAAGGGGGCACTGCCCGATCCTGCGCTATGTGCAAATTCACGCTAAAGTGAGCTTTAAAGCAGGGGGTTAGAAAGAGATAGGAAATGGCCCAAAATGGCCAATAAGCTACAAGTTTCTGGGCTGGAACCACTCCTCAAGGGACAGATAGGCTGCTCAGAGCTCCCCACTCCCACTGGTGTACAAAGAAGCTTCCTCCTATCCAAATAAGGATATGGGCAACACAGGAACTATGACACAGCCCAGAGATCAGCAGTACCTGAAGACTGGACTATTCTAATTCAGTAAAGGCGGGAAACAAGGATATATTTTTTTTTTTTTTTACAAAGTAGCAGAAATTAGGTACAGAAACACAGTAAATGCTTTAATTCGGCTAGCGCACTTGAGTGTGTAGCCTACCAGTTAAACTAAGCAAAAACAAACTTTAAAAGTGCAAAAACTTGGCAATACAGTCAGGAATGCAGAAAAACAAATTTGCAGAGCTTATTTAGTTAAAGAAACTCGCTTTTCGGTGAGAAAAAGCAGTCGGAAATAAGTAGGCAAAGATAATACTTATAATCAATAGAAAGTCACTCTTCCACTCACTGCTGCTTGTAGAACTCTGCAGGACACCACGAGGAGATGTGCTGAGTCAATTACAAGCGCAAAACCGCGCTAAAGTGGTTTTTAAAGCAGGGGGTTAGAAAGAGATAGGAAATGGCCCAAAACGGCCAATAAGCTACAGGTTTCTGGGCTGGAACCACTCCTCAAGGACAGATAGGCTGCTCAGAGATCCCCACTCCCACTAGTGAACAAAGAAGCTTCCTCCTATCCAAATAAGGATATGGGCAACACAGGAACTATGACACAGCCCAGAGATCAGCAATATCTGAAGACTGGACTATTCTAGTTCAGTAAAGGCGGGAAAGAAGGATATATTTTTTTTTTTCACAAAGTAGCAGAAATTAGGTACAGAAACACAGTAAATGCTTTAATTTGGCTAGCACACTTGATTGTGTAGCCTACCAGTTAAACTAAGCAAAAACAAACTTTAAAAGTGCAAAAACTCGGCAATACAGTCAGGAATGCAGAAAAACAACTTTGCAGAGCTTATTTAGTTAAAGAAACTTGCTTTTTGGCGAGAAAAAGCAGTCGGAAATAAGTAGGCAAAAATAATACTTATAATCAATAGAAAGTCACTCTTCCACTCGCTGCTGCTTGTAGAACTCTGCAGGACACCACGAGGAGCTGTGCTGAGTCAATTACAATTTTCTGGAGACACTTGCACTTTTTCCATTTGAACTGGCTTATGAAGCTAATTTGAAGTTCTTTTCTTGGAAAACAGAATTAATCATTGCTCTGACTTCTGCAATAATAGCATCTAAGTTACAAGTTCCTCTGTTGAGTCAGCCATATCTCATTTTCACAAAGACAGGTACCTTTGAGAGCAAAGTCTTTATACCTGGGAGGAGGAGGGGGGGGGGGTCAGTGTTCATTTTGCACTAAGTTATTTATTTCCCTGTTTTCTTTCCAGAACCAAAAAATAAGGGAGACATAATTTTACACACACTGTACACCTCTGTCATCTCAAGATACTACAATGATGGGAATAATTCTTCAGGAGTTCTGATTAACTGTTTATTTTCTTTGAAGGCAAGAACAAGGGACAATCCATTTCAAAACAGGTAGTTTCAAAGCTGCTGTCTTATACAATTTTTTTATTATTCTCACTATAACAAGTCACTTCCAGGCAAGTGCAGAGCTCACTCTACTATAGCTTTGGCTTTTTGGTAAGGAGAGGAGTCTAGTGGGTCAATTCCTAAAGACTTCCTCACAGTGCAAATGACTTACTCCTGTGTAAGCATGGCCCAATTCCAAAAGACTTGCTGTCTGTGCAAGTAACTTTAGTACAGGGCAAGTCTGCCTTATAGATAGGCCTTACACTGGAATAACTCACTTCCATATAGAGCAATTCTTTTAGAATCAGGGCAGGCTTACTCCTGAGTAAGTCACTTATACAAAGAACAAGTCTTTTGGCATCTGGCCCTAGAAGTAAACCAGATACAACTTTGTCATCTGTGTATACTTCTACAAAACATTACAAACTGGATTCCTTTTCTAGTAGAGTATTTGTCAGGGGTTCCAGATCCCAGACTCTTATCCTTCTACCTTTTTAAGCACTGGTTTGGGCTACCACAAAATTGATTTAATGATGAGCATGGTAGAGTTGTGTAAGTGCACATATCGCAACAGTAGATGTTTTAATAAATCACTTGTCACACCATACAAGAAAAACCTCAACACCGTCCACCTGGGTCCAAGATTTTGTAACAAATAGGTATTTCAGAGCAAAAATTGACTCATTCCTATCACCTCCAGCACCCCGGGACTCCATACTCTTCCCACTGTTGTTTTCAATCTTTATTGACAAACAACCCTCTGACTTCTGTAACCTTCCTGTCGCTCTTTCTGCAGATGACAGGGTTGTCTTTAGATCCAGTCCTTCACATTTTGCTATTCAAACCCAGCTTCAGTTTAACCTCCACTCCCCTAATTCTTGGCTAATAAGCTACTCCTAAACCCCTCCAAAATAAAAAGTATGATAGTTAGAACCCAAAAAAAGCTGAAACAAACTCCTAAAAATATATATGTTGTAGAACATAATTGTAAAACAATAGAAACAACCAAGTGCTTTAACTATCTATGTTTGTGACTAGACCAGTCAGTTAACTTTTGAAAACACCAGGAAAATGATCAAGTCTCTCTTATTTTGGTAGTGGAGGATTTCTCCCTTTCTGTCCAAACCTAGAGCTGCAGTAGAAAAAGGAATCCTCCTTGCTCAACTTGAATATGGGCTTCCCATCATTGTCAAACTCATCTACTCTACAGTCCATTGAAAATGAAAATTGCTGTTTCATTTCCAACTCTCTACTTTAGGAACACCACTGCATCATGGTTTTCAAAACAGATGGCTACCAGTTACCTATAGAGTTGAGCTGCTCCTAGGAGGTCTCTTCCTGTCAAACTACTACAATCAGGTGCTTTCTTGCCAAATTCCATAATAATAAATAATCCCATCCCCAAAGCAAACTGCACTATCTTGACCACTCCTCCTCCATTCTTGTACCTACACTCTCCTCTTCCCCACTTTCAGAGCACAGCTCAGAAGACACCACCATCAAAAATCTTAACTACAAGTGCTTTTCCACTCAATGCCTCTTCTAACCTGCTGCATCCCTCCAATATTCATTACTAAAATTAATCCATATTTGTTTTTGTTAATAATGTTTACACATTGTTTCAATTGTTTGTGTTTTTTTTTTCTGATTACTCCATGTTTGTGAATCAGTTCTATTTTTCACCTTAGCTGTATCTGCAAATAGTCTGTTGTGTTCAGTGTACTACCTGGTCAATGAAATAAAATAAGCTGGCCAGTTGTTATAACATTTATTGTCATGGTGAGTATGATTACATTAACTGCACTTTCCTCATAATAAATATAATTCAAGTTTTTCTGTGTTGAACAAAACATTAAATTTCTTGATTGTATACAGCATTTAATTGTAGAAGGAACAAGCATTTTTTTTTGCTGGATAATATGGTCAGACAACTCTCATACAGCATTATTTTTAAGACATTGGAAGTGAAAACATTTGTCTTTCTGAAAGACTGCAGAAAAACTGTTGCAACATGTTTTTAAGAATTTTTCATAGGTAGGTACTAGGTTATTGGCCCTGGGGCCTCTATAAGCCTAGCCAAAAAGGTTCCCTGGCTTTTGCCACCCAAGAAAAGTATTTTCTTGTGCCCCTGTCAAGTAGTGCCACAGAAGTGATCCCCGGGGTGAATTTTCTATTTCCCATCCAGTCATCAAGATTTTTTTTTAAAGAGGGCCAATGAGGAACTTTGCTTGACATGAATGGGTAGTTTGTTCCAGAGTATGGGAAGTCTCTGGGACAGGAATCTATCCCTCCAGTATGTTCTGTTTATTGTGGTGACAAGGTTTAGGTCCCTGGAGTATGTGGTTTGGAGAGATTGGGATTTCTTTAAGTGGAGCATATCCAAAAGCTGTGGGTTTGACACATCTTTGTATGTTGGGCAGAGATCGCTTCTGAGTAGGCGATATGCAACGGAGTTGAGCTTGAGTTTTTTGAGAGGGTCTGCATATGGCATCTATTTGAGGCCGGTAATCCTCTTAGTGAGGTATTTCTGTGCCATTCCAGTTGTTGTAGGTGTCTTGTGAGATACATGCCAAATGAAGCATTGTACTCTATAATGAGTCTGATGAGGGATGAGTAGAGAGGAACAATCACCTCCTTTTTTCTAGAGGAGAACCCTTTTGTAATGAGGTGTGCCATGTAGAAGGATTTCCTGACCACTGTAGCAATGTGGTTATCAAAGGAGAGACTACTGTCCACCTATGTCCCAAGGTTTCATCACACGTTCAGTGTTTAGTGAGCTACCACCTATGTGGAAGTTCATGGGTACAGATTTTTTCCCAAAGGGGATGACAATGCACTTCTTGACATTGAGCTTGAGGCCATGACTTTGACACCAAGCATCTATCTCTGTGAGGCCCTTTTGTAGAATGTCGATTCTGTTATGGTTCCCAGTTTGCAGTCATCTGCAAACTTTGTTAGCCAAAGACCTTCTGTGTTAGCCTGCACTTCAGAGAAGTAGATTCTGAACAGGAGAGGACTCAGGACCGAACCATGTGGTACTCCATTCATCACTGGTCAGAAGTCGGACTTCGAGTCGGCTGCTTTTACTGTGTGGGTTCTGTCAGTGAGCCACTTGGCCACCCATCTTGTGATGTAGGCATTTATGCCCAGTTTAGTGAATTTATCTATAATTCCAGAGTGGGGGATAGTATCAAAAGCCTTGGCGAGGTCAAAATAGGCTGTGTGCACTAGCTTGCCCTCATCTTTGGCTCTAGTGACTGCTTCAAAAAAGTCAATCAGGTTTAGTAGACATGATCTACCTTTTACAAACCCAAACTGAGTGGGGTCCAGGGTTTGGAGGTTACCTATGTCTTTGTTTATAAGCTCCAAGATGATACATCCCATGGCCTTGCAGACCAGGCTTGTCAGGCCAATGGGGCGGTAGTTTCCAGGGTCCATGTTGGCACCTCCTTTGTGAAGTGGGATAACCATCACTGTGCAATGTAGGCACATAGCCTGAGATGAGGCTATGATTGAACATGTTACTTAGGTGGGCTGCCAGTTCATTCTGTAGTTCGTGCAGTCTGCAGCCTGGGATGTTGTCTGGGTCCCATGGATGCTGTGTTCTTGGCTGTGGAGAGTGCGGTCTTTACTTGTTCATCTGTGATTACAGGGGCTTTGCATTCTTCCTGTATTAAGATGGGCCCTTTGGAGGGTGAGAGGGGGGTAAAGTTAGCACTGAACCTATCTGCCAGGATGTTGGCAATATTGGTTGGTTTTGTATATTTAGTGCCATTGTGCTGCAGCTCAGAGCAGATCTGAGTGTTGCCATTGAGATTCTTGACATAGCAGTAGAATGCTTTGTGGTTGTCTTTGGAATCAGTGGAAATTTTACTTTCATAACTGGCTTTGGAGGATTTTATGAGGAATCTCAGCTTCTTGCCGAGGCTGACCGAGGAATTTTACTCTTTTTTTGCAACAGCTTCTTCCTTCTTTTGTAGAGTTTGTTTATGGTAGGGGACCACCAGATTGGCTTCCTTTTTTGGAGGATAGTGTCTTGGTTCTGTTGGGGATGGCATGATTCATGCACTCGTGTATGTGCTTATACAGTGCATTTGTGTAAGATTCAGCAGTTGTACCTTTATTTTCCATCTGCATGAGTGTTGTGAAGTTTGCCACTTCTGTCGTAAGAAGCATGAAGTTGGCTTTGAGTAGTTTTTGATGGTGGTTTCCTTAATGGGGGGTGGGGGTGGGATATGGATGTCTTAGGGTGATTAGCTTGTAGTTGGATCTGACTAGCGAGGAGTTGACCTCTGGCATGGAACACCGGTTACCCATATTGGTAATGACCAGGTTCAGGATATTGCTTTCCCTGGTGGGGGCGTGGACAAGCTGATCCAAGGTGTTGGAATTTATGAAATCCAGGAAACATTGAGCAAATGAGTTGGTGTATGAATAGTTTTCCCAGTTGATGGTGGGGTAGTTGAAATCACCCATAATTAAGGTATTAGGTTGTACCGTAATATTTTCCAGTATCTTAAGAAATGAAGAGTGGGAATCCTGGAGCATGGTGGAGGATCTGTAACAAGCTACAACCTGGATTGCAGTCTTGCCCAGTGTCAGTTGCACTTGGATAATTTTGGGTGCATTATGTTGAGCAACTAGCCTGGAGTGTGGCTATCCTTAATGAATATGGACATGCCTCTGCCTTTAGTGTTTTGGTCCAGGGTAGGTGGTCGAAAGGTGTGGTATGAATTATAGCCTGGTAATGCAGGGGTGCTGTCTGGAGCCTTGAACCAGATCTCTGTCACTGCACAGATGTTGATGTTTTCCATTTTAAGGAGTACCTTGAGTGAGTGCATTTTGAGGTTTAGACTTCTAGCATTGAGTAGCATTACCCTCAGAGTTTGCTTGCTTGTACCTGTTACAGTGGTGAATTTAGAATTTGAACCTTGCCTAAAAAAGGCACTATAGGGGTGGCAAGAGCCTTAGCCAGTATCCAGAATCCCAGGGGCAACAGATGTAGGCCATCTCTGGCAAAGCATCATGGTCTGTTGACCATGTCATCCCAGGCAGACAGCTACCGGATCCCCTTAGAATGACAATAGAAGCTTAGCCAACTGTTGAAGTCAATCATTTTGTCCTTGTACTGTGGTATCATTCTGGGCAATGGCAGGATGCTACTCATGGCTAGGGTCATACCTGCCTGGGCTACAAGATCAGAGAGCTCCTCCATGTCTCTTTTTATGTATTCCAGGGAGGTATGTCTCAGGTCATTCACAACAACATGGACAATGACAGAGTCATGTTTGTACTTGTTGTGGAGTGACCTGAGTGCGTGTGTTATGTGGTAGATCCTGGCAGCTGACAGTAACTTTCTCCTTGTTTAGCCTGGTATGTGGGACATCAGTGTGTCTGACTATAAAGTCACCTATGACTAGTGTGTTGGGTATGTTGTTTTGCCTTATGGGCTGAGGTTGAATGGCACACTTATTTTGTGGGCTGTCATTTGGGTAGTGTTGGGGGGTGGTGGTTGTCTGCGTTTCAGATTGGGAGGTCTCTGTTGCTTTGGCATATTTTTATTGAGAGCCTCCGTGAATGTGGGTGTGTGCTTTGTGTCTCTATGTGTGGATTTTGAAGGACTCTGTGTTTAGTGTGGTATGGTGCAGGTGTTAACCTTCTCCTCTTGACTGTCTAGTGCAGTCTTGGCTGGAGAGAGCTTGGATTCCAGTTTGGCTATACAAATGCATCTCTCACAGGTTGTAGTATTGGATGGTAGGAGGAGAGAGTTGTCAGTGTACATGAGGCAATTGCTACATTGCCCCAAGATGCCCAGATTCATTAGGTGGACAGGAGAAGACACCGGGAGCTGACCCATGGACATGCCTGGATAGGTGCTTATTAATTTAAGTACTAAGAACTTTTTTCCTCTTGACAAGTGAGGAAAGTCGAGTGCTGTAGCAATTTATAGGTTCATAGGTTGGTACTAGGCTATCAGCCCTAGGGCCTATGCAAGCTTAGCCAAACAATTCCCTGGATATTTCTTCCCATAATATTTACTTCTCTGGACCCCTGTCTAGCAGGGCGACTGACATGATCCCCGGGGTGAATTTCCTATCTCTCATCCAATCATCAAGGTTCCTTTTGAAGAGGGCTAATGATGTGCTCTGCTTGACATGTATGGGCAGTCTATTCCAGAGTATGGGGAGTCTCTGGGTCAGGAACCTATCCCTCCAGCATGTTTTGTTCATTGTGATGACAAGGTTTAGATCCTTGGAGCATGTGGCCTTGAGGGATTGGGATTTCTTTAAGTGGAGCATGTCCAACAGCTCAGGGTATGACATGGCCTTGTATGTTAAGCAGAGATCGCCTCTGAGTACACGGTATGCCATGGAGTATAGCTGGAGTTATTTTAGACGGTCAGCATATGGCATCTGCTTTAGGACTGTGATTCTTTTAGTGAGGTATTTCTGTGGCCTTTCCAGCTGTTGCAGATGTCTTGTGAGGTACATACCAAATGGGGCATTATACTCTATAATGGGTATAATGAGGGATGAGTACAGTGGGACAATTACCTCCTTTTTTTTCTGGATGAAAAGCCCTTAATGATGAGGTATGCCACATAGAAAGATTTCCTGACTGTTGTGGCAATGTGGTTATCGAAAGTGAAACCACTGTCCACCTGTGTCCCTAAGTCTCTCATCACACTTTCGATGTTTAGTGTCCTGCCACCTATGTGGTAATTCGTGGGTACATGTCATGTTTTTTTCCAAAGGGGATAACTATACATTTCTTGGCATTAAGCTTGAGCCCATGGCTCTGGCACCAGGCATCTGTTTCTGTAAGGCCCTTTTGTAGAATATCCACATCGTTTGGGGATTCAATAATGGCTCCCAGTTTGCAGTCATCTGCAAACTTTGTTTTCCAGAGTCCCTTAGTGTTGGCCTTCAGAGAAGTAGATGTCAAACAAGAGTGTTCCCAGGACTGAACCCTGAGGTACTCCACTTGTCACTTGTCTGGAGCTAGATATGGAGTTGGCTACTTTTACAGTACAGTCTGGGTTCTGTCAGTAAGCCAGTTGGCAACCCATTGAGTAACGTAGGGATTTATGCCCAGCTTAGTAAGTTTATCTATGATTCCAGAGTGGGGGATGGTGTTGAAGGCCTTGGCGAGGTCCAGATAAGCTGTGTGGACTGCCTTACCCTCGTCCACAGCTCTGGAGACTGATTCAAAGAAGTTAATCAGATTCAGAAGACAAGATCGGCCCTTCACAAACCCAAACTGGGTGGAGTCCAGTGTTTGAAGGTTGCCAATGTCTTTGTTTATAAGTTCCATGATAATGCGTTCCATGCCCTTGTCAGACTGATGGGACGGTAGTTCTCGAGATCCAAGGTGGATCCCCCCTTGCGGAGTGGGATAACTGTAGCTGTGCACCACTCAGTGGGCATGAAGCCTGAGATGAGGCTATGATTAAACGTGACACTTAGGTGAGGTGCCAGTTCATACTGTAGTTCATGTAGTACACAGCCTGGGATGTCATCTGGTCCCACGGTTGCTGTATTCTTAGCTTTGGAGAGTGCGGTTTCTACCTGTGTGGCCATGATTACCGGAATTTGGCAACCTTTTGGTATTGATATGGGCCCTTTAGGGGGTGAAGTTGGCACTAAATCGATCTGCCAGGATATTGGCAATATCCTTGGGATCAGTATATTTAATGCCATTCTGTTGTAGCTCAGAGCAGATCTGAGCATTGACATTTAGATTCTTGACATAACCATAGAATGCCTTGTGGTTGTCTTTGGAATCTTTGGCAATTTTATTTTCGTAACTAGCTTTTGAGGATTTTATGAGGGATCTCAGCTTCTTACTGAGGCTGGTGAGGGAGTTTTTTGCATCCTGGGATTTTCCTCTCTTCTGCAACAGTTTCTTCCTTTTGTTGCATAGTTTGTTTACAGCAGGGGACCACCAGATTGGCTTCCTTTTTTGGAGAAGAGCATCTTGGTTCTATTTGGGATGGCACGATTCATGCACGAGTGGATGTGTTCGTACAGTGCCTTAGTGTAGGATTCTGCAGTCGAACTTTCAGATCCCGTCTGCATGGGTGTCGTGAAATTTGTCACTTCTGACTTCAGTAGCATGAAGTTGGCTTTGGAGAAGGATTTTTTTAGTGCGTACAGTGAGTTCTGAGCAAGTGCTGAGCACAAGAAAACAGTTTTGAGTGCTGAAACTAAAAAACTGGCTATTTATAGCTAAAACTAGCTAGTTGTAGCACCAATTCCATGAAGAGAAGCAGGCCATGGCCTGTTTGGTGATCCACAGTCTTGTCCCAGATGATGTAAGGGTCTGCAGGCTTGTAGCCTTTTTCTGGTAGATGCCTCGAATAGCAACCATTCCAATCAGGTATGTTAAGCACAGACACTCACTCTCCAACCAGAAAGAGTCCGGAATCAATGCACTCTTCTCCTGCTCTCATCAGGATATAAGCACAAATTCTAAGCTGTCACCTATAAAGCAGTTGTTAAGCTTTCTGGAGATCAGCAGTCTCCAGGAAATAATGTAACTGCACTCTTCTCACCAGGAGAAAACAGAAGCACTAATCCCAATATGACTACTAAGATGCAGAATGTAGGGTCTGCAATAACTGGTGGTATTGCAATAGATGCTTAAAGGTAAGATGGAAAAAATGGTTTATCCTAAACACTGCAGTGTGCACTACAGGAGTTAGATGTGAAAGCAGGTAACTTAAGTTTTACCTGTCTAAAAGTTAAGATTTAGTGGAGAGTCACTATTTTTAAAACAGCAAGATAGATTAAAAGGGGGTGTTCACTTTTGTATTCTGGTGCTATGGAATACAGTAGGATGGCCGATAAATTTAAATAGTTGAAGGGGAGTGATTTCACAAAATGATAATTTTCTGCTTACTCACACCAGCCAGTAAAAGCAGAGAGGAAATGAGATATATAGTCAAATTAACATAAGGGGCAGGCAACTAGATAGACCATGGTGTTTAAACCACAACAGTAACCAGGTGGGAAATTTTTCTGTCTGACTCATAAGAGAAAGAGCTGTGGTCTCTTTTCAAGTTTTAGTTCCTAGCTCCAACCCAGTCACTTCACAGATGATTAACCTTAGCTGACCTGTTGTAATTTATGTGTGACTCATTAACTGACATCTTCTAATTTCTGTCTGACTCATAAGAGACAGAGTTGTAGTCTCTTTTCAAGTTTTAGTATGCAGTTAAAAGCAGAATATAACTAAAACTCAGAGTAAAGAAAGCAAATCACAGTACACAAAATAGAAAAAGGCAATAAAGTAATACAAAACAACAAATAAAAATCAAACTAACCTTTCCCTCACAGCAAACTGTAGCAGAATCTGGGAGAGCCTTTCCAGTACTATCACTTGGCAGGTCTGAAAAGTTTCTTGCTGCCTTTCAACACAATGTATTAAATGGGTGGCTTGCTGTTGCTGTAGCATTATAAGTTCAGCAAACGTAAACAGTTTGATGAATAAAGTTCACAATCCAGTCTTTCTGGAATGTGTACAGATTTACATTGCTTTTATAAGAGCAGTCCTCCAAATCAGTTATTTTTTCCCAGAGAACTTTTTGTGCTGTTTGGCAGTGGGGTGCTCTCTCCTTCTTTAGCATGAAATTGGCACAAAGTCCTCACTATGACACAGGTGACACAAGTTTGACTAGTTGCTCAGTGCCTGTGGGAACTAGCAAAGGAGGAAGGAAGTTAGTGATCACTGCCAGATCACCCATCCCCCCATTACTTTCTTTCCAGCTCACCTATGTTGAGTGGAGTGAGGCAACACTGGCCTGCCACATGGGTGGTACCTATTAGGAATACTACATGTTTCACCCATGGAAAATGCGCCTTTAAGTGCATGCTGCCATTGTGCAGATGCACATAGCCTAGACATAATTTACCTGCATGCTACTGGTCTCAGCTGGTCACTGGACTTGAAAGTTGGCCCACTCCTTCTTATTACAGTGGGAACAAATGAACTGATAGTGCACCATCAGAAGGAATGACTGTGTTGTAGAACTCTTGACTAGCCTCGGAATGCCTTGCTCCTGACAAAATGAGTGGGTTGATTGGTAGAAATAATAGAGCCATTGGGCAGGTCTTGGAGGTGGGGGGTTAAAAATGGTAGCAATAAAATCCATATTCCATGCCGTATACAATTTATAAAAGTTATTTGCAATGTTGACATACTGATCTCCATACCAGGAAAACTCCAGATACTTAGTATGTTTGCAAATTAAATCCCTCACCATTATCTGTGATTGACATGCAGGTGACTCACTGTGTACATTAGCCAGCAGGCACAGAACATTATGGGTGTACAACAGCAGACCAGATACAGTAAAAACAAATCAAGGCCCATTAGGATCTCATGTTTAACTACAGCCTCCAGACTGGCTTTGTCTTGATAGAGTGGAGGACAGTGACAGTCATCCCTTTGCAATAATGCTAACTTGGGAAATTATAGGCCAGTGTTTGACTAGTCTTATTTATCAGGTCCATGACTATTCTTTTCATGGCCTTACATATAATGACATAGAAAACCACCAAACACTGGCACCTACTCAGGTCAACTATGTAAAGGGCAAGTAATACCTACTGAATCTGTTGGAGTTTTTTTTGAGAAAGTCAAAACAGTACATGCTGCCTACCTCAACCTGGCTAAGGTATTTGACAAAATTGCCCACTCACGTATTATAAATAAACTCACAAAGCAAGGCATAAACCCCTGTGTCACCAGATGGATAGCACACGGACAGGACGTGGTTAAAGTGGGTGAATCCAGATCCATCAAGAGGCCAGTTACTAGTGGTGTACCACAAGGCTCAGTGCTGCGACCAATCCTGTTCGGAATATACTACTGTGAAGTCAAGGCTAATGTGGAAGGCTTCTGGATGACAAAGTTTCCCAATGACTGCATGGTGAGGGCAATCACTGAATCCCCCAGTGATGTAGATGTCCTTCAGGAAGGTCTAGATCAGACAAATGACTGCTGCAAGATCCATAGCCTAAATCTAAATGCGAAAAAATGCATTATCATACCCTTTGAGAAATCAAATTTCCTTCAAATTGTAACATGAATAGCACCCCTAGATTCAGAGGTGAGAAATCTAGGTACATAGATAGAAAGTAACCTGAACTTTGAGCGCCATTGTCCACAGTGGTGCGTTGTGCCCTTCTATGTAGCACAACTTATAAGTAAAGCATCCAGATGCAAGGAAGTTATAGTCTTAGTGTACTCGGTCCTTATTAGACCAGTAATTGAGTACAATACGCTGGCATGTAGTTGACTAAGCACTTACAGCAGCTGGAGCAACCTCTGAGGTTCTCACAAAGAAAATACATGGTGTAAACAACATGTCCTATGTGGATAGACTAAAATCCCTATCCCTTTACTCTGTTTCCTACCAGCTATTAAGGGGTGATCTATGCCTGACCTACAAAGCACTCACAAATCCAGCCCTGATGGAGTGGTTGTACATCTGCAAGTCACACAGCATGAGGGTCACCTGATCTAGGGATCTAAACTTAGTCAGCAACCTGCACAAAACATGCTGGAGAGACAGATATGGGTCTCGGAGATTGACCCTTTGGAACAGGATTCCTGTTCACATTAAGCAGAGCCCATACCTGGCCCTCTTCAAAAGCAGTTTGAATCAATGGATGGGGAATTGCAAATTCACACCTGGGATAGTAGCTTTGTCACTTATCGATAGGGGCAGTCTGTAAGACACTCAAGGCATAGGCACAAATCCATGCTATCCTCTTGCCCCTAAGAGCCTTATGCTGGGTAATATTGGCTAGTCTTGTAAGCCCTTAGCCTAGTTATCTCCTATGAACCTATGAAGATGTAGCTGACCCTGCTTAACTATTGTTCTGCTCAGAAGAATACTGGAGTGCCACCACCACCACTACACATGCAAAGCATAAGTAAAATCAGTTTATAAGTGAAATTATTTCTAGGACATTGAATAAAAGTCTAATTAACATAAGAATGGCTAGGAATATTCATTTGTTTAAAATAAATTTTAATGGCTGGCTGGGTAATTATATTTATGACACTGACTGGGTTCCTTGAAGGCCCTCTGGCTTGAATGCTGGAGTACAAAAATCTGGGAAATATATGTAAAACTGTAAAGTAACACATTTACAATTGTGGCAAACACAGTATCATTATGCTCAGCAAAACAGTATGATTGTTAAGCCCTCTAATGTCCCTCGACAAATGGTGGCATATCTGGCACTAACCAGTGTGATTCCTCTGTTTATACGATATGCCAGTGCAACGTGCTCCTCTGTCATGGTCAAGAGGCATGAAACTTTTATGAAACCCTCCTTACTGTGACAGTGTCAAATATTTTGTGCCATTGTCACACAGTGTTATTCTACTTGCAATACTGGAAAGAGAGCTAGTAGTTTAAGTAGTGTTGTACATTTCCGCTGCAGTTACAGAATACTATGCTATGGACTGCCACTGTTTTTGATTTTTTTTTTTTGCCCCTGTGCCTGTCAACTTTAAAGCCATCCCCAATCTTTCTCCACATGAGGGATACACCCAGTCCTGTGGGGCAGGAACCACCCAAAGTATTTGCCGGGTTTGGCTATGGCCCTTTTCCTACACATGCAAGTGCCTTTGCATGTGGCAGCAAGGGTTATCATCACAGGTTAAGTCAGATGCAGCCTATATCCTTCTTGTACTGGCTGTTATAAGCAAAGTCCTTCACTTCCACTTGGAGCAACAGCTGAGATAGCTGTGAACCCCCGATTGGTATGTCCATATTTCCATGCTTGTGCCAAACACCTAGGCTGCTAATTGTGGTTGGGAGGGTGACCTAATGGTTAAGGTGTTTGCCTTACAAATGCAAGGTGTAGGGTTTGAGTCTCACAAGGGATAATTGGCTAGGCTTAAAATGGCTCACAAGGGCAGCTAGCCTAGTGAATGTGATTGATTGTTTTTTTTAATTGAACTCAGGTCACCTGGGATGTAGGGCATTATCCCACACACCATCTGCACAAAACACTACCACTGTTGTAGTCTAATAAACTACCATAAGTATAACACATGCTATCGAAAACATCATTGATGATGTGCTTTTTTTCTAGAGGAAATATGCACAATGGTCATATTAGTGTGGTTGCACTAAAACAATGGTACTCGCTGCAGGGGCACAGTGTATGGCAGTGTGCTGTTGACATCTACTGAATAATATTTTGCTAAAGAAATTAGAGTTTTTTTGTAATAGCACAGCATGAAATTGGTTAGAGATGTGCAGCAATAGTTCTTATTGGCATGACTTAGAATGATGTGTTGGCCAAGTAATTATGTGCACATGGAAATTTCAATCTCATCTTCTGCATGACACACCTGTCTTTAAACTGGTATTTTACTTTTTTACAGAAGAATTATGTTTTTATTGTGATCCATAAATGCAGTTTATTACAGAGAAGTCATAATATATCTATCTTGTGCATTCATTCTTTCAAGTTTCATCACCCTCATGTTAGTATCTTTCCGTGAGTTTCATGTGCGTAACTGCTCAAATGCGTACTGGCATTAGTCCCATTAAAAGGATGTTTCTCCTTATTATGATATGTATAGTGGCTGCTTCCTTCCATCAGAAGGTGACAGTCCTCTAGTTAAAGAGAGACAGTCCAATGCAAGGAGGCTACAACTGCACATATAAAAGAGCTTCACTGATTTAATAATCTGAATTTCAGGTGGAAATACTAAGCTGGGTCTACTGGATTCATGGAGTTTGGAGATGTGATGAGTCTGTCTAGTCAGAATTCTCAGCTGCTTTCTCTGGTTGAAGAAGAGGAGGAGGAGGGGAATCTCAGTAGTGGGACTGTACACCATCCAAGTGTTTTCTATATTTTTCTAACCAGTTAGGTCACATTTATACTGATTTAGTAAAAGTTGTTCAGGGCACTGGGAAATTCCTTTGCATAACAGTGCAGGAAGTGGGGGCTAAAAGGCTTCCTACCTGCGAGGAGCATGTGGAAGGGAAGAGTGATGAGAAGAAGCAAGTTGTTCAAAAGGGAGTATAAAAAAAAAAGAAGCTTATTGTAAGTCATGACACACCATCCTGTATGCAGTCGTTGCAACTTACAAAGACCTGTACACCATCACAGTGGATGATTCCTGCAGGCTGAGTTATATCCACTACTTTTTCCACTGGTACCCTTATGCTTTTATTTGCATCCGTAAGCTGACAGCTCCTGGTCAGATTATGCAAATGTATTTTCAAAAATGTAGATTTGGAATTTTCAGTGAGGTTGTGATGTAAGGATCTAGTATTTTGATACGTACCACCAATAAATGTAATATCATTAACACTTTGCAAATAGCTCAGAACAAATATTACAGTTTCTTAATCCATTCTAGCAGTTAGACATTAAGCTTTAAGTTATGTAATGAATTCAGACAATCCTGGCAAAAATAAATTAATTAAAAGCAGATGGGACCTGACCTCCTGGGCTAGCATTTTAGCTCACTGGCCAAGTTATATGCCTGAGCTCCTGGGTCTGGGATTCATTCCGGACCTCTAATCACTGTCCATATAGAATCTGTATGATCTGCCTGTGGCTTTGCAGATTTTCTCTAGTTTTCTCTGCTACTGTAAGTTATCTAGTGATCTATATTTACTGTTGCCATTGGAGTAGACCATGTCAGTTACCCCCCATATATTTTTTGGGTTTACCACTATGATAGACCACATCACTTAGTTACATTGCAGAATTAAACTTTTATTTAGCTTTAATAATCAGGCAAAATGTACAATTCATTTACAGTTTGGGAGCAAAGGACTGCTAGAAACAGAAAAAAGTACAGTTGTGTACCTACCATAAATGTAGATGTTCGAGTGTATTCACTGTTGCAGTCATTACTCTTGGGTTATCCTGCTGGCAGGCTACCCACAGTCGGCCTGAATTCCAAAGTCCTGTTCCAGCGTCAGTTGCTGTCACCTCTTGTATAAAATATGCAGCCGACGCCATTTTCTTCAGTTTTTCTTGCCCCAGATGTCAGGTGCCCCCAAAAGGGTAGGCTAAATATATTATGCCAATAAACATACATGCAGTGAAGAAACATTTCCTTCATCTACAAGCAAATACACCACATAGGTTGTATAGAATAGAGAAGTACAGATAAACCCCAGCAAAAGAAAGGGGGACGGTGGGAGGGTAACCTGGACTGCAACAGTGAATACACTCGAACATCTACATTTATGATAGGTACACAACTGTAGCATGTTCATTGTGTTTCACTGTTGCTTGAATCCCAAAGCTGAGGATGGGTGGCTGGGCTACATAGGATTAGGAGAGGCTATGAGGCCCTGCAGAACTGCAGTTGCAAAGCCTGCTCTGGATTTAGAGTAAAGAAGTAGTTGGTAGTGCTTTGTAAAAGTGTGCACTGAACTCCAAGTTGCAGCCTGTAATATGTCTTTGGTTGGTACTCCTCTGAGGAAGGCTGCTGAAGTGGCTGTTGCTCTGGTAGAATGAGGCCTAATGCCCTTAGGCACTGATTTGCCATGTTGAGAATAGCAGAAATGGATGCAATGGCCTATCCATTTAGAAATAGTATGTTTGGAGATAGCCTTTCCTTATGATCCTGCAGCATATGACACTAAAAGTTGCTCAGTCTTTCTGAAAGCCTTAGTTCTGTCCAAGTAGAAGCATAGCTGCCTGTGTATGTCCAAAGAATGCAGAATTTTCTCACCCTTGTTCTGTGGGTTTGGATAAAAGTTATGCAAGTGAATGGTTTGGTTGAGGGCCACACTGGACACCACCTTAGGCATAAATGTTGGGCTTGTCCTCAGAGAAACCCTGTCTGGATGAAAAATGATAAAAGGTTCCACAGCCATGAGTGCTTGTAACTCCGAGACTCGTCTTGCAGAGGTTATTACTAGGAGCAGAGCTGTTTTCCAGGATAAGAATTTTATATCCGCTGTTGAGGCTGGCTCAAAAGGAGGCAGTGTGAGTTTTTCCAAGACATAATTGAGGTCCCATGCCGGAATTGGTGCTCTCCTTGGAGGCCTGATGTTTTTGGCCCCTCTGAGGTACTGCCTTATTAATGGATGAGAAAAGATAGGTTGTTCCATATTGTAATGGGCTGAAATGGCAGAGGCATGAATCTTAATTGATGAAAAAGAAAGGCCTTTGTCCAGCATCTCAGTTAGGTATTGTAAAATCTGAGGGATATTTGGCACATACGTGTCAATGCTTTGTTCCTGGTTCCAAGCACAGAATCTCTTCCATTTTTCTGCATATGATTTTCTGGTACTGGGCCTCCTGGCCTCCAAGATAACATCCATAACAGCTTTTGAAAGAGGAGTGTTCTGAATGGCTACATTATCCACCATGCTGCCAGACAAGGTCCTGAGTTGGCAGTGCAGGATCCGATTGCTTTGTTGGGTCAGCAAGTGAGAAGTTTGAGGCAATATCCATGCTGGACCTTGAGACAAGCTCTTTAGGATTGGGTACCAGTGCTGGTGTGGCCAGTCTGATGCAATCAATATCATTTTTGGTTTCTCTTGTTTGACCTTTAGGAGTACCCTGGGAAGGAGAGGCAGTGGAGGAAAGGCATATACTGTTAGATTTATCCAGCTGAAGGATACTCTCCATGCTTGTTTGTGATAAATCCTTGTGCAAAATCTCTGTAATTGGCAGTTGTGAGGGGAGGCAAAAGATCTATGTCTGGGCATCCCCATTTCCTTGTTATCATGCTGAAGACTTGTGGATCCAGTTTCCACTCGTGGGGATCCTTGAGGTTTCTGCTAGCTTGAGTATTTGTCTTTCCTGGCAGGAATTGCGCTTGCAGGTAAACTTGATAAGTCAATGCTCTGTCCCATAAAGTCATTGCTCTTCTGCAGAGGGGTTAGGAATGTGTACCTCCCTGATTGTTTATGTACCACATGACCGTGGTATTGTCTGTCTTTATCAGAAGCTGTCCGGGATGAAGTAGATCCTTGAAAGCTGTCAGGGCATTCTGAACAGCTAGCATCTTTTTTTGATTGATGTGAAGATGCATCTGGCTTGCAGGCCATGTGCCCTGAATTTTCCTGCCATAAATCTGATGCATCCGTTGTCAGTGTCTGTCTGGCTGTGGGTAAACTGAATGGCAGACCCTTGTTGTGGTGACAGGCCTCTCCCCACCATAGAAACTCCTGTTGCAGGCAGGGAATTACTGTCTCCAGGCTGTGGCAATGCTGAGTCCAAACACTTTTTAGATACCATTGTAGTCTCCTCATATGCAGTCTGGCATATGGAATTAGTAGAATGCAGGATGCCATGAAACCCAAGGCCTGCAGGATTTTCCTTGCAGATAACTGGGTCTTTGTTGCCAATTTTTTGAAGTAAGAAGTCAGCTGCTTTTGTTTGTCTGGCGTGAGATAAGCCATCTGGGCAGTTGTATTTAAGCTTGCACCCAGGAATATTATCTCTTGAGAGGGCACCAGTTCTGATTTATTTTCGTTTACTGTGTACCCTAGGCAAATTAGTAATCTTTTTACAAATGCCAGATGCTTTAGAAGAATGTCTTTGTTCTCTGCTTGAATAAGACAGTCGTCCAAGTAGGGATATATTTGAATTCCTCTTTGTCTGCAGAATGCAATTACTGGTGCCAGGCATTTTGTGAAGACCCTGGGTGCAGTAGATAAGCTAAAGGGCAGTGCAGAGAATTGGTAGTGCATTGAGCCAGCTATGAATCTGAGGTATCTTCTGCAAGATTGTCTGATTGGGACATGCAGGTATGCCTCTTTTAGGTCCAAAGTTACGAGCCAAGCCTTCTTGCCCAGCATGGGCAGTAGCTGCTGTAGAGTCAACATCTTGAATTTTGGAACCTCCAGAAACGTGTTTAGTAAGACAGGTCCACTGTTGGTCTCCAGGCTTTGTCCTTTCTGGGCACTAAGAAAAGTCTGGAGTAAAATCCTTGCCCCTGCTCTTGTTGTGGTACTTGTTGAATGGCCCTCATGCCCATGAGGGCTGTAATTTGCTTTTGTACCTTTGCCCATTGATTGTGTGGCAGGTCTGGCATACCTTTTGACCGTGGTAGGGTGTGAAAATGGAACCTGTAGCCTTGGGACACTATGTTCAAGACCCATTTGTCTTGGGTAACCATTTGCCAATTTGATAAAAAAAGTACTAGTTTTCCCCAAAAGTGCTTGGATCTGGTAGAGGGAAGTCATTTGGACTGTTTCCTGTAAGGTTGTGATTTGTCTTATCCGCTTTTGGAGGTAGGAGCACCCCATTGTTTAGGCCTGTATGAGCCTTGGGGCTAAGATCTGCCTCTGGGACGCCTGTATCTACCTCTTTGTGGTCTGTCTGACACTGGAAAGGACCAATTTTTAGAAGGCCAGTTCCTGCTAAATCTGGGTGGCTGTACCTGTAAGAATTCCTTAACTGTCTGTATGGATTTCACTTTATCCTCCATTTTCTTCAACACCTCTTTTGCTTTAGCACCAAACAAAGTATCATGCTGTAATGGGGCATCTAATAATTTTGCTTTAACATGATCAGGCAGATTCTGTTCCTTTAACCAAGCATGCCTTCTAATAACAGAACCTGTAACAACAGCCCTGCAAGAGGCCTCCAGTGAATCATAACCACATTGCAAAGTATGCTTTCCCACTTGTTCAGCTGCATGCAATAAATCCTGCATTTCCTTGTTCTCTGAACATTCAGTATTTGTCAACATTTTCTGTTTAAGCAGTGACATTAAGTATTGCTGATGTTTAAGCATATGAAACTGACAATTTAAAGCCCTTACAGCCAAGGTAGCAGAGTGTAAACTTTTTTCCATCTGTCCAGTGCCCTTGAATCTCTATCAGAGGGGACAGGGTTTTTTTGCAGTGGAAACTTTGACCCCTTTGCGACCCTGAGATATAGTTTCTGGGTCAGCAGCGGGGTTTTTATATATGAATTTATGAGAATCCGGGACCCTGTAGTATCTGTCTGGCTTAGCAGGTACAGGGGGTAAAGAGTCAGGGGACAAGCCGGACTCTGAAAATACATCATCTACAATGTCTAGAACAGGTGGAATAGCAAGGGGTCTGTGCTAAGGAAGTAGTAGAAAGTCTCTGAGCCTTTACTTAGATTCAGAGTAATCTTGGCTCTCCCAGTGGAAATGCTCCCTCATGGTATGCAGGGTTTCCCCAAAAGAATAATCCTCAGGAGGAGAGGCTGAAGGAATGGATTCTTCAGCATCAGAGTCCTCATAGGGAGGCATAGAATAATCCTATTTAGAAGAGGAATCAGAGGAAATGGAAACCTGATCAGAAGAATCATATTCTGTCTCTTGCCTAGACCTCTTATCAGGAGAGGGATGGGAACCCCTGATCAAAGTAATTAGGTCTTCGGCCATTTTAAGCATCTGTTTTTTAGGCATGGAAGTCTGAGTAGGAGAATGCTGTACTTGCTTCTTTGTCTTGAGAGCTGCTTTAGTCTTTGTCTTTGAAGCTGAAGATGGTTTAACATATAATTGTGTAGGTCTGAAGACACCCTCAGAAGCCGATGCCTGCTCAGCGGCTCCGGACCCATCTGAGGGAATGGTTCCCGAGTGTCCAATACCTTCAGTATCTGGAGGCCCAGTCGGCTCCATGTGGGAGTCGGAAGCGGCCTGTGGCTCTGAGGTAGCGGGCACCAGGGGCTGCGAAAGCACCTCACTGAGAACCGGAGAACTGTCGACTGGCCTAACGGAGGCCTCATCATCGGTTTTGGACCTCGGATGCCTATCCTTTTCCTTGTCCTTGGGTTTTTTGTAAACTCCTGTTGTCGGCTGTTCCAACGGCATTATATAATTAAATCTTCGCCCAAAGTAATGAAATGCAAAATTGAACCGACTCTTGATAGTGCGTTGGTTAAATCTAGCACAAAACCGAACTAGCAACATTGTGATCAGGGCCTAGGCAAGGAATACAGTAAGAGTGAAAATCCTTATGAGGTATTTGCTTCCCACAAGAAATACAATTGTTAACTTTTTCTGACATCGGTCTGGAGCAAGAAAAGTTTTAGCTTTAATGAAGACTTCGGTTCTGAAATTCGGATTTGAAAATCTCAGGAGTCGGCCGACTGGCACTTGTGAACTGCTTTTGCTTCTGGCACCGTGTGGCAAGAAAGACTGAAGAAAATGGCACACTGACGTCAGGGAAGAGGCGGCAGCAACCGACGCCAGACCAGGACTTTGGAATTCAGGACGACTGTGAGTAGCCTGCCGGAAGGATAGCCCAAGAGTAATGACTGCAACAGTGAAACACGATGAACATCTACAAAATGGTTGTTTTTCAGTGGGAGTATAGACAGAGAAGGGAAATTATACATAGGTACAAATTACAAGTGAAGGCCTGCAGTGCCTTCCAAATTCTCTACTTTCTTCTTCATCCAAAGATGTTACTTTATTGTATCATTGTTTTTGTTGTAGTATTATCAAACATCTAAGTGCATGTTAATGGTTGATTCTTTCTCAAATTGTGGAAGCACTTGCAAATGTTTGTCCAATGGCAAGTTTCAGATTTAATATAGCATTCTTTGAATGAGTGCCCAGAGAACATAATTAGTGCTCAAGTGGTTTTGGAACCCTTCTTTCTTCTTCATCCTGAAATAAATGGAACTTTAATTAAAAAAGTGAGACACATGAAATACCTACAGCTGTTAAGTTCTTTATTGCTCCAAAATGGTGGGGAATGAGACACATGAAATCGCCCTGCTAGACAGGGGTCCAGGGAACTAAATAGTGTGGGAAGAAATAGCCAGGGAATTGTTATGGCTAGGCTTGTATAGGCCCTAGGGCTGATAGCCTAGTGCCAACCTATGGAAGGCACTTCCAGATAGAAGGTACATGGTCAGACATAAAATATTTTTGAAGTGCTCTTACTGGGTAAAAGTGGTTCTGAGTTGCATAGTTTTCTGACAGCAGTATTGCTAAGTTTTGAATAGTGACTATTAACAGCACCCTGATTATGTGTAGGAAATGTGTTTTTACTGTGCTACAAGATCATCATATTCATTTTTTATTAAACTATTCTTTTTGTGTGCTACTGTCTGCTGACCTTCATCTCTGCATGATCTATTGGCCCATTTATTCCTCAGGGGTGACAGCTGTTCATAGCAGATTCATTTCTCACGGGGAACAGAACTATCATTCTGTCAGCTGTTATGACATTTTTACAAGTGTGGCCTAACCCCACCACATGGTGGTAATGTGGGCTTGCATCTCCATAGAGGGTGCACCTCTGCCCATGGTATGCATGCATACCCACTCCTTGGCACACACATGCCACCACAATGGCTGGTTTACCATACTGACTTGGGTAAGCCAACCCTTGTCTCTCTTCCCAGGGCCTCTTCTCAGGGAAGGAGTGCACACCTCTCCCATGGAGCACCAAGTCACCAGAAAAAGAGAAGCAGCCATCACAAGCTTCCCTCCCAAGTAAGCATGCCCACACAAGTAATGCATTTCCTGACTGCTTGTCCTTGGCTCTTCCATCTTCCCAAGCTGCTAACTGATCTCCATTTGTCTGAGTCACTGTCAGGATCTTATCCTTCTGCACTGTTGAGCCAGGATAACCAACTGATTGCTGGATGAGAACAGAAGTATTCAGGAGTTTGTGAGGCAAAAGTGAAACTAACAATTCAGGTCCAAGTGGAGACTGTATGAAGTAACAGTATATATATATATATATATATATATATATATATATATATATATATATATATATAGCTACATTTCACAGACACACACTTCACTTTATCAAATCCTCAATTCATTAACAGAATGAAATGCGCAGAAAATCCATCAAGGGCACTCACTGAGTGCTACAGTTGTTGATAAAAGGAAGATTGTATGTAGACAAGGTAATTATGGATTTTGGATATTAATGCTGAAAATTTTTGATATACACCAAAACTTTCAGGATTAAGGGTGGTGGGAATGTTTGTGTGTGAATGTTTTTGGGATAGGATTAAACAAAGGACTAGGAAACAGGACAGATTTAGTATTGTACATGAATGGTGTGGTGTGTGTCTGTATTGTGTAGTTGTAATGGTGGTGTTACAGAGGGGGTTTCTTTAATTCAATATAGCTGAGTGATGCTGCCAGGTGCATCTGCAGTTAATTCCTACTGACACATCTAGGTGTCAAATATTGTTTGTTCATATTTGCATCAATAATTCCAAAATCATGTTATGTACAAGGTTTTAAAAGATTTCATCTTAAAGCTTACACAATGGCAAACAACTAGAGTAACACTTGACCTCTGTCTAGTGCAGGTAAATAGATGCTAATTTATATAGATATAATGATGTAAATATCTCAAGCAACCAAGTAACACAACTCCTTAGCTTCGTATGAAAGTTCTCAGCTAGATTAATAAAATGCTGCTGATAGTTTCTGTGTAACTTGAGTGGTTGCTTTGATACTGTAAGTTGTTTACAAAAATATTACAAATTTAATAGTTACTGTGACTGATAAAAATCAGTTTAAGACCTAGAACCTAAAGAATACTGCCACTATAAAAATAGTTTGTGCTGAAGAGTTTGCCATTTACACTTCTTTCATAACCCCTATGGTTCCAGAAACATGACATTTGTTTGAAATTTCAGGACATCATTTGATTCTGTCATAAGTCTTAGGCTCTGCCCATTGGAAGTCACATTGCAAACTTCCTGAGCTTTATTGGGGTGAATGAGTTAAGGTAAACTGCAGGGTTGGGATTAGGGCAAGGTTTGGGTTAGCCTGCCCTGCCCATCCTTACTAATGTATGCTAACCCTAACTCTATCACTGCCTCTGTCCTTAAAGTACAGTTGTGTACACTTACCGTAAATGTAGATGTTCGAGTGTATTCACTGTTGCAGTCATTACATTTGGGTAATCTGCTGGCAGGTTGCCCTCAGTCGGCCTGAATAAAGTACAGTTTTGTACCTACCATAAATGTAGATGTAAGAGTGTAAACACTGCTGCAGTCATTACACTTGGGTTATCCTGCCGTCAGGCGGTTCCCCAGTCGGCCTGAGTTCCAAAGTCTTGGCCTGGTGTCGGTTGCTCTCGCCTCCTCCCTGACGTCAGTGCGACAGGGGTATATAAGATGCAGCCGATGCCATTTTCTTCAGTTTTTCTTGCCCCAGATGTCAGGTGCCCCCAAAATAGGTAGGCAATTCAAATTGCTAGTAAAGTATACAAAAGAAAAGCAAACAACAATTTTCAGTTACCAGCAAATACTCCCCATAGGTAGTGAAGGGTAGAAGACCTAGGTATGTACCAGCAAGTAAGAGGGAGGGTAACCTGGACTGCAGCAGTGTTTACACTCGAACATCTACATTTATGGTAGGTACAAAACTGTACTATGTTCATCGTGTTACACTGCTGCAGTCATTACACTTGGGTGTAATCCCAAAGCTGAGGTAGGGTGGCTGGTTCTATAAGGAATTAGGGGTGGGTATAAGCCCCTGCAGCACAGCAGTGGCAAAGCAAGCTCTGGATTTGGAGTATAAAGGCAAATGGTAATGCTTGGTGAAGGTATGCACAGAACTCCATGTTGCTGCTTCCAAAATATCCTTGGTAGGTTGTCCTCTGAGGTAGGCAGTTGAAGTAGCTGTTGCCCTGGTGGAGTGAGATCTAATGCTGCTAGGTACAGGTTTCCCATGGTGTGTATAGCAGAAACGTATACAATGTCCTATCCATTTTGAAATAGTCTGTTTTGAAATGGCTTTTCCCTGTGCTCCTGCAGCATATGCTACCAATAATTGCTCAGATTTTCTGAAAGCTTTGGTTTTGTCCAAGTAGAAGCGTAACTGCCTGTGAATGTCCAAAGAATGCAGTAGTCTCTCCCCTTTGTTCTGTGGTTTTGGATAAAAAGTTAGCAAGTGAATAGTTTGGTTTAGAGCCACACTTGATACCACCTTTGGCATAAACGTAGGGTTAGTTCTTAAAGACACCCTCTCCTGGTGGAAAATGAGGAAAGGTTCTACTGCCATTAGTGCCTGTAATTCTGAAACTCTTCATGCTGATGTTATTGCTAGTAGCAGAGCAGTTTTCCAAGAGATATATTTTAATTCTGCTATGTTAGCTGGCTCAAAAGGAGGTAAAGTTAATTTTTCCAAAACAAAGTTGAGGTCCCAAGTTGAAGTAGGTGCTCTACGGGGCGGTCTTATGTTTTTAGCCCCTCTGAGGTACTGTTTGAGCAAAGGATTAGAGAAAATTGGTGGATCCGTGTTGTAATGAGAAGAAATGGCAGAGGCGTGGATCTTGATGGATGAAAAGGAGAGGCCCTTGTCCAGCATCTCAGTTAAATATTGAAGTGTCTGAGGAATGTTTGGGACAAGAGGGTCAAGGATGTGAGTCTGGTTCCAGGCACAGAATCTCTTCCATTTATCCGAATAGGCTTTCCTGGTACTAGGCCTTCTGGCCTCCAGAATGACATCCATAACAGCTTTGGAGAGAGGCATTGCTTGCTTGACTAAGGAATTTTCCATGCAGCTAGGTTTAAGGTCTTTAGCTGGCTGTGAAGTATCTGATTGTTGTGCTGAGTCAGCAAATGTGGGATTTGAGGCAAAATCTAGGGTGGTTCTTGTGCTAAGTTCTTTAAGATTGGGTACCAGTGCTGGCGTGGCCAGTCTGGTGCAATCAGGATCATCTTTGGCTCTTCTTGCCTGGCTTTTATGAGTACCTTTGGAAGGGGAGTTAAAGGTGGGAAAGCATATACTTGTAGGTTTTTCCAGCTGAATGAGAGCGTATCCACTTTCCATGCTTGTGGATGGTAACTCCTTGTGCAGAATTTCTGTAGCTGGCAGTTCATTGGAGATGCAAACAGATCTATGTCCGGGCTCCACCATTTTTGTGTTATCATTCTGAATATTTGTGGATTCAATTCCCATTCGTGGGGATCCATGATGCTTCTGCTTAAGTCGTCTGCCAGTGTGTTTTTCTCTCCTGGCAGGAATTGTGCTTGTAGATGAACTTGGTAGTCTAGAGCTGTGTTCCACAAGGTCATGGCTTGTCTGCAGAGGGGGTAGGAGTGTGTGCCCTCTTGCTTGTTTATGTACCACATAACTGTGGTGTTGTCTGTCTTTAGTAATAGTTGTCCTGGATGCTGCAGGCCATTGAAAGCTATAAGGGCATTTTGTACAGCTAGCATCTCTTTTTGATTGATTTGAAGATGCCTTTGCTCTGTGGGCCACTCGCCCTGAATACATTTTCCTGCCATGTGTGCTCCCCAGGCGTACTCCGATGCATCTGTTGTCAGTGTTTGCCTGGCTGTGGGTTGAGTAAAAGGCTGTCCCTTGTTGAGGTGACAAGCTTGAGCCCACTATCGAAACTTCTGCTGAAGGCAAGGAATTAGTGGTATAACTGTTTCCAAACTTTGACAGTGTTGAGACCATACACTCTTTAGGTACCATGGTAGTTTCCTCATATGCAGTCTGGCATATGGAATTAGTAGTATGCAAGATGCCATGTAGCCCAAGGCCTGCAGAATTTTTCTTGCAGGGAGTTGGGTCTTTGTTACCATCAATTGAAAGTATTGAGTCAGTTGTCCTTGCTTGTCTGGCGTGAGATAAGCCATCTGGGCCATTGTGTTCAAGCTGGCACCCAGGAATATTATCTCTTGTGAGGGCACTAGTTTTGATTTATTTTCGTTTACTGTGAACTCCAGGCAACTTAATAACTTTTTTACGAACGCCAGATGCTTTAGAAGAATGTCCTTGCTCTCTGCTTGAATCAGGCAGTCGTCCAGGTATGGACAAATTTTAATTCCTTTCTGTCTGCAAAATGCAATTATTGGTGCCAGGCACTTTGTGAAGACCCTGGGTGCAGTAGATAAGCCAAAGGGCAGTGCAGAGAATTGATAGTGCATTGAACCAGCTATGAATCTGAGGTATCTTCTGCAGTTTTGTCTGATAGGGACATGCAGGTATGCCTCCTTGAGGTCCAAAGTCACGAGCCAATCTTTCTTGCCCAGCATGGGGAAAAGCTGCTGTAGTGTCAACATTTTGAATTTTGGAACATCCAGGTAAGTGTTTAGAGAAGAAAGATCCAGAATGGGCCTCCAGGCTTTGTCCTTTCTGGGAACCAGAAAGAGTCTTGAGTGCAATCCTTGTCCTTGCTCCTGTGGTGGTACCTTTTGAATAGCTCACATGTCCATGAGTGCTGTAATTTGTTTTTGAGCCTCTCCCCATTGATTTGGTGGCAGATTTGGCATTCCTTTTAACCTTGGCAGAGTGTGAAAGTGGAACCTTGAGATACAATGTTGAGAAACCATTTGTCTTTGGTGATCCAATGCCAATTGTGATAGTAATGTGCCAGTTTTCCTCTTAAGGGGGCAGCCAAGAGAGAGTTGTTTGGCAGCTGTAGTGGAAAGTCATTGAGGCTGCTTTTTATATGGTTGGGGCCTGTCTTCCCTTTCTTTCTGGCCTGGTGTACCCCATTGTCAAGGCCTGTAAGGACCTTGTGGTTGACCTCTACCTCTTGGACGTCTGTATCTGCCCCTTTGAGGTCTGTCTGTAACTGGAAAGGACCAATTCCTTGTTGGCCAATTTCTGCTAAAACGAGGAGGCTGAACCTGTAAGAAATCCTTCACCATTTGCATAGATTTTTCCTTATCCTCCATCTTCTTTAATACCTCCTCTGCCTTAACACCAGACAACGAACAACAAAAGTAGACCAGCAGGAGCAGATTCAGAGGTAAGATACAATCCTTTATTATAAACAGACCGGTTTCGGCATAGCCTGCCTTCTTCAGTGTAGGACAAACAACAATGTCCTATTTACCATGCAATAAATACAAAATGTAAACCAATAGGCAGACAGAAGTCATAAATATTAATGAAACATAGAAATGTGAAAAATAGCCATAGCCCCAAGAATTTCCTCATACAGCATCAAAACCAGTATAGATAAAAATCTATCTGACATCCTAAAATTTATACATTAAATCTAAATCCTATGAAAAACATAGGACCTCTTGAAATGGGTATATACATAGAAATACATATTCAAAAAAGGAAATACATCCAAAAATGAACACTGATCAATAGTGAACTGTGTTACACCATATGAAAAAAACAACAATCTGATAAATTATTCATTATGTTAAGACTAGGTATTGGACATAACAAAAAAACAAACAAGTCTATGATTTATTCATCATAAAAAATGATGAAAGACCACAAAGTAAAATGCAATATTACAAACTAAACATCCACAAAGCAATAACTTCCTGGACCTATTTGACAAAATAACCTGAGGATAAATCAAATATAAAGAAAAAAATAATTTGGGAATAGACATATACTATGCAACAATAAAACAGTCTGAAAAACAGAATAACGATGGTGAACCATGGTACACCAATCAAAGTATTCAGATATTTATTGAGAGGATCATCAAATCTTAGATAAAAATATTCCGCAAACTATGAAAGACCACTAGATAGACAACAATCTAATGTCTAATACCTAGTCTTAACATAATGAATAATTTATCAGATTGTTGGTTTTTTCATATGGTGTAACAGTTCACTATTGATCAGTGTTCATTTTTGGATGTATTTCCTTTTTTGAATATGTATTTCTATGTATATACCCATTGCAAGAGGTCCTATGTTTTTCATAGGATTTAGATTTAATGTATAAATTTTAGGATGTCAGATAGATGCTGTATGAGGAAATTCTTGGGGCTATGGCTATTTTTCACATTTCTATGTTTCATTAATATTTATGACTTCTGTCTGCCTATTGGTTTACATTTTGTATTTATTGCATGGTAAATAGGACATTGTTGTTTGTCCTACACTGAAGAAGGCAGGTTATGCCAAAACCGGTCTGTTTGTAATAAAGGATTGTATTTTACCTCTGAATCTGCTCCTGCTGGTCTACTTTTGTTGTTCGTGGTTATGGTTTGGACCGTGCACTCCCCCGTGCATAGAACTTTGGTTTTAACTCCAGACAACACATCCCGCTGCAAAGGTGCATCCAATAATTTTGCCTTAACATGATCTGGTAATGTATGTTCTTTTAACCAAGCATGTCTTCTAATGACAGAGCCTGTAACTGCTGCTCTACAGGAGGTCTCTAAGGAATCAAAACCACAATTGCAAAGTATGTTTTCCCACTTGTTCAGCTTCATGCAATAAATCCTGCATTTCTTTAAAATTAGGAGGATCTGAATCTGGAAGCATTTTTTGTTTCAACTGAGACATCAAAAATTGCTGATATTTTAGCATGTGAAACTGGAAATTTAAGGCTCTCATTGCTAAAGTTGCAGCTGTATATACTTTATTTCCCCATCTGTCTAATGCTCTGGAATCTGTCAGAGGGAACTGGGTTTTTTGCTGATGAGGCCTTAATCCCTTTGGGTCCCTGAGAAATAGTTTCAGGGTCAGCAACAGGGCTTTTATACAGAAATTTGTGAGAGTCAGGGACTCTGTAATATCTATCAGGTTTAACTGGGGCTGGAGGTAAGGAGTCAGGATTTAAGCTGGATTCAGTATACATATCATCCACAATAACTAAAACTGGTGGAATAGCAAGGGGTCTGTGTTGAGGTAATAAAAGGAAGTCTCTGAACCTTTTCTTGGATTCTGAGTAATCCTGGCCTTCCCAATGGAAATGCTCCCTCAGAGTATGTAAGGTTTCCCCAAGGGAGTAGTCCTCAGGCGGAGAGGCTGATGGAATTGATTCCTCAGCATCAGAATCCTCATAAGGGGGTAAAGAATATCCTAGGTCTGAGGATGAATCTGAAGAAATGGACACCTGGTCGAAGATTCATAGTCTGCATCCTGTGTCGGCGTTTTATCAGGTGGGGGATGGGACCCCCTGATCAGGGTGATTAGGTCTTCGGCCATTTTGAGCATTTGTTTCTTAGGCATGGAGGCCTGTCCTGGAGAGTGCTGTATCTGTTTCTTTGTTTTTAAGGGGGGCTTAGACTTAGCAGAGGGTTTAATGGTTAACTGGGTAGATCTGAAAACACCCTCTGAAGCTGTGGATTGCTCAGCTACTTCGGTTCCCTCTGAAGGGTTAGTTTCGGTAGGCTGAAAAACTTGTGTGTCCGAAGGCCCAGCCAGCTCCACGTGGGAGTTGGAGATGGTCTGTGGTTCTGTAGAAGTGGTCGTCAGGGGCTGCGAAGGCGTCTCGCTGAAAACCGGAGAACCGGCGACCGGCCTAGAAGAGGCCTCATCATCAGTTTTGGGCCTTGGATGCCTGTCCTTGTCTTTGCACTTTTTATGTATTCCGGACGTCGGAAGTTCTGACGGCATGGTGTAATTGAATTTTCTGCCAAAATAATGTCAGGCAAAATCAAACCAACGTTTAATAGTGCACTTGTTAAACTTAGCACAAAACTGACAACCAGTGACATCGTGGTCTGGGCCTAGGCATGGGATACAATAGAAATGGAAATCCTTATGAGGTATTTGCTTCCCACAAGAAATACAGTTATTAACTCTTACTGACATTGGTCTGAGGCAAGAAAAAGTTTCCCCAATGGGGTACTTAGCTTTGTAGAAGACGTCTGTTCTGGATTCGGAATGAAAATCTCAGGAGTCAGCCGACCGACACTTGCAAACTGCTTTTGCTTCGGGCACCACACGGCAAGAAAGACTGAAGAAAATGCCATCGGCTGCATCTTATATACCCCTGTCACACTGACGTCAGGGAGGAGGCAACAGCAACTGATGCCGGACCAAAACATTGGAACTCAGGCCAACTGGGGAACTGCCTGACGGCAGGATAACCCAAATGTAATGACTGCAGCAGTGTAACACGATGAACATCAAAGTCTTACATCCTGCGTCGGTTGTTGTCTCCTCTTCCATGACATCAGGGGTATAAAACATGCAGCCAACGCCATTTCATTCAGTTCTTCTTGCCCCAGATGTCAGGTGCCCCCCAAATGGGGAGCAAACATATATATATAAATAAACAGTAAATATATAAATGCATTTTTAGAAATATAAACTTTACCTTCAACTAAAAGCAAATACACCACAAAGGCTTTTGAGTATAGTGTAGGAAAGAAAAGGACTAGAATGGGGGATGGCGGGTGGGTAACCCGGACTGCAACAGTGAATACACTCGAACATCTACATTTATGGTAAGTGTACACACCTGTACTATGTTCTTCATGTTTCACTGTTGCAGTCATTACATTTGGGTAGAATCCCAAAGCTATGGATGGGAGAATGGAACTAAACAGCATTAGGAGTGGCTATAAGGCCCTGCAGGACTGCAGTAGCAAAGCCTGCCCTGGATTTGAAAAAGAGAGATAAATGATAATCCTTTGTAAAGGTATGAACAGAGCTCCAAGTAGCAGCTTCTAGAATATCTTTGGTTGGGACCCCTCTGAGAAAAGCTGCTGAAGAAGAGGCAGCCCTGGTGGAATGTGATCTGATCCCCTTGGGCACAGGTTTACCATGGTGCAAATAGCAGAAACGAATGCAGTGGCTTATCCATTTAGAAATAGTCTGCTTTGATATAGCCTTCCCCTCTGATCCTACAGCAAATGCTACCAGTAGTTGCTTAGACTTTCTTGTATTTGGTCCTGTTTAAGTAGAATTTTAGTTCTCTGTGTACATCCAATGAATGCAGAATCCGCTCCCCCTTATTCTGCGGATCTGGGTAAAATGTTGGCAGGTGAATGGTCTGGTTAAGAGCCACACTGGATCCACCTTAGGCATAAAAGAAGGATTGGTCCTGAGGGACACCCTGTCCGGGTAAAATATAATGAAAGGCTCCACTGCCATGAGAGCCTGTAGTTCTGAAACCCTTCTTGCTGAAGTGACTGCCAAAAGAAAAGCTGTTTTCCAAGATAGAAGTTTTATATCCGCAGTAGCTGCTGGTTCAAAAGGAGGCAGAGTGAGTTTTTCCAGCACAAAGTTGAGGTCCCATGCAGGAGTTGGTGCTCTTCTGGGAGGCTTTAAATTTTTGGCCCCTCTAAGATACTGTTTAAGCAGTGGATGAGAAAAGAGGAGAGGCTCTGTGTTGTAATGAGCCAAGATGGCAGAGGCATGGATTTTTATTGAAGAAAAAGATAGGCCCTTGTCAAGCATCTCAGTTAAATATTGTAAAATCTGAGGAATATTGGGCTTTGCTGTGTCTGTTCCTTGTGCTTGGTTCCAAGCAGAAAATCTCTACCATTTATCAGCATAAGATTTTCTAGTACTAGGCCTTCTGGCTTCCAAAATAACATCCATCACAGATTTACTGAGAGGTGTGGTTTGAATAATTAGTTGATTAGCCATACTGCAAGATTCAGAGTTTGGAGCTGAGTGTGCAGAATTTGATAGTTCTGCTGAGACAGTAGATGAGGTGTTTGAGGCAAGTACCATGAAGGAAGATGTGACATGTTTCTTAGAAGCGGGTACCAGTGCTGGCGTGGCCAGTCTGGAGCAATTAGGATCATTTTTGGTTTTTCCTGTCTGACTTTTAGTAAGACCTTGGCGAGAAGAGGCAGAGGAGGAAGGCATAGACTGATAGGTTTTTCCAGCTGAAGATAGAGCATCTACTTTCCATGCTTTTTTGTGATGAGCTTTTGTGCAGAATTTGTCCAACTGATAATTTTGGGGAGAGGCAAATAGATGTATGTCTGGACTTCCCCATTTCTGTGTTAAGATGCTAAAGATTTGTGGATCCAGTTTCCATTCGTGCAGGTCCATAAGATTTCTGCTTAGGTCGTCTGCCAGAGTATTTTGCTTTCCTGGCAGGAATTGAGCTTGGAGATGTATTTGGTAAGTCAAAGCTGTGTTCCACAAGGCCATGGCTAGTCTGCAAAGCGGGTAGGAATGTGTACCCCCCCCCGCTTGTTTATGTACCACATAAAGTACAGTTTTGTACCTACAAAAAATGTAGATGTTCGAGTGTAAACCCTGCTGCAGTCATCACACTTGGGGGTTATCCTGCTGTCAGGCGGTCCCACAGTCGGCCCGAATTCCAAAGTCTTGGTCCAGCGTTGGTTGCTGTCGCTTCTTCCCTGACATCAGTGTGCCAGGGGTATATGAGAGGCATCCAACACCATTTTCTTCAGTTTTTCTTGCCCCAGATGTCAGGTGCCCCCCCCCCCCCAAATGGTGATCAGTAGATAGTAATAATAATAACAAAGTGTAGCATAAACACAAAATCCCTCCAGCTATAAGCAAATACACCACAAAGGTTGTAACAGATTTTTAGGTATAGAAAGGTCTTAGGTCAGAGGGGATGGAGGGAGGGTAACCTGGACTGCAGCAGGGTATACACTCGAACATCTACATTTATGGTAGGTACAAAACTGTACTATGTTCATCGTGTTACCCTGCTGCAGTCATCACACTTGGGTAGAATCCCAAAGCTAAGGATGGGAGGTGGAGTCAAACAGGGTTAAAGGAGGCTAGAAGGCCCTGCAAAACTGCAGCGGCGAAGCCAGCTCTAGTCTTAGAGTAAAGTGGTTAGTGGTAATGTTTGGTGAAGGTGTGTACTGAACTCCAAGTTGCAGCTTCCAGAATATCCTTGGTTGGCAACCCCCTGAGGAAGGCTGTAGATGTAGCTGCTGCCCTGGTGGAGTGGTGCCTTATGCTAGCAGGAACTGGTTTTCCATGGTGGGTGTAGCAAAAATGTATGCAATGTCCTATCCATTTGGAAATGGTCTGTTTTGAGATGGCCTTTCCTTGTGATGCTGTAGCATAGGATACAAAAAGCTGGTCAGATTTTCTGCAAACCTTAGTTTTATCCAAGTAGTAATGTAGCTGCCTGTGAATGTCCAAGGAATGTAGGAGTCTTTCTCCTTTGTTCTGTGGATTTGGAAAGAAGGTGGGTAAATGGATGGTTTGATTTAGAGCCACACTGGACACCAACTTAGGCATAAAGGAGGGGTTAGTTCGTAGAGAAACTCTGTCTTAATGAAAAATGAGGACAGGCTCTACTGCCATTAGTGCCTGAAGCTCTGAAACTCTTCTCGCTGAAGTAATTGCTAGCAGCAGGGCAGTCTTCCATGATATAAACTTTAAATCAGCTGAGAAAGCTGGCTCAAAAGAAGGTAGCGTAAGTTTTTCCAGAACAAAGTTGAGGTCCCAAGCAGGTGTTGGTGCTCTCTTGGGAGGCCTAATGTTTTTGGCCCCTCTGAGAAACTGCCTTAGCTGTGGATGTGAAAATAAGGGAGGATCCATGTTGTAGTGAGCTGAAATAGCTGAGGCGTGGATTTTAATAGATGAAAAGGAAAGACCTTTGTGTAACATCTCAGTTAAATATTGCAGAATCTGAGGTATGTCAGGCTGAAGGGTATTTTGGCCTCTAGCTTGGTTCCAGGTGCAAAACCTTTTCCATTTGTCTGAGTAGGCCTTCCTGGTGCTAGGCCTCCTGGCCTCCAGAATAACATCCATAACAGCTTGTGAGAGAGGAGCTGGCTGGTTGCTTAGGTGATTTGCCATGCAGCCAAGTTTAAGGTTTTGAGCTGGCTGTGTAGAATCTGATTGTCTTGCTAAGTGAGCAGGTGGGTAATTTGTGGTAGAATCCATGGTGGGCCCTGTGCCATATTCCTTAATAGTAGGTACCAGTCCTGGCGTGGCCAGTCTGGGGCAATGAGTATCATTCAGGGTCTCTCCATCCTGACTTTCAGCAGCACCTTTGTGAGAAGGGGTAATGGAGGAAAGGCATATACTGTCAGCATTTTCCAACTGTTTGAGAGTGCGTCCACTTTCCAAGCTTGATGGTGAAAAGTCCTTGTGCAAAATTTTGTTAGTTGATAGTTTTGGGGGCTGGCAAACAGGTCTATGTCTGGGAGCCCCCATTTTTGAGTTATTATTGCAAATACTTGTGGATCCAGTTTCCACTCATGGGGATCCATGATGTTTCTGCTTAGGTCATCTGCCAATGTGTTCTTTTTTCCTGGCAGGAACTGAGCTTGTAATTGAACTTGGTAAGCCAGTGCTGTGTTCCACAAGGTCATGGCTTGCCTGCATAGAGGGTAGGAGTGTGTACCCCCTTGCTTGTTTATGTACCACATTACTGTGGTGTTGTCTGTCCTTATGATAAGCTGTCCTGGATGTAAGAGGTCCTTGAAGGCTGTCAGAGCATTTTGTACAGCTAGCATTTCTTTTTGATTGATGTGCAGATTCCTTTGATCTGCAGTCCATATGCCTTGAATGCACTGTCCTGCCATGTGTGCCCCCAGGCATAGTCCGATGCATCTGTTGTCATAGTTTGCCTGGCTGGGGGTAAAGTGAAAGGCTGACCCTTGTTGAGGTGACATGCCTGTGACCACCATAGAAACTCCTGTTGAAGGCAGGGAATGAGAGGTATCATTGTTTCCAAGCTGTGGCTGTGTTGAGTCCATACGCTTTTTAGGTACCATTGTAATTTCCTCATATGCAGTTTTGCAAATGGTATTAGTAGTATGCAAGATGCCATGTAGCCCAAGGCCTGCAGAATTTTTCTTGCAGGGAGTTGGGTCTTTGTTGCCATTGCTCTGAAGTACTGAGTTAATTGTAGTTGTTAGTCTGGCATCAGATAAGCCATCTGGGCCATTGTATTCAAGCTGGCACCCAGGAATGTCATATTTTGTGAGGGCACTAGTTTTGATTTCTTTTCGTTTACTGTGTACCCTAGGCAACTTAGAAGATGTTTTACAAAAGCCAGGTGTTGTAAGAGAATGTCCTTGCTGTCTGCTTGGATGAGGCAGTCGTCCAGGTATGGGTATATTTAAATTCCTCTTTATCTGCAGTATGCAATTACTGGTGCCAGGCATTTTGTGAAGACCCTGGGTGCAGTAGATAAGCCAAAGGGCAGTGCAGAGAATTGGTAATGGGTTGAACCTGCAATGAAACGGAGGTATCTTCTGCAATTTTGTCTGATAGGGACATGCAGGTATGCCTCCTTGAGGTCCAATGTTACTAGCCAGGCTTTCTTGCCCAACATGGGAAGAAGCTGCTGTAGTGTTAGCATCTTGAATTTGGGTACTTGCAAGAAGGTGTTTAAAATTGAAAGGTCCAGAATGGGTCTCCAAGCTTTGTCCTTTCTGGGGACTAGAAAGAGCCTTGAGTAAAATCCTTGGCCTTGCTGCTGTGAATTGAACCAGTTGAATGGCTCTCGTGTCCATGAGAGCTGTAATTTGTTTTTGTGCCTATGCCCATTGATTTTGTGGCAGGTTTGGCATTCCTTTTATCTTTGGCAAGGTGTGGAAATGGAATCTGTATCCTTGTGAGATAATGTCTAGGACCCTTTTGTCATTTGTGACGATGCACCAGTTGTCTGCAAAAAGTGCTAATTTTCCTCCCAAGGGAGCTGCCAAGAGAGTTTTGCTTGTCAGTTTGAGGTTTAAGTCATTGTGTTTGCCTTCTAGTAGTTTGGGACCTGTCTTCTCCTCCCTTCTGTGTTGCAGTGCCCCATTGGCGAGGTTTGTAAGGGATGTATGCTTGTCTTCTGCCCCTTGGGTGCCTGTATTTACCCCTCTGTAGTCTGTCAAAAGCTGGAAAGGACCAATTTTTTGTTGGCCAATTTCTGCTGAAGCGTGGGGGCTGTACCTGTAAGAAATCTTTGACCATCTGCATAGATTTTGCCTTATCCTCCATTTTCTTTAAAACCTCCTCTGCTTTAACCCCAAATAAGACATCCTGCTGTAAGGGTGCATCTAGTAACTTTGCTTTAACATGATCAGGCAGAGATTGTTCCTTTAACCAAGCATGCCTACGTATAACCGACCCAGTAACAGCTGCTCTAGAGGAAGCTTCCAAGGCATCAAAACCACATTGTAAAGTATGTTTGCCCACCTGTTCAGCTGTATGCAACAGATCCTGCATTTCCTTGAATTCAGACTGTTGAGGGTGCGTGCCCATCTTTTGTTTTATTTGAGACATTAGGAATTGCTGGTATTTAAGCATGTGAAACTGACAATTTAGTGCTCTCATAGCTAGAGTAGCCGAGGTGTAAACCTTCTTCCCCCATCTATCTAGTGCTCTGGAGTCCCTTTCAGGGGGTACAGGATTTTTAGCTATAGAAGCCTTAGCCCCTTTGGGACCCTGGGAGATTGTCTCTGGATCAGCAACAGGGCTTTTGTATAGGAATTTGTGTGAGTCAGGCACTCTGTAGTATCTATCTGGTTTGGCTGGAGCAGGAGGCAGAGAATCTGGATTTAGACTAGATTCTAAGAAAACATCATCCACAATGTCTAAAACTGGGGGGATAGCAAGTGGTCTGTGCTGGGGAGTAAAAGAAACTCTCGGAGCCTTTTCTTTGAGTCGGAGTAGTCCTGACCTTCCCAGTGGAAATGTTCCCTCATGGTATGTAAGGTTTCCCCAAAGGAATAATCTTCAGGGGAAGAAGCTGAGGGAATGGAGTTTTCAGCATCAGAATCTTCATAAGGGGGAAAGGAGTAATCCTGTACCTCAGAGGAGCCCGAGGAAACAGACACTTGATCAGAGGAGGCATAATCCTCCTCTTGTCTAGGCCTTTTGTCGGGGGGGGGGGGTTGGGAATCCCTGATCAAAGAAATTAAATCTTCAGCCATTTTAAGCATCTGTTTCTTAGGCATAGGACCTTGACCTGGAGACTGAAGTGTAGTCTTTTTTGGTTTTAGAGGAGTCTTAAGCTTAGCATAAGATTTTATGGTAAGAGTAGTCGGTCTGAAGACACATTCAGAAACCGAAGGTGTTTCTACAGCACCGGCTTCTCCTACTGCAATGTCATCGGTAGGGCCTAAAGAAAATGGCTGCGTCAGCCTAGAACTCTCTGCTGGAGAATCCGAAGTGGTCTGGGGATCCAATTCAGTGGTAGCCAGGGGCAGCGTAGGCGTCTCACTGAAAACCGGAGAACCGGCGACAGGCCCAGCCGAGGGCTCGGAGTCTGGCTTGGATCTAGGCTGCCTTTCTTTATCTTTGCATTTTTTATGCATGCCAGTAGTCTGTTGCTTCGACGGCATAGTGTAATTAAATTTCCTACCGAAGTAGTGACGTGCAAAATCAAAGCATCGCTTTATAGTTCGCTTATTGAACCTAGCACAAAACCGACAACCAGTGACATCGTGGTCTGGGCCTAGGCAAGGTATACAAAAAGAATGAAAATCCTTATGAGATATTTGCTTCCCACAAGAAATGCAATCGTTAACTTTTTCTGACATCAGACTGAGGCAAGAAAAGGTTCCCCAACGGGGTACTTAGCTTTGAAGACTTTGGACTGAAACTCGATTCGAAAATCTCAGGTGTCGGCCGACTGGCACTTGCAAACTGCTTCTGCTTCGGGCACTGCACGGCAAGAAAGACTGAAGAAAATGGCGTCGGATGCCTCTCATATACCCCTGGCACACTGATGTCAGGGAAGAAGCGATAGCAACCGATGCTGGACCAAGACTTTGGAATTTGGGCCGACTGCGGGACCGCCTGACGGCAGGATAACCCCCAAGTGTGATGACTGCAGCAGGGTAACATGAAGAACATCTGTGGTGCTGTCCATCTTTATCAGTAGTTGTCCTGGATGAAGTAAGTCCTTGAAGGCTGTCAGAGCATTCTGAACAGCTAGCATTTCTTTCTGGTTGATATGCAGATGCATTTGGTTTGGGCTCCATTTGCAGTGAATGCATCTCCCTGCCAAATGGGGCTCCCAAGCATAGTCTGATGTGTCTGTAATTAGGGATTGGGTGGCAGGGGGAAGAGTGAATGACAGTCCCTTGTTTTGGTGACATGTCTCTGCCCACCAAAGAAACTCCTGTTGTAGGCAGGGAATGAGAGGAATCATTATTTCTAGGCTGTGACAGTGTTGACTCCATAAACTTTTTAGGTACCATTGAAGTTTCCTCATATGCAGTCTCGCATATGGAATTAGTAGAATGCAGGATGCCATGAACCCCAAAGCCTGCAGAATTTGTCTTGCAGATAACTGGGTTCCTTTTTGCCCTTTGTTTGAAGTATGTTGTCAGTTGCCTTTGTTTGTCTGGCGTGAGGTAAGCCATCTGGGCAGTTGTATTGAAGCTTGCACCCAGGAATGTAATTATTTGAGACGGTACCAGTTGTGATTTCTTTTCGTTTATGGTGTACCCTAGGCATGCTAGAAGCCTTTTTACAAATGCCAGATGTTGAAGAAGAGTGTCCTTGTCCTCTGCTTGAATGAGACAACTGTCCAGATAAGGATAAATGTGAATGCTTCTTTGTCTGCAGAATGCAATTACTGGTGTCAGGCACTTTGTAAAGACCCTGGGCACAGTAGATAAGCCAAAGGGCAGTGCAGAGAATTGTTAATGCATAAAACCTGCTTTGAAGCGGCGGTATCTTCTGCATGATTCCCTTATTGGGATATGCAGGTATGCCTCTTAAGTCTAGAGTTACTAACCAAGCATTCTTGCCTAGCATAGGCAGTAGCTGTTGTAAAGTCAGCATTTTGAATTTTGGAATGTCCAGGAACATGTTCAGAATTGATAGGTCCAGTATTGGGTGCCATGAATTGACTTTTCTGGGTACCAGGAAAAGTCTTGAATAAAAACCTTGTCCTTTTTCCTTTTCTGGTACCGGTTGAATAGCCCCCATATCCTTGAGGGACATGACTTGTTTCTGGGTCTCTGCCCACTGATTTTGTGGCAGATCTGGCCATCCGTTTGGAATTGGCAAAGTATGGAAATGAAATCTGTACCCCTGGGATACTATGTTTAATACCCACTTGTCCTTGGTAATTAACTGCCAATTTTGAGCATGAAGTGCTAGTTTTCCCCCCAAGGGGGCTGCCAAAAGATAAGTGCTTGATGATGGTAGAGGAAAGTCATTGAGACTGGTTACTGTAGGGTTGTGCTTTGTTTCCTCCAGATTTAGAGGTGGAGGCATCCCATTGCTTTGACCTGTAAGAACCCTGTGATTGATATCTGGAGCCTTTTGCGCGCATGGATTTGCCTTGACTGGCTCTGTTGGACACAGGAAAGGACCAATTTTTAGTAGGCCAGTGCCTACTGAACCTAGGTGGCTGCACTTGCAAGAAATCTTTTAGAGTTTGCATTGATTTAGCTTTGTCTTCCATTTTCTTTAAAACCTCTTCTGCCTTATTACCAAACAGAGTATCATGCTGCAAAGGGGCATCCAACAATTTAGCTTTAACATGATCAGGCAGATTTTGCTCCTTGAGCCAGCCATGCCTTCTAACCACAGATCTCATAACAGTGGCCCTACAAGAGGCCTCCAAGGAATCAAAACCACATTACAAAGTATGCTTTCCAACATGTTCTGCTGAATGCAATAAATCCTGTAACTGTTTATTTTCCACACAATCAGAAATCAACATCATTTTCTGTTTCAGTAAGCCCATAACATGCCGTTGATATTTAAGCATATGAATCTGGCAGTTTAAAGCCCTGATTGCCAAGGTTGCAGACGTATAAACCTTCTTACCCCATCTATCCAGCGCCCTGGAATCTCTGTCAGAAGGGGTAGGATTTTTGGCTATAGAAGCCTTTACACCCTTGGGACCCTGAGATAGAGTCTCAGGATCAGCAGCAGGATTTTTGAAAAGAAATATGTGGAAGTTAGGAACCCTGTAATATATGTCTGGCTTACTAGGAGCCAGAGGCAATCAAGAGCAATGCTTGATTACGAGAACACATCATCAACAATGTCTAATACAGGAGGTATTGCCAAAGGCCTATGCTGAGGAAGAAGAAGGAAATCCCAATGCCTCTTTTTTGATTCAGAGAAGTCCTGACTCTCCCAGTGAAAATGTTCCCTAAAAATATGCAAAGTCTCTCCAAAAGAGTAATCCTCAGGGGGAGATGCAGATGGGATGGATTCCTCTGCATCAGAATCCTCATAGGGTGGAATAGAAAATCCCTGATCAGAAGAGGAATCAGAAGAAATGGAAACCTGATCTGAAGATTCATAATCAGTGCCTTGCTTAGGCCTGTTAGCAGGGGGGGTGGGAGGTGGGAACCCCTGATCAAGGTAATTAAATCCTCAGCCAGTTTGATCATCTGTTTTTTAGGCATAGGGGCCTGAGCATGTGGCTCATGCGTGGGTTTTTTAAGACATAGTTGTTTTTTACCTTGTTTTTGTTGCTGGCATCAGTTTAATATAAAAATGTTGAGGTCTGAAAACACCCTCAGAAGCCGGTGCCTGCTCAACAGCTCCAGACCCATCTAAGGGAGAGACATCTGCAGGTTCAATACTCTTGAGAATCTCGCGGCATACCGTACTCGGAATGGTTCTCGGTAGAGGCCTGCGACTCAAAAGTAGCAGGTATCAGGGGCTGCGAAAGCACCTCAATGAGTACCAGCAAATCAGCGACTGGCTTAGGAGAAGCTTAGTCGTCGGTTTTGGACCTCGACAGTCTGTCTCTGTCTTTTTCTTTGCGTTTTTTGTGAACTCCGGTAGTCAGATTGCTAACTGACAACATTTCAGGATAGTTAAATCTTGAACCAAAATATTTAGAAGCAAAACTATACCGACGCTTAATAGTGCATTTGGTAAATTTAGCATAAAACCGACAGCAAGGCACGTTGTGATCAGGGCCTAGGCAAGGAATACAAAACAAATGAAAATCCTTATGAGGTATTTGCTTCCCACAAGTAATGCAATTATTAACTTTTACTGACATCGGTAAGGAGCAAGAAAAAGTTTCCCCAATAGGGTACTTAGCTTTAGTTTGAAGACTTCGGTTCTGAAACTCAAATACGTACATTTCAGGAGTCGGCTGACCGGCACTTGCAAACTGCTTCGGGCACCGCGCGGCAAGAAAGACTGAATAAAATGGCGTTGGCTGCATGTTTTATACCCCTGACAACCTGACGTCATGGAAGAGGAGACAGCAACCGACACAGGACCTAAGACTTTGTTATTCAGGCCGACTGAGGGTAACCTGCCAGCAGATTACCCAAATGTAATGACTGCAACAGTAAAACACGAAGAACATCCCCAATCTGCAGTTCAGCAGTGATGTGTATGTATAGATAAATATAGCTTAGATACAATAGTATGCCGCAATGATCAGCTATTTACAAAAGCCTTTTCCTTTCACAGAGCAGTTTGCCATTAATGACATCTCAGGATGTACAGTTGGTTATGCTGAGTGGGAAATAATGTTGCTATGACTGTGCAGGGTTAAGTTGGTAAGAAATCTTTATGGTGGCTGGCTGTGCCATAGGTATTCTGACTACAGCAAGATAACCTCATAAACAGTAAGCTTCCTATAACTGAATCAACATTAGTCATAATGGATCAGTGGCATGTAAAAGTATTGGCAGCTTTGATTAATTGCATAAAGATTGATGTTTGATACAATCTAGCTTAAGAAGCTTTTTGGTATCTTTTAAATTCCCAGTTGATGTAATAAAACACCTGGAAGTGCTGCTGATTGTATAGGATCTGCTAACACTATATTACATTGTTTAAACTATTTTTATTTACATAATCATGTCATACTTCTTGTTTTTGGAGTAACCTGTGTGTTCTGTACATAATGTAGCACTTATATTTTTCTTTGCTTATCTTGTATACTAATTATAGAAAAAATACTTGTTTTGTCAGGTTAAGCATTGGCATATTTAGTTTGTTGAAGTAGTTCAGCTGTTTCCATTTATATTTAGAGGTTTTCCTACACATTTATGAATCCACTGAAAGTTTCCCTGTAGCCTCATGATACTTTTAACCATATAGAGTCATTTCTGTTAGTGAGTATCCAATTGTGTATAGAAGGTGGGTATGTGCTATGTAACAACTGTGTCATTTATGCAGCAACTTGCAAACACTTTTAAAGTTTATAGGTTCTTTTCCAGTACCAGAAGATTGCAATACTCTCAAGGTGCCATTCTTTGGCCGAAGTGTTAAGCTCATATCCTATTTTTCTGAGTTGAAGCAATTATGGGATAAATCACAAAGAAGAGAAGGAGAACTTTCCTGATCTCCCACTAAGTCACAAGCCTGGTGGGGCTAATCTGGTCACTAATAGTTAATCAGAGCATGGTATGGAGAAGGAATTAGAATGATTAGTTGTCACCTCACAGTTAGACTTTGCCCGTTCGATTCTCAGAGCGTCTTCTGTGTGGCGACATGCATGAATGGGCGTTCCTTCATTGAAGTTTGTGCGTTAGGCCTGGCAAGCCAGCACGTAAAACTCTACTGCCAATCATCAGCAGACCGGAGTTCCGCTGTGGCGACCCCTAACCGGGAAAAGCCAAAAGACACAAAAAGCAATTCCCACCTGAAACACAAAACTGACCGGCTGCTTTGCACTTGCTATGCATAATGTTTCTGCAATCAGAACAAAAATGACTAAACAGAAACTTGGTGCCATGTTTAATGTTAAAAAGTAACAGCACTGAATAAGAGAATAAATTGTTAAATTAAAAAAACAGAATCCATGGCACTTGATGAGGTCATATATATTCATGTACCACCAAGAGCATAGCCAAAATGTAGGGAAATAGATAGCTACACAAATAAATGAAAAAAAAATATTTAACTTAACTTGGAGCTAAATTAACAAAAAAAACCATGAAGAAACCAATACAAATGAAAAGAGAAATTCAGCAATAGTAAAGGCAGAGGAAGTAGGATATGAAAATAATGTCAATAAGGGAATGTCCTCACAATTTGTGTCATAAAACCAGCACAATCAAGAAGTACATGAATGCCCTGAAAAATCTTAAATAATGATTTCAAAACAATACATTGTAAGTTGTTGTTGTCTTTCGGCTTTTCCCGGTTAGGGGTCACCACAGCGGAACTCCGGTCCGCTAATGATTGGCAGTAGATTTTCACGGTGCCGAGTTGGCAGCTCGATGCCCAACCTTCAATGAAGGCACGCCCATTCACGCATGTCTTTTGGAATGCCACTCGACCCACGGGGAGGACATGCAAACTCCACACAGAAGGCACTCCCCGTACACTAGCTGAGAATCGAACAGGAGAATCTCTTGTTGTGAGGCAACAATGCTACCGCTGCACCACCGTGGATTAAAACAATACACACTAAGTTACATCTGCAAATTTATTTTCACTAACCAGCAACCAAGAACTACTATACAACACCATGTACAGACACACAGTAATATACATATTAAAAATAAACAAGTAAAATCAAATAAAAATGTATTAAAATAGTATAACAAATCATATTTGGGTGGGATAAAGATGGATTTCCACAGTGAAGCAAACAGTCATACATGGTTCATTGCCTAAGCACCTCACAGACCTTTTTACATAAATGTATAACAGGTAGTCATAAATCATTCAAGTTGGTAGTAAACAAACATATTTTATAAAGGCAAATACTTAATTGGATGTGGTATCACATTTCTTATAACAGTACTAGGGTAGCTTTTTAAATTATGATGATTTTTTTCTGGGCTTCCATAATGTAGGTATGGAGATGTTTTATGCTAAAGTAAATTTAAATGTCTCTTGTTTTTTTCAGCATATGAACATGTATACACTATAAAAAGTAATTAGAGCATGTGGCTGGTTTTATAGAAATGCAGCAGAACTGCATGAAACTGAAACTAAATTTGTTTCTTGAGTGTGCATACATTGGTAGTGCCTTTGGCGTAAACAATACATTGCCTTATTTGGACACTGTGTTGTTAGAGTGTACTTCCCCTAACTTCAGAAATATAAAACTGTGAAGGGTATCATGCAAACCTAAAACCAAAATGAAAATATAAATCCTGAAAGACAGGGTTATGCTTTGCTTCTGGTGAACATAAGTGGACTACATTCCTAAAACATGTCTGAGAAATTATGTAGTTGCTGTTTGGACTTTTAAGTCAGAGGGAGATAGAAAATGAAGTACATCTTTAGCTGCTGGTATAGGTCAAGATGAGTGTTCTTCCATATACCACCTGTTTAAACATATTTATTTAGTATTTTAATTCTGCATGTTTGTAGGTGTTTGCATATGTGATTTTACAAAATACATTAAACTTTATTTTATGTAAAGATTTGTATTTTTTCAATTTTAATTTTAAGTGCTTGTGGCAGGCAATTTATCATCTTAAAATTCTGTATATTGAAAGGAATTGGTTTTAATCTGTTAACATTAACTGTTGGCTCCTGCCTTTCAAAGTTACTGTTCAGACTGTTGCTAACATACAGATATTTAACATTTGGCTTATATGAAGAGCAAGCTAACTGCATTTGTGTGCAGAGATATCTACCTGCTGACAGTGTTACTATAAAGAATAAGGAAGGCAGTATTGATACTGGACAGATCATTAACATCGAAAGACTACACAGGGAGTGTGCATTTGTATGGAAAATAATATTTACCAATTTTTCTTGTTGCTGGTAAGACTGCACTGGAGGTCACTGGGCTCAGTCTGCAATGTAGCAAATCATGGGAAGCCTGTAATTACAGCTCTGATCTACAGCTGTACAGTGTAACGCTTGTTTGGGTGTGGCATGTTTTGGCTATTACCCTAGGCAACAATTGCATTTACTGTGCTTTAATAAATCCAGTTGCACTTTGAATATTAACTAGATGCAGACTGTGACATCACAGCACCTGCCAGGTATGAATTGGTGGCAGTGGTGTGAATTACAGTAACACATACTTCTTTGTGTGAGTTCAGGGTGTAGAATGGAAGTAAGATATATGAAAACACACTAGTTTGGTGTGGCTTTATTTAGATTTGTGAGTAGGTAGTTGGCAAAACAATAGTCTTTGAAGTTGAGTAACAAAAACAGAAATACATTCACCCAGCAGCCAAAAATTAAGCACTCAGGTTATGTCAGATGAACCAAACATCTCTTGATAGAGCTTCAGCCCTGACATAGATTTGGTGGGTAGAGGAGATCTCAGGGAGAGAGATACTTATGCAATATTAAGTATGCTGACAAATTTCACTATTAAACTCTATGACTCCACTGATGAGCTAAAACCTGATCTAAACTTAATTGAACAGCACAAACCACAGCAAGGGTCCTTACTGATGTATACATAAAGCACATTGCAATCCTTTTGTATGTGTTAGCCATAGAGTGGGTTCAATTTGAAAAGCTCATGTACCTTTAGAACAGGTCATTCTGCAACAGCTGATGGCTTTTTCAATACACCAGAAGGCAAAAACAAAACCTTATTGATTTCCAAAGATTTTATTACATGATTATTAGTAGAAGCATTGAAGACACCAGGAGTTGGGCCCATGAGAGTAGAAAGTACACAGAGTTCCTTTACCTCCTATCTCTTGGTGGGGTTGCCACTCCAATGTTTTATAGTCCTAGCTAACCATGACTCTTACAAATATTAAAGATTTAGGTGTCATCCTTCCTAAAACAGAAGATTGAACATCAACTCTAGTTACTGTAATACAAAAGTCATCATGGAGGAGCATGTGTAAATCAGTGAAAGTTATTAGAGCTGATGGCAATTGTACCCTTGGCTCACAGCACATAAAAAATGTAAACTCAGATTGAAAAGAAATGGCTCACTGTGTACAAATGCCATGTACTTATCACAATAGATCTGCAAGAGTAGACCCTGTGAGGATGTGAGGTATTGCCAGCTATGCCAGGAGAAGTAGGGCAGTGGATGTGTAACATATGTCAGCACAGCTAACTGGAATTCTGTAAAGAATTACATGTCATTTACATATCAAACTGATTTGTACAGATTCTTGTGTTGAAAAATGTATTTGTAAAGTTGCTTGTGTTAAAAATATACCAACATTGTGCCCTGCTGGATAGAAAAAGAAATATATATTTATATCAAACTGTACTGTTGTAACTGAGGAAATGTATATATGTTAACAGAGGATACTGGAAGAGAAGAGATTAATCTCAGTCTAGCTAACTTTGAAAAATAGTTGAAATAAAATTACTTAATTTAGGCCCTAAAGACTGTATCTTACAGTTCTGATTGCAGCTAGAAACAAAATGTCTGGGAAAACAAGCACTAGGAAGCCTTCTGTATTGTCTTTAGCAATGAACTAATTGCTACTCTGGAAGGGCAGAAGTTTGAAATTGTTTTATGACTTCCAGAAGCTGCAGCAGATCTTAGCAAAGCTCTGTGTGTGTATATTATTGGCAGATACATGCAATATTCTGGGTCAGTGACTAGGAAAGGGGGTTGTATGGGAACCAGAAGACAGATGACCAGATATATGTGATGTCATTCTGTAATCCAGGGCAAAAATAATGTTTAACACTAGATGAGACTGAAGTTTGAGAGCAGCCTATTTTTGGAACCTGACAAAGAAGGAAGACCACTCACCTACTTCATCTTGCCTTGCTCTAGTAAGTGACCAGGGAATAGTTATTCTTTAGATCAGTCAGGAAAATATAGTGAGATTAGTAGATTAGTTAAGTACTGTTTTTTTTTTCTGTATCTGTGCGACTCTATTCATCCGTGCTACTTTAATATTCCTGTGATTCAAACTCTGTTTATTGTAAATAGATATTCCGTATTTTCATATTCTTTTCATATTTATTATTAAATATATTTAAACTTTTCATTGTGGCTGGTCCTTTAGAGAATATTTTAACCTTTGAGAGTACTTATATTTATTTGGTGACTCTGTGGCCACTCTTGAAAGCCTTCCTGCATTGGCCACACACTACCATTCGTATTAATATTAATTTCACTCCATATAATTGTGAACCCTTGTAAGAGTCTTAGAGTAGCTGGCTTTGGACTGTCTAGTGGCTGTGTAACTACCTTATAATCTGGGTAGAAGGGAGCATAGCTAATACATCTGTGTCAACCTTTCCCAGGTGTGTGTGAAAATCAAATCTCAAAGAGTGTATATATCAGCTGCTGGGAGCAGGGACACAAAGCACTGGTTTTCACAGACAGGGTGCTGGAGGAGTTGGCTTGGACACTCAGCTGAGGACTCAAATCTACACCCATGCCAGTGGGGAGTCTCATTAGGGCCCTGGAGAGAGAGAAATACAAACCCTGGACCAAGTGTGTTCCCTGTCTGGTCTTAAAGGACAATAATGGGATTCTACTATTAAATGCTCAAATTCTCTGTCATTTTTATCCCTATTTATTGTCTCTGCTATGAATAAACAACAACACAGCATTTAAAATATTTTAAACTGACTGTTTCTCTCCACTAGAACAGTACCTTACTGTACTGTTGTGGTTTCACTTTCAAAATACTTTTATCCCACCCTGGAAAAGTCTTTAATTCATTGATGTCATCAAGGCCACTGGATACAGGTAGTTTTCTGGCCAATTCCCTCCCCAAACTGACATCACCATGACCATCCTAAAACCCACCCATGCTGTGATGTCACAGCTCACTGGTCCTTCCCCTACCCATACAGAAAGTAAATGCTAGAACAAGGAAACAGTACAAGTCAAGTCTCCTGCTGTGAGCTGTCAACCACAGCAGTAACTGCTCAAATTACCCTTAGCACTTTGACAGCTAAGAAAGTTAGGTGAGATGGGAGATGAGTCATAGTAGTACAATTTCAGCTTCACAAAAAAACTGCAGTTTAACCATTCTAAAAAGAAGCAGCAGTAAAAAGCACTTTGAAAGTCTGTTCTGTGGCATTTGCACTGTTTGTGTTTTAAGTAGTCATTGAATGGCATGAAATGTTACTTAAAACTGACTGAAAGACAGCAGTCTATACATGTAAAATCAGTGCAGTGACAGGAGCTTTAGGAAGAAAGAGGTCTGCGTGATGTAACATTTTACAGATGATCACTGCATTGTGGGACACCTAGAGGCAGACTAAACAACCAGAATTATTTCAAGATGCCAGACCCCATGTAGCCAGACTCAGAAATTACATACAAAAATATTTAAAAAACTGTAAATAGTCCCAGAGTGGTGTTAAAATGTAGGAAACACTAAACCATGAGTGCAGTTCTCCTTTAAGGGAAATTGTGCTTGATGCAGACAGCTGCATTTGGAAATACTGTGTGTATCTATTTTTTTCCAAGTGAACGTCCCTCTCCAGTGTCAGTGGTGAGGATTCAGGCTCCTTGATTACTGGCCCAGAGAGGGGACGTCACAGACTCATCCTTTTTTTTTTTTTGAGTAGACCCATCCTTGACAACTTGCAAGATGTAGGCCACGGGCATTAGGACTGCTTTGCAAACCAAACCTTCTTATGTTAAGTACCTCCACTAGGCCACAATGCACTGCACCGCAATCTGTGTCTGGATGTGAGCAGGAAATGTTGGATAGGATTGTTAATGAGGATGGACCCACTCAAAATCTATTGTTGTGCTAAAACTTTTGTATCTAATAACAGGAGAGCCATCCAGGGTAACATGTATGACATAGTCTGTATCCCTCAACTTTGAGTGGACCATTGGGAAACTACCAGGTAGCTAAGGTTCTAGTAGAACATGCCTTGAAGTAAATGGTTACTATGTTTAACATAAAATAATACAATATTTCAATTGGTGGTGAATATGCAGTGCAGTAATTACTCAAGGCAGAATACAGGAAAATGCATGTACTATTAAAATTTGACTCAGCTGCAACTTTATACACAAAAGGAGGATTGTTTCTAAGAGAAATTCTATCATTGTAAAAAAGGAGATAAAGTGGTTAAGTAGAAAGAGCATGAAGTTCAGAAAGCATTCTGTCAGAAGTTATGTCTACCAGGCAAAGAATTTTAATTCTGCACTAACAGACTGAAAAGGAGCTGGAGTCAAGTTTTCCAGAACAAAGGACAAGCTCCATAAAGCTACTGTGGTGCTTCTTCGCAAGACTTTGCATATTTTCAATGAAGCTAATAAGTTGGAAGCTTTGCCTTCATTCATTTTAGAGATGCAGTTAAATGTGCTGTAATATAAGAGTAATTTAGAACTGTTTCAAAAATATCTGTGAGGTATTTTGGCATTGCATGAATAGAAGGAGAAAACTGATTTAAGCATGTGGAGTTAGCCTACACTGAAAAAAATGTCCCTAGAAGTCCTCCTCTTGCTGGTCATTTAGAAAGAAGCACGGGGAGAGTTCACTATATGAGAAAAGGAAAGAATACTAGCAACTACCAGAAGTAAAAAAGCCAAATGGTAAACCACATGGAGTAATGAGACTCTAGAACAAGGGCTTCTCCAACAGATGAGGCAAAAGGGGGCAACCAGGTCTGCCAGGCCAGTATGGAACTATGAGGATGACTTGGACTTTGTGGAGTGTTTTGCCTTTTGAATGAATCTTATCCTCTGAGGAAATAGGAAAAAACATGGAGGAGTCCCAGGTGGTCACTAGCAGGCTAGAGTCCCTCAGGGTTTTTGTGGCAGTGAAATGAGGTAAAAGTCCCTGCACTTGGAATTTGTTGGGGAGAAACAGGGTTCCCTCTTGCTACTGAGGTTCTGAGAGAGCACCTGATGGCAGCAACTCAGCTTGTCAAGAAACTGGTATCTACAGTGATATGAATGACAACAAAGAACTTGTTTGTAGATATCAGCTATACCCACAGTATTATAGCTTTTCAATATATAAAGTAAGATTAGGTTACCCCCTCCTGCTTGGTGATATGTCATATAATTTACAAGACTGCTATGGTAAGATGTTCCACTGAAACAGAGTCCTAGATTGCTTGGAGTATCATTGGGCCTGCTCTTATCTCCAGTACATTGATGTGAAGGGATGGTTCTGATGATATCTGGAAAGCTTGAATTATCAGTCCACTAAAGTTCCAGGACAGATATATTTGTGCTGACTACAGCCAATGAAAACAGAAGGAACTGCTGAGGGAAAATGGTGGTGTCCATCCATAATGCTAGATGATGCTTGCAGACCTAAGAAATGTGGATATGATGCTCCAGAGGATCTGCTTTCTGAGATTACTGGACCTGACGGACTCATAGCTATGACCAGGACACTGAACCCCAGCACCTTGAGACAGAGGTAAGCTGTGGGTGTGGGTACAGGAAGAGATGAAACTTTGTCCTGAAGACTTGGCATTATGTAAATTGGAAGTTATTTTATGCATATGTGTCTGAATTGCAGCTTATAACAAATCCACCACTGTGCAGAGTGTAGTTGGGACTTGGCCCAGAGTTTTCAAGAAGCAGATTAGAATGTCTCTTTACTGATATTTGGTGTTGTGTAGAAGGGGCAAGCTAGGAGTCAGTCATTCAAATATGAATGCCTTGGATCCGTGCAGCCAAAGGCATACATTTAGGAAACACCCTGTGGGGTTCAGTGAGGCCAAATGGAAGAGTCTGGAACTGACAATGACTAGCTGTGACTGAAGTGCAGAAACTTCATTAATTCCTTCCTGAACTTGATGTGGAAGCAGGTGTCCTGAAGGCCCAAAGTGCTCATACAGTCTCTGTCTACCAGAAAAGCAAAGGTCAATACACCAATACCATACAGAAGGGTTCTTAAGGAACAAATGCAATTAGGCCCATTTTCTTCTTAGTACTATAATTTACAAGGTTCTAAAACACTGCACTATCTTCTGTATGCAACAAATGTAAGAAGAAACGCAGTGCAGTTTTGCTGATAAGCTGTTTAAAACTTTAATATACAAAATCAACTTACACACACGTAAATGAAATAAGAAACGTAAACTTTTTGTCTGTTACAGACTGACATTAAAGAGTTGAGCGCTTTCACCTAACTCACATAGGCTTCATCAGAAAGTACAGTTTTGTACCTACCATAAATGTAGATGTCCGATAGATATGCAACTGCAGTACTGACACATATGGGTTGTCCTGCCTCAGGCAACCCTTCGGTCGGCCGGATTCCAAAGTCTGGGTCCGGCATCGGCTGATGTCGCCTCCTCCCCGTCAGAGCACCTGGGGTATAAAGGCATCAGCCGGCGCCATCTTCTTCAGTGTTTCTTGCCCCAGATGCCAGGTGCCCTCCAAGGAAGGCTAAATTTTGTGAATGGATAAACAAAAAATCCAGAAATGCACAACAGTAATAAACAGATACACCATAACAGATATCCCCAGCTTATAGGAAAAAAGGGGGGGAAATGGACCCAAGGGAAAAAACAGATGGGTAGGAGGGAGGGAAAACCTGACTGCAGTTGCATATCTATCGGACATCTACATTTATGGCAGGTACAAAACTGTACTATGTCCTTCAAGAATGCAACTGCAGTCCTGACATATGGGTTGAATACCATAGCCAAGCTGGGGGTGGTAGGACTAAGCAAGAGATGGTGTAGCTAGAAGGCCCTGCAGGACTGCCGAAGCAAAGCCTGCTCGGAATCTGGAATATAATGGCAGGTTGTAGTGTTTGGTAAATGTATGCACGGAGCTCCATGTAGCAGCCTCTAGAATATCTTTTGTAGCCACTCCTCTTAGAAAGGCTGTGGATGTGACCATAGCTCTGGTGGAGTGTGGTCTAATATTGACTGGCACACTTTTTCCATGGAAAGAATAACAGAATCTGATGCAGTGTCCAATCCATTTTGAGATAGTTTGCTTGGTGACTGCCTTTCCTTGTGCCCCAGCAACATAGGCTACGAACAGTTGGTCAGACTTCCTGGTAGACTTGGTTCTGTCCAAGTAGTGGCATAGTTGCCTGTGAATGTCTAAAGTATGCAACAGCTTTTCCCCTTTGTTTTGAGGGTTAGGAAAGAAAGTAGGCAAGTGAATTGCTTGGTTTAGAGACACCCTGGATATCACCTTGGGCATAAAGGAAGGATTGGTCCTAAGAGAAACTCTGTCCTGATGAAAGATGAGGAAAGGAGGAACTGCCATGAGGGCCTGTATCTCCGAGACTCTTCTTGCTGAGGTGACTGCCAACAGGAAAACCGTTTTCCAAGATAGGAATTGCATTTCTGAAGATGCTGCTGGTTCAAAAGGAGGAAGAGTTAATTTTTCCAAGACGTAGTTGAGGTCCCATGCAGGGATTGGTTGTTTCCTTGGAGGTTTGATATTCTTTATACCCCTTAGAAACTGTCTTAGCAAAGGATGAAAAAACACAGGTGGATCACAGTTGTAATGTGCTGAGATAGCTGAAGCGTGGATTTTGATGGAAGAGTATGAAAGGCCACTGCGAAACATTTCTGCCAAGTATTCTAATATCAGAGGTATGCTCATCAGGGATGCATCCTGGCCCTTGTTGACATTCCAGATGGTGAATCTCTTCCATTTGGCCGAATAGGTTTTTCTGGTGGAAGGTCTGCGTGCCTCCATCAAAATTTCCTGAACTTCTTTGGAGAGGGAGTCATGGATCCCAGTCATGGAACTCTCCAAGCTGTCAGCTTTAAGGTTTGCAGCTTCGGATGAACAGTTTTGTAGTTGTGCTGAGTCAGGAGCTGAGGCCATGGAGGCAAGGGCCACGGTTTGGTGTGAGTAATGCTCAGTAGCAGTGGGTACCAGTGTTGCCTTGGCCAGTCCGGAGCTATCAAGATTCCTCTTGGTTGTTCTGCCTTGATCTTCAGTAACACCTTGGTGATTAAAGGTAGGGGAGGGAATGCATAAATTGTTAGGGCATTCCAACTGAAGGAAAGAGCATCCGTTTTCCAAGCTAGAGGATGGTAAATCCTTGTGCAAAACCTTTCCAGATGATGATTGAGAGGAGATGCAAAGAGGTCTATGTCTGGCCTTCTCCATGCAGTTGTTATTTGTGAGAAAATGCGTGGGTGCAGCATCCATTCGTGTGGATCCAAGAAATTTCTGCTTAACCTGTCTGCCAGAACATTGTCCTTGCCCGGAACAAACAGGGATTGCAAGTAGATGTACAGTTTCAGGGACTTTTCCCAAAGAGTCATTGTTAGTCTGCAGAGGGGGTAGGAATGAGTGCCCCCTTGTTTGTTTATGTACCACATGACAGTGTTGTTGTCTGTCCTTATTAGCAGATGGCCTTGCTGAAGAGATTTTCCAAAGGCTTCTATTGCATGTATCACTGCCAACATCTCTTTTTGATTTATGTGCTGATGCCCTTCCATGGGAGTCCATTGCCCTTGAATGCATCTGCCGTCCATGTGCGCCCCCCATCCATGGTCTGAGGCATCTGTTGTAATAGTTTGACTTGTTGGAGCTTTGTTGAAAGGCATGCCTTCGTTTAAGTGACTTGCTTGAGCCCACCATAGAAATTCCCTTTGTAGGCATGGTATGAGAGGAATTATGTGTTCTAGGTTGTGGCTGTGTTGAGACCACAAGCTTTTGAGGTACCATTGTAGTTTTCTCATGTGTAGTCTTGCCAGAGGGATTAGGAGAATGCAAGATGCCATGAACCCCAGGGCCTGCAGGGTCTTCCTTGCAGTCAGGTGGGTTAGTTTTGCTAGGCTTTTGAAGTAGTCTGTCAAATGCTCTTGTTTCTCCTCTGTGAGAAAGACGATTTGTAGCTGTGTGTTCAACTTTGCTCCTAGAAATATAATCTCTTGGGATGGCACTAGTCTTGATTTTGGAATGTTGACTGTGTATCCCAAAGCCTGTAGCAACTGAATGACATAATCCAAGTGTTTTGTCAAGGTTTGTTTGCTGTCTGCTTGTATGAGGCAGTCGTCCAGGTAGGGGTATATCTGAATCCCCTGGAGTCTGCAGTGTGCCACTACTGATGCCAGGCATTTCGTGAATACTCTGGGCGCAGTAGATAAGCCAAATGGCAATGCTGAGAATTGATAATGCTCTGTTCCTGCAAGAAATCTGAGGTATCTTCTGCAACTGTGTCTGATAGGGACATGCAGGTATGCCTCCTTGAGGTCCAGAGTAACCAGCCACAACCCCTTGCCCAACATGGGAAGAAGTTGCTGTAACGTCAACATCTTGAATTTTGGCACCATGAGAAAAGTATTTAGTACGGACAAGTCCAAAATAGGTCTCCATTGCTTTTCTTTTCTTGGAACAAGGAACAGTCTTGAGTAAAATCCCTGGCCTTGTTCCTGAGGAGGGACCTTCTCTATTGCTTTTATTTGTAACAGCTTTGAGACTTCTCTGAGTGCCTCTGCCCTTTGATTTTGTGGCAGGTTTGGCATGCCTTGTCCTGTTGGTAAAGTATGGAAGTGGAACTTGTAACCTCTGTCTATTATGTCCAGAATCCAATTGTCCTTTGTTATAATGTGCCAGTTTCTTGAGAATAGAGATAATTTTCCGCCTAAAGGTGCTTCTCTTTGAGCCTTGGTAGGCGGAGTGATAGGTAAGTCATTGTGATTGTCCCTGTGGTGCAAGTGAAGTACCTGTGCCACTTCTTTGATTTTGAGGTTGCCACTGGCGGCCCCTGTACAATCCTCGGTATTGCCCTCTACCTCGTGCACGCCTGTTCTTTCCCCTTTGAAACTTGTCTGAGTCTGGAAAGGACCAATTCTTTGAAGGCCAATTCCTGCTGAATCTGGGTGGCTGAACCTGGAGGAAATCTTTTACTGTCTGTACTGATTTTGCCTTCTCCTCAATAGACTTCAACACATCCTGAGCATAAGCACCAAAAAGCTTCTGTTTATCCAGAGGTGCGTCCAGGAGCTTTACTTTAACATGATCCAGCAGTGGCTGCTCTTTCAACCAAGCATGTCTACGGATAACAGCCCCTGTCATAGCTGCCCTACATGAAGCCTCCAATGCATCATAACCACACTGAAGAAAATGGTTGCTAACCTGCTGTGAATTATGAACCAAATCCTGCAATGCCTTTCTATCTATAGGCTCAGGAGAGGCTAGCTTTTTCTGCAAATCATCCAGCAAATAATCCTGGTACTTAAACATATGAAAAAGGCAGTTAAGTGACCTCATAGCAAGGGTGGTAGAGGTATAAACTTTTTTACCCCATCTCTCCAGGGACCTTGCTTCCCTGTCAGCTGGTAGTGGATTTTTGGCCACTCCTTTGGGGCCCTGTGAAATAGTTTCTAGATCCACAGTTTGGGCCTTAAAGAAATGCTTGTGAGTGTCAGGGACCCTGTAATATCTGTCTGGCTTGACAGGAGCAGGAGGGAGAGAATCAGGGGAAGCACTGGAGTCTGAAAATACATCATCCAGGACATCCAAAACTGGAGGGATAGCCAAAGGCCTGTGCTGGGGTAACTTGAGGAAGGTACGGAGCCTTTTCCTTGAATCAGAAAATTCCTGACCCTGCCACTTAAAATGTTCCCTCATGGAGTGGAGGACTTCACTGAAAGAAAAATCCTCCGGAGGAGAGGCAGAGGGAATTGATTCCTCAGCATCAGAGTCTTCATAGGCTTGGAAGGATTCTTCTTGGGTATCTGAATGCTCTGAAACCCCAGAGGCTTCATCTGAAGAGAGGTTGTCAGCCTGCTCAGTTCTTGGCCTTTTTTCTGCAGGTGGCTAAGAACCTCTGTCTGGATGGGGCTGAGACCCCCTGATAAGAGAGATTAGATCTGCAGCAAGAGACATGATCTGTCTATCAGAAGAAGGGGCCTGTGAGGTAGGCTTAGGATGGGCCTTGGCCTGGCTGGCGGCCTTAGCACGTGCAAAGGCCTTGATGGACATGGATACAGGAGGCCTAGCTGTCCCACGTGCAGGGGTAACCTTGTCAACAGGAATGGTGTCGGGTAGATCGAGAACTTCGGTTTCTGGAGGAAAATCAACAACCGGCTTCGGTGTAGGCTCCGAGACCGAAGAACGTGTTAATGCAGTGTCGTCGGCCTGGAGCAGTTCAATAACCGCTTCCGAAGGGACCGAAGCACTCGCGGAGGGCTTAGTAGTAGTATCGGTAGAAGACGCAGGCAGAGGGTGTCGGTCCCGGTCCTTACGTTTTTGGTAGCTTGTGCTGTCAGTTGTTCCAACGGCATGGTGTAAGCGTAGGATTCACCAAAAAAGTTTTCGGCAAATTCTGCCCGGCGCCTGAGAGTGCACTTATTAAAGCAAGCACAGGCGGCACAGGCCGAGACGTCGTGGTCTGAGCCCAGGCAAGGGAGGCAGTAAGAATGGAAGTCCTTATGAGGTATTTGTTTACCACAAGATAAACAATTATTAACTTTCTCAATTTGTTCTGACATCGGCTGAGGCAAGAAAAAATGTTCCCCAATGGGTACTTAGCTTTTTAGATGACTTCGGAAACTGAAAACACAGGAGCTGACTGACCGGCACTTGCGAACTGCTTCTGCTTCGGGTACCGCACGGCAAGAAAGACTGGAGAGGATGGCGCCGGCTGATGCCTTTATACCCCAGCCACTCTGACGTCGGGGAGGAGGCGACATCAGCCAACGCCGGACCCAGACTTTGGAATCTGGCCGACCGAAGGGCTGCCTGAGGCAGGACAACCCATATGTCAGGACTGCAGTTGCATTCTTGAAGGACATCTAATTAACCCTGAATTTCTGTCATTTAAATAACTTTTTTGGCGCCAAATTCCTTTGGTGCATTTAAAGCCATATACGCACATTTCCCAACTAATAATATACAAAAAAATGTATACTATGTATATTATGAATTACAATAAATGTTATACAAATATTCAGTAAATATATATTTTGCTACTTGTTAATGAGAATGAGAATATCATAATTTATGTTGGGACATAACTACCAAAAACCATCACTGGTCTATTAATAAATTCACAAAAATGTCTTCATAATAAAAATGTACTTCATTTAAAAATTATAAAATAAAACTTGCAAATTCAACTATATTTTCTACTACATTCTAACTTTTATTTGATGAGTGGTAAAAAATGTCTATAATTATAATTGATCAATGGACAAAAATATTTCATATTGAAATGTTATTTTTTATGATTAATAACTTTTTCAATAAATATACTGTTAGGTTAATAAATAAATTAATAAATCAAAATTTGATAAATTTATATAAATAAACTATATAATGAATTTTTATAAAAATGCTTTTAAAAATGTTTCTTTTAAATATGTATTTAAAAATATTTTTTTACAAAAATGTTTAAAACAATGGTATCATTCAGACCGGGTTCAGTGGCCGCATCTGTATATAATTGCCACCATATTTCTTTGTAACTTAAAATCTCCTTTCTATTGCCTCCTCTTATATTAATTTTTATATGTTCCAAAATCCCAAATCTGAAACTATGCTCTTCACCATTTTTTCCACATGCCTATATAAGGCATTATTGGTGTCCTTTCTCCTTATACTATATGCATGGTCATAAATCCTCTTTTTGAATGCTCTCTCCGTTTTTCCAATATAATATGCTGTACATTTGGAGCACTTTGCCAAATAAATCACATAAGGAGTGTTACAATTACCTTTGACAAACTTGATAAATGTTTTATTTATATTGTCAAGAATCACCGTAGTTTCTTCTGTTAATGCCCTACACTGGTTACAGTTACCACACCTAGTGGTGGCTCTTGAACTCCCTTCACTTGTCTTCCTTTCTTTTTTCATATTCCCTGTTTCTAATATTTTTTTCAAATTTTAAGCCATTTTATATACAACTAAAGATCTTTCTCCCAAAAATCCCACCAAGTTGTCCGTTTTAAATATCTGCCAATAGTTTTCTATGATTTTTTTTATCCTATTAACATGTGGTGTGTATGGAAGTATACATGCCCTTTCATATTTATTAACGTTCATATTCTTACCTCCACCTTGTTGGTTTCTCCCTTTTGTTACAACTGAATCACCCAATAGCGGAATGTATTTTGTACCCCATTGTGTGATGACATATTGTTTAGCATCCTCCATCATTTTAACATTGTACTTCCTTTCCTTAAAATGTTCTGTAACAAATTCCATCTCTGCTAACATCTCCTCATATCTTGACGTCATCCTTGCTATTCTGATACATTGACCCTTGTATATATTGTATAATAGCTTCTTAGGATGACTACTAGTATATTGCAAATAGTCATTTGAAAAAGTATTATTTCGATATATATTGGATTTAAATCCCTTTTCGTCATGCGATACAAAGGTGTCAAGATATGCTATACCATTTCTACTATTTGTATAAGTAAATTTCAAAAAATCGCTACTACTGTTGATAAAAGTAATGAACATATTGAAATCTTCTATACTTCCTTTCCATAAAATATAAATGTCATCCAAAAATCTTGTGTAATGTATGACATTTTGGAAAAGGTTGTTTTTTGAATAACACTTCATCCTTCCAGTTCAACATAACTAAATTTACAAAAATTGGTGCACTTGCAGAGCCCATTGCAACTCCTTTACTTTGCCTAAAATATTCCCCTTCAAATAGAATATAATTATGTTCCAAAATTAATGTCATACATTCCATAATAAGGCATATTTTGTCCCACTCTAAATTTGTGTATCTCCTTATACTATTACAAAACATGTCTAGTCCCGGATTTTTAGGGATACACGAAAACAAGTCAATGATATCAATAGTGACATATAACATATCACTTGTATCAATTTGTATGGGGAAATTCGAAAGGAAATCCCAAGAATCTTTTAATAAATGGGGGATGTAATTATATACATCCTTTAACCAGGTATCAATAGCTACTCCAAGGGGAAATGTTTTTGCTTTACTACCAGAAACGATTGGTTGAAATGGGGGGTCATCAATATTTTTGTGTACTTTTGGAATTCCTACCAATATTGCTAACATAGGATGTTGTACCTTTAAGAAATTGAAAATTTCATTATTAATGCGATTATCAATCCAGAAATCCTCCAGGTAGGAATCTATCCTTTGGTACGCAATATTTAGTTCATTCAAAGAGACTGATTGATAATTCCCTGTCTCTGTAAGAAGTGTGAATAGTTTTTGACTATATTCCATTCTGTCATAAATCACTATCCCCCCCTTTATCTGGTTTCATAATACATATGTTATAATCCCTTCTAAGATTGTAAAGCTCATTCCTTTCTTCTATAGTCAAATTATCCTTATATTTTCTCTTTTGAATTGTGTTTTTATACTTGTAAATTTCCCTATGTACCTGTTTTTCAAATATGTCTACCACCGGATTCATATGGGGTACAAAAGTACTTTTTTTCTTTAGTTTCCTATCTTCTGTGTCCTTGTTCTTGAGAATATCACCTTCTTTGTCCTGGAACATAATGGCTAAATTTAACTTACGAGTGAAAAGTTTCACTTCTCTTAAATGATCAACCAAGTCAAATCTCGGTGTAGGTATAAATTTCATTCCTTTAGACAATAATTCAAAGTGAATACTCTCCACTTTAAAACTAGAATAATTATATATATGAAAGTTTTCATAAGTGTGAACTACACCTTCCGTATGAATAAATTTATTCCCTTTTTCTCTAACAACTCTATTCTTCTTATTAACTTCTATATTACCCAAATTCTCTCCTGGTAGTTTCTTTGTTATTTGTAACCCCTTTAATACCTGGAATTTCCAATATTGGAAGAAGAAGACAGGAAATGTGGTGAAGAGATATTAAAGGGGTTACAAATAACAAAGAGAATGGAATATAGTCAAAAACTATTCACACTTCTTGCAGAGACAGGGAATTATCAATCGGTCTCTTTGAATGAAATAAATATTGTGTACCAAAGGATAGATTCCTACCTGGAGGAATTCTGGATTGATAATCGCATTAATAATGAAATTTACAATTTCTTAAAGGTACAACATCCTATGTTAGCAATGTTGGTAGGAATTCCAAAGGTACACAAAAATATTGATGACCCCCCCCCCCGTTTCGACCAATCGTTTCTGGTAGTAAAGCAAAAACATTTCCCCTTGGAGTAGCTATTGATACCTGGTTAAAGGATGTATATAATTACATCCCCCATTTATTAAAAGATTCTTGGGATTTCCTTTCGAATTTCCCCATACAAATTGATACAAGTGATATGTTATATGTCACTATTGATGTCATTGACTTGTTTTCATGTATCCCTAAAAATCAGAGACTAGACATGTTTTGTAATAGTATAAGGAGATACACAAATTTAGAGTAGGACAAAATATGCCTTATTATGGAATGTATGACATTAATTTTGGAACATAATTATATTCTATTTGAAGGGGAATATTTTAGGCAAAGTAAAGGAGTTGCAATGGGCTCTGCAAGTGCACCAATTTTTGCAAATTTAGTTATGTTGAACTGGAAGGATGAAGTGTTATTCAAAAACATCCTTTTCCAAAATGTCATACATTACACAAGATTTTTGGATGACATTTATATTTTATGGAAAGGAAGTATAGAAGATTTCAATATGTTCATTACTTTTATCAACAGTAGTAGAGATTTTCTGAAATTTACTTATACAAATAGAAATGGTATAGCATATTCTTGACACCTTTGTATCACATGACGAAAAGGGATTTAAATCCAATATATATCGAAATAATACTTTTTCAAATGACTATTTGCAATATACTAGTAATCATCCTAAGAAACTATTATACAATATATACAAGGGTCAATGTATCAGAGTAGCACGGATGACGTCGGGATATGAGGAGATGTTAGCAGAGATGGAATTTGTTACAGAACATTTTAAGGAAAGGAAGTATGATGTTAAAATGATGGAGGATGCTAAACAATATGTCATCAGACAATGGAGTACAAAATACATTCCGCTATTGGGTGATTCAGTTGTAACAAAAGGGAGAAACAAACATGGTGGAGGTAAGAATATGAATGTTAATAAATATGAAAGGGCATATATACTTCCATACACACCACATGTTAATAGGATAAAGAAAATTATAGAAAACTATTGGCAGATATTTAAAACAGACAACAACTTGGTGGGATTTTTGGGAGAAAGACCTTTAGTTGTATATAAAATGGCTTAGAATTTGAAAAAAATATTAGAAACAGGGAATATGAAAAAAGAAAGGAAGACAAGTGAAGGGAGTTCAAGAGCCACCACTAGGTGTGGTAACTGTAACCAGTGTAGGGCATTAACAGAAGAAACTGAGGTGATTCTTGACAATATAAATAAAACTTTTATCAAGTTTGTCAAAGGTAATTGTAACACTCCTTATGTGATTTATTTGGCAAAGTGCTCCAAATGTACAGCATATTATATTGGAAAAACGGAGAGAGCATTCAAAAAGAGGATTTATGACCATGCATATAGTATAAGGAGAAAGGACACCAATAATGCCTTATATAGGCATGTGGAAAAAAATGGTGAAGAGCATAGTTTCAGATTTGGGATATTGGAACATATAAAAATTAATATGAGGCGGCAATAGAAAAGAGACTTTAAGTTACAAAGAAATATGGTGGCAATTATATACAGATGCGGCCACTGAACCCGGTCTGAATGATACCATTGCACTAAAACCATTGTTATTTTAAACATTTTTGTAAAAAAATATTTTTAAATACATATTTAAAAGAAACATTTTTAAAAGCATTTTTATAAAAAATCATTATATAGTTTATTTATATAAATTTATCAAATTTTGATTTATTTATTTAACATAACAGTATATTTATTGAAAAAGTTATTAATCATAAAAAACATTTCAATATGAAATATTTTTGTCCATTGATCAATTATAATTATAAACATTTTTTACCACTCATCAAATAAAAGTTAGAATGTAGTAGGAAATATAGTTGAGTGTGCAAGTTTTATTTTATAATTTTTAAATGAAGTACATTTTTATTATGAAGACATTTTTGTGAATTTATTAATAAACCAGTGATGGTTTTTGGTAGTTATGTCCCAACATAAATTATTATATTCTCATTAACAAGTAGCAAAATATATATTTACTGAATATTTGTATAACATTGTTATTGTAATTCATAATATACATAGTATACATTTTTTGTATATTATTAGTTAGGAAATGTGCATATATGGCTTTAAATGTGCCAAAAAAGTTATTTAAATGACAGAAATTCAGGGTTAATTAGTGCTGATGAAGCCTATGTGAGATAGGTGAAAGCGCTCAACTCTTTAATGTCAGTCTGTAACATAGAAGAAAAGTTTACGTTTCTTATTTCATTTACGTGTGTAGGTTGATTTTGTATATTAAAGTTTTAAACAGCTTATCAGCGAAACTGCACTGCATTTCCTCTTACATTTGTTGCATAGAGAAAATAGCGCAGTAGTAGTAGTATAGTCTAATTTGTTGCAACGTTGTATGTGTTTCGGTAGGTTCTAAAACACAGTCACTGCCCCACCAAGAGTGAATCTACTTTTACAAGATAACCCTTATGTACTCAGAAGTACACAGGCCAACAATGTTTCTCTAGTGTGTTTTCCATTTAAAACTGCTGCAGGTAAAAGAACCTTCCTTAGCCTGGGACCTTCTACATGGAATCACCTGCCCACTAATATCAGAAGTCTAGAAATCAACAGCTTCAAATATGTACTGCATCTCTTTATTGAATCTACATGCATCTGATATCATGACAATGGTTCTGTAACTTACCCTCCCATATCAAGAATAACAGAATGCACTTAAGAAACTTTTGCCTCCCCCTTAATGGGGCATTTTATATGCATATATTTCACATGTATACAGGAGTTTCTGTATTGTATATATGATTGCACTGCATTTTATTGCATATCTTAGCTTGTAGTCTGTATATTTTTTTTCTCTCAACGCACTCTGACAGGATCTTTAATTTTACATTATCTGCACTGACTCAGCATTATGTTCTGAATTTTGCTATGTACTCATTCTGTATATATTGCGGATTAGAAAGACTGTGATGTATTTTGTCAGCTCAGACTGTCACTTAAAAGAGTCAGTAGACCAGTCCGTTTACCTGATAAACAGTTAGCAAATGAGTGAGTGAGTAAAAAAGTCACCTGGATCTAAAATTGTCCTGAGATTCTTTGACATTTTGGCACTAAACTTCTTCTTTTGGCTTTTCCCGGTTAGGGGTCGCCACAGCAGATCAGCTGTCCGCTCATGATTGGCAGTAGAGTTTTACGGTGTCGAGTTGCCAGCCCGGCACCCAACCTTCCATGGAAGGCACAAAAACGCACACACTCATGCCTAGGGTCAATTTAGAGTGTCCATTCCACCTACACATGTCTTTGGGATAAGAAATAGAAACTTCTTGTACTAACAGCAAGCTTCCATATGTTACATGAAGCATTACATTTGTTACAATTCTTAACTACATATAAGAGCTCAACAATTGAATGATCATTTTTTTCTAAGTAACATTAAACACCTGCTAGTTTTAAACTAAGAGCTATACAGTAAACAAAGCAGTGGATAAGTTACTTATTTCTGAAAAGTTAGCATCCAAAAAAAGTGATTACTACAAAATGGAAATGAAAATCTAAACTAACTGTAATGAAAATACTAAATACTTTTATGAATTACAAACCCAAAAATCTCACTAACTTTGATTTCTGTCTGGCTGCAGGATAAACATGGAAAACAGAGCAGTACTACAGACTGGACATACACTTCTGGTACAGATATATAAAAATCTTCATAGATGCTTTTAGTCATACAGATAACATACTTTAGAATACAATACTTATATAGTTACTACATGATAATTATCTAAACTTCAAAAAGATGATCTTGAGGACGGAATGGAAAATACCAAGTGTGACTCAGTGTAAGTAACATTTCTCCAAAATAATATAAACAGAACAACAGCCTATTTTATACAAGACTGTGTTACTTTACAGCATAGTTCTCGACTTCTTGAGCAATTAAGCTGATAGGTGTGATTTACAGTGCTAGTACACATTATTAAATCAACACATTAAAATATCAGAAATGCACATATTTAATAAATACCTGTCTGTAATGGGTGATCCTTTAAAGCCAATATGCTCAAGTTTAGTAATGAGTAACAGTAACTGTTTTAATGTTCTGTTTCATAATGATAGAGCTGGCTGCTGGAGTAATATCCAGAGACTCTTGTCTGAAGAGATATCATGGATGTCTATTACCCTAAAATGTTCATGATTTCTGCCTTTGACAGGGTGGAACATCCAACAGGTGAGGAGATGGGGAACCATGGTCAAAAGGAAGGGAAAGTACAGTTGTGTACACTTACCATAAATGTGTATATTCGAGTGTATTCACTGTTGCAGTCATCACCTGTGGGGGTTATCCCTGCTGTGGTAGCCCTCGGCCACCCCGAATAACAGAGTCAATGTTTTTCTGTGTCGGCTGCTGTCTGAAGTAAAGTCATCAGTGATATAAAGGAAGACAGCCGACATCATTACATCAGTTTTTCTTGCCCTAACCAGTCAGTGGCCCAAGTAAATAAGGAGAAGTAGTCCTGGTGGCCAAACGCCACTGTTAGAAACTTATGTTTCCCTAAAGAAAGAAGATATAAGGGGGAAGATGGATGGAAAACCAGGACTGCAACAGTGAATACACTCAAACATCTACATTTATGTATGTTTGCCTTTAGAGTATAAGCCATGCTGATAGTTTGATAGTCTGCAGGTTTGGGTGCAACATCCCCCTCCCCGAGTTAAGAGGTCTGAGATCAGGGGAAGCTGCCTGGGAGGCTGTAAGTTCAGGCTGTGCAGTAAGGGGTACCAATGTTGCCTGGGCCAATCTGGAGCAATGAGGATGGCCTTTGGCCTCTCCTCTCTTATTTTGATCAGAACCTTGGGGATAAGAGGTAGAGGAAGGAATGCATACATAAAAAGGGTGATGTTAAGTTGTCAATCTCGCCTTCATTCTTGCTGGATGGGTTCGGAGCCAATCCTCGGCTCCGACTCGGCACTTGCTTTAGCTTGAGAACTCCTTTTACCAGCTCGAGGCAACCCTATATCCCATGATGCAAGGCGGAACTACCTCAGATCTCGTTTGCCGCTTAGCGAAAGAGGTCTCCTTTGCCAGCTGAGATAAGTTGATTTTGTCAGAAAAAGCTTAGGGATTTATTTCTCCCTTATTTCCCTTTTTTATAGTGTGTAGTGTTTTCTACAGCCCACCCTTTTTCCCTTATAGCTAAAAAGTTTTAAAGTCTTTTTATAATTGTAAAAGAGTTTTAAGTTAGGCCTAGACCCCATTGCTTAATCCCTACCTGTGTGTCTGTGTGTTGGGGGATTAATTGTGTGATTGTTGGGGTGTGTGTGACTTTCTTCCTCTAGGACTATGTCTAAGGAAGGCAAGGTCTCAGGCTTCAAGAAGTGTGACTCGTGCTGTCAGAAAATGTCTCTGACAGACGGTCACACTTCTTGTGTTTACTGCCTGGGGCCTTTGCACCTGCAGGACTCCTGTGCTTTGTGTCACTCTTTTAGCCAGAGAGTCCTGCAGGAAAGGAGGAATAACTTGATCCTCCGTGGCTTACTTAAGCCAGAAGGTTCTCCCTCTAAAACAGGGTCCAGTAAACCTTCTAAGCCTCCGAAGGTTCAGGCTACAGTATCTAAGCCTCCTCCGGTGGCTCCGGCTCCGGCTGGAGCCGATCTTTCTGCTTCGAAAGTAGTGGATTCGGCACCGATTGGTTCCGACACCCGATCTACTATGGCCTTGTCGGCTCCGGCTGGAGCCGACACTTTATCCAGCATCGGAGCCGAGAAATCTTCGGCTCCATCTGGAATTCAGGGGACTTCGGCTCCGATGACTTCGTCCCGAAAGAGATCTCGGTCCCCTTCATTGGAGAGTATCCACTCGGCTCCGGGGTCTCCTCTTTTGTCGGAGCGGAGCCATCGGAGCCGATCTTCGAGATCTTCCAGGCTGTCTGACCACGACTTAGAGAGGGTGGTAAGCAGGCTGTTAAAGTCGCAGGCACTGGCCCAAATGCTCCATAGCCCGTCTCAGCAGACTTCGGCTATTGCTTCACCCCTTGAACTTCCTCCTCCGACTCCCCACCAGAGTTCGGAGCCAGAGCTTCTCGGGACAGCGACTGTTTCGGCGCCGGAGCCGATACATCCTTCGGCTCCGTCGTCTTTGGCTCCGATCTCCTCCTTGAGACCTTCCTTGGAGGGATCCGGTCGTCGAGTTTCCCTGGTCGGCTCCGAGGGGGCTAGTGGCATCGGACCCTTGTCCAACCCCGCTCTCCCTCTCGGGGCTTCGGCTTTGGTAAGCTCGGCACCGACATCGGCCTCGGAGCCTTCCCTCTCAGTGGAGCCGGGAATTCCTGTGTCCTCGGAACGGGGATATTCCGGTCTCCCGGGGAGGGGAGCCTTTGAGGTGATGAGGAGTGTCCTAGCTCCTGAGCCAGGTCAACGGTCCATCCCTCTAGCTCCTCCCTCTTCGGTGCCTGTAGACACCTCTTGCCAGCCTCTTGCTCTCAGGCCCAGGGATCCATCGCCCCAGGTTTCCCCATTGGGAATTTCCTCCTCTTCCGAAGTTTCTCCTGATCCTGCAGGTGAACCCCTCGAAGAGGACGTAAGAGGAAACACACAGACTCCTGAGTCTACTACATCTGATACCGACTTAGATGAGTTGGAGGGTTCCCCACGATCCCCCTCTGAGGATGTCTCCTTTTCAGACATCCTTGAGCTCCTCAAACAGAGGGGGAATTGGCCATCCATTGATCCCTCCGAGGATGAGTCGGTATACCTGGAGGCTTTGGATCCCGACCCTCCACCTCCTGGGTGTCTCCGCCTTTCGACCCACTTATGCAGGTAGTGGCTCGGAAGGCGTGGGCAGCTCCAGATTCTGTGGAACCTGTCCCCAGGAGACCATCCAAGTTTATTACGGCCCCTACGGACAAACAGTTTCTTTCCAAGGGCGTCTCTGTGGATGCTATGGTGGTGGCGGCCACTAAGAAGGAACTTGCGGATCCTTCAGTACCTGTCCATCCTCCTAACAAGGATTCTAGGACCATGGACAGGTATGCAAAGCGGATGTTTTCTTCAGCGACCTTTGCTATGCGTTAAGCTGAACTACCTTTGTCACTTCACCAGGCTTCAAAGAGATATTCTCAAGGAACTAGGTGAAGTGGTCCAGGATCCTTCTGCTGCTGGGGCTCAAGAAAAGATTGCCTCACAGCTAGCAATCCAGAATTCCTTATCCAACTCCTCCATGCGGCTCATATCCTATGCGGCCGATGGAGCGAGCAGGGCCGCAGGCACAGGAGTGGCTCTTAGGCGCCAAGCCTGGATGCGGCTTTGTAATTTTGCGGACCCTTTAAGGCATCCTTCACCAATACCCCTTTGATGGTTCGGCTTTGTTCGGACCTCAGGTGAAGGATACCTTGACCAGGTGTGAGCAGGACGGTAAAACTCTTTCTGCCGTGGGAGTCCATTTTTCCACTCCTTCTAGACCATATCCCAAGGGTCAGAAGGGAGGGAAGATGTGGTTCCATAAAGCCCAAGGAGCTACACCGGACACACGTGGTCAGTTTACCCCCACAGGCAGAGGGGGTAACAATAATAGACGCCGCCCTAGAGGCAGGGGGTCCTCAGAACCACCGCAATAGGCAGTCTCTTCCTGAGAAGCCCTTTCAGCACCCTGAGGTGTTGCCCGACTGTCCACCCTTGGAGGCAGTCGCGGGAAGGATTTCGCTGTACCCAGTAGCCTGGCATTCCCTCTCACAAGATATGTGGGTACAGTCGATCATATCCCAGGGTTACAAAATCCCCTTGAAAGGTATCCGTGCCTCAACAATCCCTTCCAGACATCTCACCCGGTCAAAGGGATTTGGCAGAACAGGAGGTTTCAAAGCTCCTAGGAAAAAGAGCCGTCCAGACTGTTCCGGCAGACCAAGTAGGATCCGGTGTCTACTCGAGATTCTTTTTGGTCCCCAAAAGGACGGGAGATTGGAGACCAATATTAGACCTGAGCAGTCTAAACAGATTTGTCAAGAAGGCAAAATTCCGGATGGTCACGCTTCAGTCCATTCTGCCCTTTCTGGGCAAGGACAACTGGATGTGCTCTATAGACTTTCAGGACGCGTACTATCACATAAAGATTCACAGGCGCTCCAGAAGGTTTTTCCGCTTTCGGCTAGGGACCAGTCATTACCAATTCAGAGCCCTGCCCTTTGGCCTCACTTCAGCCCCCAGAGTGTTTACCAAATGCATGGCAGTGGTCACAGCTCATCTGAGACGTCAAGGATTCCAGGTGTTTCCTTATTTGGACGACTGGCTCCTCTCCGCCACCACCAGGTGTCAGCTTCTTCAGACCAGAGACTACACTCTGCAGCTTTGCAGGAGTTTGGGAATTTCAGTAAATTTCGAAAAATCTTCTCTGCGGCCTTGCCAATCTATCACCTTTATAGGCACAGAATTAAACACCGTCAAAATGTTAGCCAGACTAACAGATCAAAGAATTCTGGACATCCAAAAATTTGTTCGGATCCTATTGCAGAGCAGCAAGGTCAAAGCCAGATTGATACTAAAGGTTCTAGGTCTTATGGCTGCGGCCATTGTTCTTCTACCACTGGCTCGCTTCCACATGCATCTTCTGCAGTGGATGTTATTCACTCAGTGGTCGTACCACAGTCTTCCGATGAGGCACGAAATCTTAGTCACACAATCGTGCAGAACTCATCTGAACTGGTGGATATCTTCCCTCTTCTTCATCAGGGCCGACCCTTTGTTCTCCCTCCTCCAGTTGCCACAGTTACTACGGATGCCTCTCTGATCGGGTGGGGGGGGCATTATCAGGGCAGGATGGTCCACGGGACGTGGCAACCCATAGAATACCATCTGCACATCAATGTCCTGGAGATGAGAGCGGTGCTTTTAACGTTACAAGCCCTCAACGACTTTCTTCCCACGGGGACTATTGCAGTACAAACGGACAACATGTCCGTGGTCTGGTACATCAACAAGCAGGGCGGGACCAGGTCCTATCCGTTGTGTCGAGAAGCTCTCAGACTTTGGCAATGGGCAATCTCCTCTCATCGGTTTCTGATAGCAACGCACATCCCCGGCAGGTCCAACCTATTGGCAGACAGGCTGAGCAGATCCATTCTGATGCCTCACGAGTGGTCTCTCAATCAATCTGTAGTGGATCAGATTTTTCTGAAGTGGGGCACACCTTGTTGCGATCTTTTTGCTACACCTCAAAACAACAAGTGCCCCGATTTTTCACCCTCTTTCCCCTACCAGGCCAACCCCTGAGAGACTCTCTAACCCAGGATTGGCCCCGGGGACTTCTGTACGCTTTTCCTCCCTTTCCCTTGATTCCACAAGTCATTCAGAAAGCCACCATTTTGAGGGCCAAGTTGATTCTCATTGCCCCTTACTGGCCTCGACAAATTTGGTTTCTGTCTCTGCATCGTCACCTCCTGGTGCAGCCCTGGCATCTGGACCCAGTTCCGGATCTCTTGATCCATCAGTCGGGTCAGCAGCACCGGGCCATTCATTCTCTCAACCTCACTGCTTGGTTGCTCCACTTCCTTCCCTAGCCAGGCTTCCGATGATCTCTGATTCAGTCAGAGACATCTTAGTGTCTTCTTTAAAGTTGTTCACCAGAACTGTTTATGCTAGCAAGTGGCGATGTTTTTCTATTTGGGCAAATTCCAGGAATATTGATCCCTTTACTGCTCCTGTGCATTCTGTTTTAGATTTCCTGGCTGAAGTTTTTCAGTCAGGATCTTCTTCATCTTTAGTTAAAGTTCAACTGGCTGCTATTTCCAAGTATCATGTTGGCTTGCATGATAATAACATTATGTCTCATAGATTATGCAAGGCCTTTCTGAGAGGAGTTTTTCTCCTAAAGCCGCCGATAAAGCATCCTCCTCCTCAATGGGATCTAAACTTAATGTTGGCATCCTTGATGTTACCTCCCTTCGAACCGTCTGCTTCATGTTCTTTGAAATTATTGACCTGGAAAACTATATTCTTACTGGCTGTCACTTCAGCAAGAAGGGTTTCCGAGATTCAAGCTCTCTGCATCCGTTCCCCTTACTTGGTTTTTCATAAGGACAGGGTATCCTTAAGAACTAACCCGTCCTTTCTCCCCAAAGTTGTGTCTCAAACCAATATTAATCAATCCATAGATCTACCAGTCTTTTTCCCAAACTATTCTGACAGAGCTGAACAAAAGCTTCATTTTTTGGATGTCCATCGTCAGCTCAGGTACTATTTGCATAGAACAAAACAATTCAGGAAATCGGACCAATTATTTGTCTCCTATGCAGAAAACAGGATAGGTCTTCCAGTTTCTAAAGTGACCTTATCCAGATGGTTGTCTTCCACCATTTCCTATGTGTACTCTCTCAGAGGCAAGCAACTACCTTCTAAACTGAAAGCACACTCAACCAGGAGTCTATCCACTTCTGCAGCCTTTCAGGATAGACTACCCATTGATACCATTTGTGCAGCAGCTACTTGGGCCACTCCTCATACCTTTGTCTCTCATTACAAGTTAGACTTGGCCTCCAGAGACAGGGCCAGTTTTGGTTCCACAGTTCTCAAGAGTCTGTTCCATTGAGCCACCCGGGATACAGGTGCTAGGGACGTGGTCCCATCCAGCAAGAATGAAGGCGAGATTGACAACTTAACATTTAGAAGTTATGTACCTACCATAACGTTCCATGTTAGTTGTCTTCTCTCGCCTTCTTTCTTGCGTCCCTCCCTCCTTCCCCCTGGCCTGGACAGATCTTGAAGAGTTCCTATCAGGTTGTTTCCTCCTGAGCCTTCATTTGAGGACTCTTATTATGAACTTGGGTTTTCCTAATTATGTTAGGTTAGTCCTTAGCAGGGTAGGTTAGCTACCAAACGAGATCTGAGGTAGTTCCGCCTTGCATCATGGGATATAGGGTTGCCTTGAGCTGGTAAAAGGAGTTCTCAAGCTAAAGCAAGTGCCGAGTCGGAGCCAAGGATCGGCTCTGAACCCATCCAGCAAGAAAGAAGGCGAGAGAAGACAACTAACATGGAACGTTATGGTAGGTACATAACTTCTAATTCTAGAGGAAGGTCAAGGCATCCATCTTCCAGGCTAGGTGGTGATACTCCCTGGTACAAAATTTTTTCAGCTGATGGTTGGGATGCGAAGCAAAGAGATCCACCTCCAGAGTCCCTCACTCGAGTAATTTGCAGAAAGATTTTTCTGTGGAGCTGCCATTCATGGGGGGTCCAGAAGGTTTCTGCTTAAGTGGTCTGCCAGGGTGTCATTGATCCCTGGTAGGTATTGTGCTATCAGATGTAGTCCCATGGAAGAGGCTGTCAGCCACAGGTTCATAGCTAGCCTGCACAGAAGGTAAGATTGGGTCCCTTCCCGTTTGTTGATGTACCACATTACTGTGGTGTTGTCTGTTTTGATAAGGAGAACCCCTGGCTTGAGATGGGGTTTGAAGGATGTCAGAGCCTTTTGTATTGCATCATTTCCTTCTGATTTGTGTGTAAGGGAAGGTGCTGGGCATCCCAAAGACCTTGGGTGCACCTGCCTTCTAGGTGAGCACCCCAAGCTATGTCTGAGGCGTTGGTGATAATGGTTTGCCCAGTTGAGTGGAGGGTGAAGGGAAGACCCTTGTTCTGGGCAGAGCCCCCTGCCCACCAGAGAAACTTGTCCCTTATACAAGGGATCAGAGGTAAAGAGATTTCTAGAGGCTGAGACTGCCAAAACCAAAGGTTCATTAGGTACCACTGAAGTTTTCTCATGTGAAGCCTGGCAGAGGAATTAGGATGCAGGATGCTATGTACCCTAAGGCTTGCAGGAATGTCCTCGCAGTGAGATGACTTTTAGAAGCCAGCTGTGTAAAATAGAGAGCCAGGAAGCTCTGTTTCTCTGGGGATAGGAAGGCCATTTGGGATGCTGTATCCAGCAGAGCTCCCAAGAAAATGATTTTCTTGGAGGGAGTTTGCTTTGATTTCTTCTCATTGATGGCGTACACTAAGGAGGTTAGGAGGGTTTTGACAAAGAGGAGGTCCCTGAGGAGCTTTTCTTTGCACACTGCCTGAATGAGGCAGTTGTCCAGGTAAGGATAAATTTGTATATTTTTCTGTCTGCAAAAGGCTATGGCCAGGGCTAAGCATTTGGTGAATACCCTTGGAGCAGTAGATAAGCCAAAGGGTAGTGCATAGAACTGAAAGTGTTGTGAGCCTGCTCTAAAGCTAACGAATTTCCTGCAGGATTCCCTTATGCATATGTGGAGGTAGGCATCTTTTAGATCTAGGGTAACTAACCAAGCATTTTTTGTCAGCATAGGCAGTAGCTGCTGCAAAGTTAGCATATTTTGAATTTGGGGACCACAGTGAAGGTGTTCAGAATAGAAAGATCCAGGATGGGGCACCAAGTGCCTTCTTTTCTGGGAACAAGGAATAGTCTGGAATAAAAGCCTTTGCCTGTTTTATCTGAGGGGACAGGTTCTACTGCCCCCTTGGTTTATGAGAGTTTGGACTGGTTTCAATGCCTCTGCCCACTGATTTGGAGGTAGGTCTTGGTACCCTCTTGGAGTTGGGAGTTTGTTGAAGGAGAATTTGTATCCCTGAGAAAAGATCTTTAAGATCCATTGGTCCTTTGTTACAGAAAACCACTTCTCTTTGCAGAGGGAGAGCCGTCCTCCTAGTTTTTGGTGAGTGAAAAGAGGGCAGAGGGGGGAGAGGGAGTCATTGAGAGATTTTGCCATACAGGGATGGCTTACCTTTGCAGCAGAAGCGGTCCACTGTTTGGTTCTCTGTTATCCCTGGGATAGGAGTCTTGGCAGTCTGTCCCTGCAGGGCTTACCTTGCCCCTGTCTGCTAGATGCGGGAAAGGACCAGTGTTTTGAAGGAAAATTCCTGCTGAACCTAGGAGGTTGTACCTGAAGAAAATTTTTTACTGTTTGCATAGATTTTGCTTTGCCTTCCATCTTTTTAAGTACCTCTTCTGCTTTTTCCAAACAAGCGGTCCATATCCAAAGGTGCATCAAGTAATTTAGATTTGACATGATCAGGGAGAGGTTATTCCTTCAGCCATGCAAGTCTCTAATGACAAATCCTGACACTGCTGCCCTGCTTGAGGCTTCTAGGACATCATATCTACAGTGTAAGGAGTGTTTAGCCACTTGACAAGTAGAGTGCAGTAAATCTGCTAGCTCTTTCAAATTGGCACAGCCAGGAAAGGTAGAAATCTTTTATTTTAATAGTTCCAAAGTGTGTTGTTGATATTTTAACACGTGGAACTGAGTTGAGTGCCCTGATAGCTAAGGTTGCAGTGGTGTATACTTTTTTACCCCATCTGTCCAGTGGTCTGGAGTCCTTGCCAGAAGGAGTAGAAGTTTTTGCAGAACTAGCCTTAGCTCCTTTTGGTCCCTGTGTAATAACCTCCGGGTCTGCAGCAGGACTTCTGTACAGGTATTTGAGAGAGTCCGGTACTCTGTAGTACCTGTCAGGTTTTCTGGGAGCAGGCAGGAGGGTGTCAGGAGTTAAGCTGGATTCATGGAAGACATCATCAACCACCTCTTAAGATGGGGGGGTAGCCAAGGGTCTGTGCTGGGGCAGGTCTGTCAACTCTCTTAGTCTTTGCTTAGACTGAGGGAAGTCCTGAGATTCCCAGTGGAAATGTTCCCTACTGGCGTGAAGGGTTTCCACAAAGGAAAGATCTTCTGGTGGGAAGGCAGAAGGAATGGCCTCCTCTCCATCTGAATCCTCATAAGCAGTAAGAGGTTGTTCCTCTTCAAAATCTGAATAATCAAACTCCTCAGTATTTCAGGGGAAGGGACTATTTTCCTTTTAGAAGGTGCAGCCTGACTACCCCTGATAAGGGAGATAAGATCCTCTGCCATTTTAAGCATTTGAGCTTGGGGTGGTGGAGGAGAGGTAAAATGGTGGCCGGAGGTAATTTTCTTAGGAATGGCCCTGCCTCTAGGCCCTGCCTTTAGCCCCTAAAAGGAAGTCTTGTTCTTTTTCATACTTGCCACCTCTAAAGGTTCATAGGATGGTTTCTGCAAGAGAAAGTACACAGATTCCTTATTGAATCTTCAAATAGCTGATCCAAACAGTGAGCAGGATTCCAACCACCCTGCAGCTCCTCTTGATGACCCCATCAGTCTGAGAGAAACCGTAGTCATTGGAAAGGACATCGGTTTTACTCTAGATTTGGTAGTGTGAAAGACCTCAGAAGCTGGTGCCTGCGTTGCAGCTCCAGACCTGACGGAAGCAGAGGGGACAGGTTCTACTGCCCCTTGGTTTACAAGAGTTTGGACTTGTTACAATGCCTCTGCCCACTGATTTGGAGGTAGGTCTTGGTACCCTCTTGGAGTTGGGAGTTCGTTGAAGGAGAATTTGTATCCCAAAACAAAGCCTAACAAAAGGCTCAGAAGATGAAGAAGATTTCTGCGGCATACCGGACTCCGAAAGGGTCTTAGTAGAGAGTTGCGAAGGCGCCTCACTGAATTCTGGAGAACTGACTACCTGCTTAGTGGTGGAATCTTCAGAAGGTTTGGCCTTGTGTGGTCTGTCTCTATCTTTATCCTTATGTTTTTTTGGAAAGTCTATGGATTGTTGGCTGATGGACACCATTTTGGAAAACGAAAATGGAAGATGAAAATACCTGGCTACGAAAAGAGCTGTACGATGAATGGCTCTCGCATTAAAAGGGTACAGAACTGGCAAAGAGGACGATGTGGTCTGGGTGTAAACAAGTGATGCAGTAAGAGTGGAAGTCTCGGTGTGGTATTTGCTTTCCACAGGCAAGGCAATTGTTAACTTTTTCAGACATCGGTTAGTGCAAGAAAAAAGGATCCCCAAAGGGGTACTTATCCTTAGACATTTTCACCTGAATTTGAACTCTGGTAGCCACCGACAGGCACACTTGTGAACTGCTTCTGCTATGGGCTTCACGGCAAAAAAGATGGATGTAATGACGTCAGCTGCCTTCCTTTATAGCACTGATGACCTGACGTCAGCCAGCAAGTGACAGCAGCCGATGCAGAAAAACATTAACTCTGGTTTTTGGGCTGGCCAAGGGCTACCACATCAGGGATAACCCCCACAGGTGATGGCTGCAACAGTGAAACATGAAGAACATCTTTGCAATACCTGGATCTGTGTTTCTCACTCACCTCTCCATGATTATCCAAGCTGTCAGGTGGAGAGAGATGATGCATTGCTGCCTCCACAGAGCAGGGCTGGGTAAGGCCACAGGGCCAGCAATCAGCAGGCACATTGAAGGTGCCCAATGACTACTGAAAGCCCCTAACTAAGAACTGGTGACTTCTCTGGAAGTCACCCTGATTATCATGATTCTTTCCAAATTTATGTCTTTGTGGCAGCTGTTCATACCCAAATCACATCTAGGGAGGGGGTTTACTGCATTTTAGAAAACATGTGTTGATGAGGCTGAAATTTGTTAGTAGCAAAGCCATTAAGAGTCATACTATACTGTCTTTTCCCATTTCTCCATGGGTACCTTGACCACTGTCCTGAATAACCCTAGTTCTTAGAAAGCAGCATTCACAAAGGACACTTTGGCATTCTGAGCAAAATTAGATAGCACCAAATGACCTAGGGAACTACTATGCCAGATCCCATAAGCCTGTTACAGCTTTCAGTTAGAGTGTGGGAAACCCACCTTATAAGGTTTGCTATTGTGGCTACTGTTGCCAGTTGAGTCAGCAACTTGTCTTTAAGAGGTCCATCAGGCAACTAGCTTATCATCTGGCACATTTTATCAGATACTTCTCTTTAAAATTCCACCATGTAGTTGAGCATCCTCAGTGAAAACATACAGTACACATATGTGCACTTCCCTAGGTAGTCTACATCCCAGACTCCTTATCTACTGAGTGACCCACTGGACTTTTTGGTGTTGGCAGCTGCTCTTAAAAGAGTTCCTACACCTTGGAGTCTATTTTAAGACTTCCATGAATATGGGGTCATCAAGAGGAGCTGCAGGGTGGTTGGAATCCTACTCACTGTTTGGATCAGCTATGTGAAGATTCAATAAAGAATCTGTGTACTTTCTCTTGCACAAACCATCCTATGAACCTTTAGAGGTGGCAAGTATGAAAAAAAAACAAGACTTCCTTTTAGGGTCTAAAGTAGCCTGAGGAGGTTGCCTACCTGTCTGCCCTAACTGGATGACTACTTGCAGAGCCTAAGTTGCACAAATAGATGCATCTGATGCAGTATGCAATCAATGGAGTTTGACAAGGGGAGGTGGCACAATAATGGTTGTTGGCTCGGAATAGAAGCTGGTGTCAGCAAATACATTTATTCCAAAGTAGTCATGGTCAGATCTTCAAAAACATGAGACTAAAAACCCAGACCAGCACTGAAACCATAGGGGCTGATGTCAGTGCAGATGGCTTAATGCTAAACACCAGCCTGAAATTCAAAGTCAATATCACTGAGACTGACTAAGGTCTCAGGGTCAGCAACACTGAAAGTGAGATGGTTTATACTGAAATGGATGTGAATATCTTGGCATCTGACATGTTAGTGCAGAAACTCTGATGCTGTACCAGTCAATGCCAGCATCTTCTGGGTCAGTGCCAGAAAAGTTTCAGCAAATTGGGTCTGGGAGGAAAAAGACTAATAGTGGTGGATGACTGTCCTCCACAAAGTATGGAAGGGGAAAAAGCAGAAGAAAATATCTGCTAAGCTTGAAGTAAGACTTTTGCAAACTTATCATAACTGAAACCAAAAATTATTAAAGTGAAGCCTTGCCTCAGCATTAAAGGTCATGGCATCAAGAACTTGTAATCTAAAATAAAGTCATCTTCTTTGTCAGGCTCAAAATAAGCCATAGTAACAAAATTTAGACATTTAAACTTTATAATTCCCATGTTCTGCATGCGTTTTTGAAAGTAGATGTGAAAAATGGAAAAAAGACTTAAAACACACTCAGTTACTCAAAAAAGGAAACCAAGCAGCTGTTCACGAATTACTGTAAGCCACAAAATACTGTAATTTAAACGTATACGAAGTTTATTTAAAAACAAAACACATTTTCGTCACTCTAAAGAAGAGTAACTTCATCAGAAATGAAAAGCATAACAAAGTTAAAGCTTTTAAAAAGTCCGCTTAAAACTAATTAGTAATACTAGCCAATCAACTGGTCCCTTTTAGTTGAAAAAGCGACAACATTTAAAGCAATAGCAGCTAGTAAAATAATAACAAAGCAACTCCAATGTTCAATAAAAAGAACCAAAGTATACACTTTGTTTCAAGTATCAGAACAGTTGTCCATAAAACAGTTACTGTCAACTAGTAATAAACCAGAAGTCAGGATTTATGATTTATAACAGTGGTCTTAAATGAGCCCAAAGTATATAAAACATACTATTGTCTACCCAAGGAAGAGTACTGAAACACAATATACCAGACTATAAGATCATAATTGTCTGAATTTGGTGTCTCGTACAACTCTTTAGTTTCAACAAACAAGTTATGTTACAGTTGTCGTTAAGACCAGGATGAGAGAATGCATTTAATGTCAACTGCCATTCAAGTTCACGGCATTCCAGTAGTGTTGAAGTTGGTCCCCCTCTAGTGTCATACATTAACTGGTCAATAGCTAGAAATTGAAGAGTGACCAGGTTTTATATTAATATGCTTGACTAAAGCATTTTCACTCTTATTCTTAGAGACCACATAAATATGTTCGTAAATTCTATGACGAAATTTGCGGTCAGTTTTTCCCACATAGAACGCGTTACAATTTTTACACACAGCCAAGTAAATGATACTCTTAGAATTGCAGTCATGTTTATGTACAACAGAGTATTTTCTACCTGCTATTTCAAAAGTACTACTAGTTTTAACATGTTTACACATCCTACAAGCTCCACAGGAAAAACAGCCACATGTTCTATTATTAACTCTGAGTTTTTTACCTTCAAGGAGACTTTTTAAGTTGGCACCTCTCCTGTAGATGATAATTGGATTGGGTCCAATTCTCTCCATCAACAAGTGGTCCTTGTACAATAGGAACCAGTTCTTATGTAAAGTAAACTTAATTTTGTAACTGTCATTATTAAAGGCTGTAATAAAACAGGACTTGTGAGAATAACTAGTGGCACCTTGACCCACTACTAGAACTTTACTATTAAGATGCAAAGTACTGTTCAATGTGTTAATGGGGCACATTTCATTGTTCATGTCAACTACATCCATATTCACCTCGTCGTTGGTCATCTTGCAGTTTAAAATAGGGTTGAACAAACCTAGTCTACATTAGTTTTTCACTTCTACTGTTAGTTCTTGGATGAGGTGAATAGGGTACCCTCTATTCACAAACAAGCTTTCCAGTAATTGACATTCTACCAAAAAATCAGCTTCTGTAGAACACATCCTAGCTGCTCTGACCAATTGACCCTTAATGATGGAACGTTTCTGTTTAAAAGGGTGTGCGCTAGAATAATGCAAGAAGGGGTTATATGTTGGTTTCCTGTAGATAGTAGAACACAAATTATTGTTAACAGAGACTTTAGTTAATTTTACATCCAGGTAGTAAATACTAGATGTGTCAAATTTATGTGTGAATTGGAAAAATGTAGTCGTAGAATTAAGGTACACAATAAATCTGTCTGCTGCATGACTGTCTCTTTTAAAGATGATAAAAATATCATCTAAAAATCTTGTGTAGTACACAAGAGAGTTTGATATTTCTGGCTTGTCAAAAATGAATTGTTTTTCCCAGTAGGCTACAAAAAGGTTCGTAAGGCTCACCCCACATGGGGAGCCCATAGCTACCCCATGTTTCTGTAAGTAGTACTGTCCATTAAATGTGAAAAAGTTGTTTGTCAAAATTATATTTATAAGTTCAGAAATCAAATCAATGTCATTAGAGGGATCATTTTTTTCTTTCAACATTAAAGACACCCATTCAACCGCTTCCATGTGTGGGATAGAGGTATATAAATCGACCACGTCGATGGTCAAAAAGTTAAAGTCATGATCAATAGACAGGTTAAGACTCTCCAAAAATGACCAGGAGTCTTTACAGACTTGTGGAATCTGTTTCAAATATTTTTGAAGTATAGAATCAACTACCTTGGCACAAGGATATGTTAATGACGCTCTACCATCAACGAGAGGTCTCATTGGTGGGTTCAACCTGTCTTTGTGAATTTTAGGGATTCCAAACATTATTGGTAACTTTGGAAAAGGGATGTTAATGTAGTTTAATGTATCTAAATCGATTTTAGCCTCAATAAATAAGTCCCTAAAATAGTTTTTAACTCTAGACAAAGCTATGTTATATTAATTTAGAGATACCTTAGAGTAAGCTAGATTGTCTAACACTAGGTTCCATCCTCTTGTTGTAATCGGATGTATCAAAGATGACCAAACCACCTCCCTTGTCAGGTTTAATACTCCGTACCATAGAAGATCTCATCAAGTTCAATGCTTATGTTTGTTCCTGACTCACATTACAAGGTCAAGAATAGTTGGCATACTTACGAGTGTGTGGAATATGCCTGATATCTAATTCACAAACATTTTCAAACAATCGTAGCGAAGGGTGCAAAGGTGGATTAAAAATGCTTAAAGGTTTAAATTTAGAATGAAAACAATCATTATTTCCTAAAAGGAAGGAAAGATTTAACTTCCTAACAAAGCATTTCAAGTCCATCAAAGTTCTAGCAATGTTCATAACAATGTTCATGTACAAAGGTGTTACCCTTAGCCAGTAGTTCTACCAAGTCTGGTTCAATGGTGATAGATGAAAAATTATAAATGTTAAAGTCGTCGTTAAAGTTCTTCAATATAGTCAACTTGGTAGGAGAGTGGCCCAGAAAAAAGTCACTCATCTCTTCCTCCTGTTGCTCCAACCTTTGTTGCTCTGGTTCAGAGGACGGTGTGGTTTTGAACAGTTCTTGGAGCTCACCTCCTGGTGAAAAACCTGTTCTTGTAGATGGTTGTTCGAAGGTTGAACAGGCCGATAAGTATTGACATTATTATTACTATTATTATTATTAATAGACTGCAGTCTTTCACTGCGTCGAAGTGGTTCAGAGACCTGGCCATTGTTAACATCTACATTCATGTTTAGATCACTAGAATGGTCAAAACTAGTGGTTGGAACCGGGTTATTAAGACCACTTGCTTGTTTTTGTTGTACCAGACCTGTGCTACCTGAGGTTTAGGGTATGCCAACCCATTTGAATAGGCTACACGGTCCCGGTTCAGTTTCTTAATTTTGTTAGATTTTAATTTCTCCAACAACTGGTCTATACTGGTAAAGACCCTCCCATAGTCATACTTGTATCTAGGAAAAATCAACATCTGACCTAATGTCCTTATCCAGGTCATTCACTTCAGCAGAAATATTTTCTATTTGGAGGGAGTAATGTTTAATCATGAGTTCCATCAGTAGGAATCCAGAAGAATCAAACAAGTTCAACAGTTCTTTGTAAAAGAGAGAGTCTGGTATTAAGCCTGTTGGAAACTGGTGAAATCGTAAGCCCTTAGGCACCAATTTCTCAGTCAGACATTGTTTAAAATAAACCACTTCTAACTGGAGCTTTTTTAATTTAAGCAGTTTAAAGTCTAAGAGCTTCAATTTTTCTGAAATTACTTGAATACTCACTGGTGTAGATGAACTGACAGAGGCCGGTCGTTCCGTATTAGGAGTGAAGCCTGTGGCTAGGTTACTTGTGTTGTTCACCCACTCCGAAAATGAGGGAGCGCCTATAAGCCCTGTGTCGTTGGTGTGGTTTTCAAAGACTGTAAGTACCAGGTTAGGTTCCCCACGAATGTCTTGTCCTGGAGGGAGAGGTGTTGTACTAAGCCTCAGTCCAACCTGTTCTCCACCAGTGCTGTTAGTCTTATGTATGTTCTGATCGTTGAAGTAACGTGTACCAGCGTTACTAACAGGAGTTGCTTTGCTGTTTCTTTTATCAACCATGTCTAGGCGGTTTCCTATATTATCCATACGTTGAGTTAACGAACTCAACAAATTGGCTAAATCGGAAGAGTCCGGTTGTCTAGACGAACCAAATAAGTTCGGACTCGCTGGGCTGCTTGGTGCTCCTGTCGCCATGATAAACAGACCAGAAAAACAGAAAAGAGACTTAAAACACACTCAGTTACTCAAAAATGGAAACCAAGCAGCTCTTCACGAATGACTGTAAGCCACAAAATACTGTAATTTAAACGTATACGAAGTTTATTTAAAAACAAAACATGTTTTCGTCACTCTAAAGAAGAGTAACTTCATCAGAAATGAAAAGCATAACAAAGTTAAGTCCACTTAAAACTAATTAGTAACATCAGCCAATCAACTGGTCTCTTTTAGTTGGAAAAACGACAGCATTTAAAGGAATAGCAGCTAGTAAAATAAGAAGTTGTTATGTACCTACCATAACGTTCCATGTTAGTTGTCTTCTTCTCACCTTCTTTCTTGCTGGATGGGTTCGGAGCCGATCCTTGGCTCCAACTCGGCCTACTACTAAAGCTTGAGAGCTATTTACTGGCTCAAGGCCTCCCCATATCCCACAATGCTAGGTGTCAGATACCCAGATCTTGTTTGGCAGAGTTAACACCATGGAAAAATTGTTTAAGGACACCTGTCCCAAGTACAAGGTTTACCTACAGTACTAAAAACAGAGGAGGACGTAACCTAGATAAAACTCAGCCAGAGGAAGAAGGCCTCAAAAGGGATTCTTCTCGGTCTGTCCAGGCTAGGGGGATGGAGGGTGGGACGCAAGAAAGAAGGCGAGAAGAAGACAACTAACATGAAACGTTATGGTAGGTACATAACTTCTTAATGTTAAGTTGTCTATCTCGCCTTCATTCTTGGTGGATGGGACAGCGTCCCTAGCACCTTAGCCCTGGGTGGCTCATCGGAACAGACTCTTGAGCACAGTGGAACCAAAATCAGCTCGACTCCTGGAGGCCATATCCAACTTATAATGTGAAATGAAAGTATGAGTAGCCCATGTGGCTGCAGCACAAATAGATTCCATTGGTAGTCTTGCTTGAAAAGCTACCGACGTAGCTAACGCTCTGGTGGAATGAGCTTTTGGTTTTGTAGGGAGTTCTTTATGTCTCAATTGATAAATCAAAGTGATAATAGAGGCCAACCACCTGGATAAAGTTACTTTAGAAACTGGCAGGCCCTGCTTGCCCTCAGCATAGGATAGGAAGAGTTGGTACGATTTTCTTGTTTGTTTAGTCCTATCCAAATAAAAACGTAATTGCCTGTGAACGTCCAATTGGTGTAACTTTTGTTCAGCTCTGTTCGAATAGTTAGGGAAAAAGACAGGTAGATCAACAGCCTGATTCAGGTTTATCTCAGAAGGAATTTTGGGCAGAAAAGAGGGATTAGTCCTGAGTGAAACTCTATCCTTGTGAAACACAAGATAAGGAGGACGAATACAGAGGGCTTGAAGTTCCGACACTCTCCTAGCTGAGGTGATGGCTAAGAAGAGAGTCTTCCAGGAGAGTAATTTTAAGGAACAGGAGGCCACAGGTTCAAAGGGAGGGAGAATCAAGGAAGTTAATATCAGGTTTAAATCCCACGGAGGCGGGGGATCTCTAACCGGGGGCCTAAGTAAAATAGTCCCCTTAAGAAAAGCCTTACAAAATTTGTGGGACGTGATGCTGGTTTCTGACAGGCCAGTGTAGAAATTAGCGATAGCAGCCAATTGGACCCTAATGGTGGCAGACGAGGATCCTGCTCGAAAAAGTTCTGCTAAAAAATCTAGAACGTGATGGACTGGGGCTGTAAAGGGGTCTATATTTCTAGCCTCCGCCCAGAAAGAGAAACGTTTCCACTTACTAGCATAAGTCTTCCTGGTAGCCGATTTGTGCGAAGAAAGGATGATTTCACACACTGGCTGAAATATGTGGAAGCCTGGCTAAGGTTGGAAGTGGAGCAACCAAGCTGTGAGATTGAGAGACTGAAGGGATTGGTGCAGCCCACCCGACTGATGGACCAAGAGGTCTGGCACTGGGTCCAGATTCCAAGGCTGCTCCAGCAGGTGACAATGCAGGAATGGGAACCAAATTTGTTGAGGCCAGTAAGGGGCAATGAGGATCATCCTGTATCCCAATGCGGTTGCTTTCTGAATTAGTTTGGGAATTAACGGAAAGGGTGGGAATGCATACAGAAGACCCCGGGGCCAATCGTGAACCACAGCATCTCTGGGGGAGTGGCCAGGGAGGGAGAAGAGAGTGAAGAAATCGTCACGCTTGCTGTTGAGAGGGGTTGCGAAAAGATCGCAGCAAGGTTGACCCCATCTGCAGAAAATTTTGTCTGCTACTAACTGATTGAGAGACCACTTGTGAGGCATGAGAATAGCTCTGCTTAGCCTGTCTGCTATGACGTTAAACTTCCCGGGGATGTGCGTTGCTATCAGAAACCGTTGAGAGGAGATCGCCCACTGCCAGAGTCTGAGTGCTTCTCGACATAAGGGATAGGACCTGGTTCCGCCCTGCTTGTTGATGTACCACACTACAGACATGTCTGTGTGAATTGCAATAGTCCCGGTGGGTAGAGAGTCCTGAAGAGCTTGCAACGCTAAAAGTACCGCTCTCATATCCAAGACGTTTATGTGCAGGTGCTACTCTAGAGGTTGCCAAGTGCCCTGGACAGTCCTGCCCTGAAAATGCCCCCCCCCACCCAATCAGGGAGGCATCCATTGTCACCGTGGCAACAGGAGGAGGAAGAACAAATGGTCTGCCCTGAAGTACTTGAGAGGAGACCATCCACCAAGAAAGGTGGTCTTTGCATGATTGGGTGATTATTATGTTGTGAGACACTGGAAGCTGTTGAAACAACCATTGGGTAAAAAGCATTCATTGAAGAATCCGCATGTGAAAATGAGCCAGGGGAAGTAATGTGATTGCTGCTGCCATGAGACCCAAAGTTTTCAGTACAAATCTGGCCTGAATTCTCTTGCACTGTAGTAAGGTCTGGACATGTCGGCGAATGTCTGATACTCTTTCTAAGGGAAGTTTTGCCGACAGCTCTTTTGTATTTAATCTTGTGCCTATAAAGGTTATAGATTGACAAGGTGACAATGCAGACTTTTCAAAGTTTAAAGAGATACCTAGCACGGAGCAAGTTTGGATGATATAATCCCCGGCTCGTAGTAGCTGATGCCTGGTGGAAGCAGTCAGGAGCCAGTCTAGATATGGAAACACCTGGAATCCTCGCCGTCTCAGGTGAGCCGTAACTACTGCCATGCATTTGGTGAACACCCTGGGGGCTGTGGTGAGACCAAAGGGCAGGGCTCTGAATTGATAGTGACAGAAACCTTCTGGAGCATCTGTCCATTTTGATATGGTAGTACGCATCCTGAAGATCTATGGAGTACATCCAATTGTCCTGACCCAAAAAGGGTAGAAAGGATTGAAGCGTGACCATCTGGAACTTCGTTCTTTGAACAGATTTGTTTAACCTGCTGAGATCCAAAATGGGTCTCCAGTCCCCTGTCTTTTTTGGTACCAAAAAGAACTTGGAGTAAATCCCGGATCCTTGCTGGTCTGTTGGGACTGGCCCGTTTTCCTAGCAGTTTTGTAATTTCTAGTACTGCTTGTTCCCTTAGACTGGGTGGAACATCTGGAAGGGACCTGTTTGCTTGTACAGGGGTGTGGACAAAGGGGATTTTGTAACCCTCGGATATGATAGACCGTACCCATTTGGTGTTGTGTGAGGAGTTGCCAGGCTTCTGGGTACAGTAACAATCTTCCCCCGACTGCCTCTGAAGGTGGACAGTCGGGCAGCCCCTCAGGGGTGCTGAAAGGGTTTGTCAGAGAAAGATTCTCTGCTACCCTGATTTTGCGGACCCCCTCTGCCAGCATCTATTATTGTTCCCTCCTCTACCCCTGGAGGGGAACTCGCCACTTGTGTCAGGCACAACTCCCTGCGGTTTCCGAAACCACATTTTTCCACTCTTCTGACCTTTAGGGTATGGTCTAGAGGGAGTAGAAAAATGGACTCCCACGGCAGAGAGAGTCTTGCCTTCCGTCTCACACCTGGTAAGGGTATCCACCTGTGGTCCAAACAGAGCCGAACCATCGAAGGGGGTATTGGTGAAGGATGCCTTAAAGGGGTCAGCAAAGTTACATAACCACATCCAGGCATGTCTTCTCAAAGCCACACCTGTACCTGCGGCCCAACTCGCCCTATCGGCTGCATAAGAAATGAGCTGCATGGAAGAGTTGACTATAGAGTTAAGGGTCACCAGCTGGAAGTTAATCTTATCCTGAGACCCCGCAGCTGATGGATCCTGAAGGGCATCACCCAGTTCCTTGAGAAGATCCCTTTGAAGGCAGGTGAAATGGCACAGATAATTCAGTGACCGCATGGAAAATGTCGCTGAAGAAAACACCCGCTTCCTGTACCTGTCCATTGTCCTAGATTCTTTATTAGGTGGATGGACAGGCACCGAAGGGTCAGCCAACTCCTCCTTAGTTGCTGCTGCCACCACCATGGCATCAACAGAAACACCTTTTGTCAGAAATTGTTTGTCGAATAGGGCTGTAATAAACTTAGTGGGCCTGCGGGGAGTTAGTTTCATTGTGTCCGGGGCTGTCCACGCCTTTCGAGCCACCACTTCCATAAGCGGGTCGAAAGGTGGAGATACCCAGGAGGTGGAAGGGCGAGAACCAAATGCATCCAGGTACACCGACTCGTCCTCAGAAGGGGTAAGGGCAGTCCAGTTCCCCCTCTGCTTAAGGATCTCTAGGATGTCTGAAAAGGAGACATCCTCAGAGAGGGACCTTGGGGACCCTTCTGGATCCTCCAAGTCAGTATCGGACGTGACTGACTCGGGGGAGTCAACATGTTTCCTCTTACATTTTCTCTTCCGAGGGGGCTCCTCTGAATGATCAGGGGAGGCCTCGGAAGATACACCCAGTGGGGTGACCTGGAGCATCTGTTCACCACGCTTGGGGTCAGGAGGGTGGACAGAAACTGATGCAGGCACCATGGGGGGAGGAGCCGAAGGGGCCGATCATGGAGCCGACACAGGAGTCAGCACACTCCTCATGACCTCGAAGGTGCCCCTATCAGGCAGAGAAGAGGGTCCCTGCTCCGAAGAGATATGAACCCCTCCCGGCACCGAGAGGGATGGCTCCGAGGCCGATGGGGCCGAGCTCACCTGCGCCGAGGCCCCAGGAGGGAGAACGGGGTCGGACAAGAGTCCGATGCCACTCACCCCCTCGGAGCTGACGAGGGAGTCTCGGCGCCCGGATCCCTCCAAGGATGGAACCAATGAAGAGATTGGAGCCGACGAGGGAGATGAAAGGTGTGGTATCGGCTCCGACGTTCCTATGATTCGAGCCCCGATGAGCTCCAGCTCCGAACACAGTGGTAGAGTCGGAGGAGGAACTGCTGAAGACACAGGGATAGCCACAGTCTGTTGAGAAGGGATGGTCAACATTTTGGCCAGGGCCTGCGATTTTAGGAGCCTACTGACCACCCTCTCCAAGTCATGATCGGATAGCCTGGAGGACCGAGAGGAGTGGGACCTATGGCTTCGCTCCGATTGAAGCAATGGAGACCTCGGAGCAGAACGAACAGATTATAAAGAGGGGGGCCTTGAACGTTTTTGGCTCAGAGAAGGTTCCAACACTAAGGTCAGAGCCAATTGAGGTCTCGAGATGTCGGTTCCAGCCGGAACCGACAAGGAGGCAGGAGCTCCGCACAGCGACGGTTTGGCGGGCTTTAATGATTTTCCTGACTGAGGCTTAACTGGGGATCCCTCTGGCTTAAGTAAGCCTCTCAAAATGAGCTTGTTCCTACGCTCCTGCAGGACTGTCAGGCTGAAGGCATGGCAGACCGGGCAGGACTCCTGCAGGTGTAGGGGACCCAAGCAATAAACACAAGAAGTGTGACCATCTGTC